>NC_084530.1:4749684-5349684 GCF_024500275.1 Phycodurus eques
CTAGTGAGGAGAAGCATTTAAGAAAATGGATGGATGGGCTGCAATATAACAAAGAGTGAAAAATTTAAGGGGTCTGAGTATTTTCCGTACCCACTGTTTATGTGATGGGCTATGAGCCCATGGAAAAAAGTCAGGTATATGTATACCTATCATGAGAAAACAGTAGTACCAAAGTAAAGCACAACCTTTTTATGTATTTAACGGTCCCCTTCCATCAGAATCCAAATGTTTTCGGTTTTATGCATTACATAGGTCAAAATGAGTCTGTGACATGGTATAAGTTTGACATCTATGCGGTTTGTTGATTGAATGCAAAAGCCAATAAACACCAAGGCTTGCAAAACAGGTGGATTTGAAATCGCTGACATTGTGACGTAAAATAGTTTTGTCAATCAATAATAAAATAAAAATACAGTCTATAAAGTATACATATGTTGTGTTTTACAATAATGCCTAATTATATTTATAAGATATGATGTAACAGAGGATGACATAGTGGGGTGTGTTGTTGGGGTCGTCGAAGAGGATTTTGCATGCCCTTGTCTTATTTCTGGAAGCCCTCAAGAGTGGGTAGTTGGGTACCAATCTTTTTTCCGGTAGTCTTGACTGTCCGTTGCAGTCTGTTTCAGTCCTTCTTTATGGCAGCACCAAACCAGACTGTGATGGATGAACACAGAACTGCTGTACTGCTGTGTAGAACTGCCTCAACAGCTCCTGTGCAAGGTTGTGCTTCCTCAGAAGCCGCTGGAAGTACATTCTCTGCTGGGCCTTTTTGAGGATAGAGTGGATGTTGGTCTCCCACGTCAGGTCCTGAAAGACTGTAATTACCATGAACCTGAAGGTCTCAACGGTTGACACAGGGCAGTTGGACAGCGTGAGGGACAACTGTGGCGAAGGATGAGCGTGTTCAGGTCCAGGCTGTGTGAGCCGCACCAAAGCTCTAGCCGCTCCACTTCCTGTCCATATGCAGACTCATCACCATCTTTGATGAGGCTGATGACTGTGGGGTCATCTGCAAACTTCGGTTTGACAGTCGGATGCGTTGAGGTCCAGTTGTTCATGTAGAGAGAGAAGAGTAGCAAAGAGAGGACACATCCTCCATCATTCCAGTGTTTTCAGCTTCATATTTTTTCTGTCTGGTTTTCAGTGCTGATGATGCCTGTGGATAAGGTGGTGTCCCCCAGCCCCACCTGCTGTGTCCTGCCCATCAGGAAGCTATAAATCCACTGGCAGATGGCAGGCAAGACGCTGAGCTGGAGAAGCTTGGCGGAGAGGACTTCGGGATGATGGTGTTGAACGCAGAGCTGAAGTCCACGAACAGGATCCTCGCGTAGGTCCCTGCGCCATCTAGGTGTTCCGGGATGAAGTTTGACTGCATCATTCACAGACCTGGCATAGCAGTGGTCTAGAATGTTGTTTTCCCTGGTGAGATAGTCAATGTGCTACTTGTATTTAGGTAGTTCGTGGTTGAGTTTTGCTTTGTTAAAGTCCTCAAGAATAATGAGGGGTGAATCTGGGTGCTTTTTTTCAAGTTCATTTACTTGGTCATGAAGGTTCGTGTTAGCCTGGGAGGGGGGTGTAAAAACCGGCGAGTAGAATGACTTACAGTTGAAAAACAGCGACTCCAAGTCCGGGCTGCAGTGTGTGTTGAGCTCCGTGACATCAGTACACCATTTTTCATTGATATAGAAGCATATTCCGCCACCTTTTGTTTTTCCCGATAGCTCTGTGGTGCGATCCGCTCAGCGTAGTTGGAAGCCAGGCAGCAGTATGGTGCCGTATGGGATGCATTCACAAAGCCAAGTCTCCATGAAGCAAAGGGCGGCAGACCGAGCAAAGACTTTACTGGTCTTTGTGAGGAAAAGAAGCTTGTCCACTTTCTTGAGTAGACAGCGTGAATTTGCAAAGTGAAACGACGGAAGCAGCGTTTGTAATCCTTGCTGTCAGAACTTAACTTTGCACTCCGACCCACTACCCTCTGTGGCGCTGTCTTCGCTTCCTCCATGCGCCAAAGAACGCAGCCGCTTCGCTGGTAAATAACTTTGTGGATTTGTGAAAATTGGCGAAAGAAGGTTCGGAATAGACTCCCAAAAGTCTTCTCTAGTAAAAGTAAGTCGCGTATTGTTAGGCCTGTCAAGATATTTTTTAAAGACTGTATTTTCCTCAAAACTATCACTATAAACGATACGTTTTTTGTAATGCCTCTGAAACATGAAAGATAACCCCCCCGTATTATTTTTCTTTTTTAAATATATTTTATTATTTTATTCCTTTTAAATCAGTATTGTTGCTATTAAATCGGCATTGTTGTTATTATTATTATTTCCTTTTTTTCTTTACTCTGTGTTATTGATCCACTGTGTCTGAAATAAAGAATAAAGAGCTGCAAGACGAGCCTGGTTATATGAAGCCTTCTCTTCCGATTATAATCTGTTTAGAAGCCCAAACTGAATGAAAATGCTCCATATAAACACTTCAATTGGAATTAACAGCCCAAATCCATATGAAATAGCTTTCAGTTTCACAGGGGTGGAATATTCCTTTTGCCAAACCGATCAGAAGTAAATTTTCGCCATGTATACCGTCACTCGAATAGAGCTGAGAAAAGCTGTGCTTTGTCTCAACGTAAATGTGCGGTGACATCATTGTTTACATGTGGCGTTTCCCGATTTATAAGTTGTATATATTATTATAAAAACAATCCCAACTGCTGTGCTGAATAGACGTTGGACCTCCATCTTGATAAATGACGTGACGTCACACGGCTGTTCCGATTAAATGTAGTGCACATCATTTATACACCCGACCAGATTAGATTACGTCGCATGTAAACAGTTGACCAGAGATCTTCAATCGGAATGATTTCAATTGGAATGACAAAAATGTCTCCATGTAAACCCGGCTACTGTTTGGTTGGTCAGGTGAAAACAAGTCCTTCACCTGTCAATCAAATATATGTTGACATTCGCTGTCGTCGTCAACTGGCTGAATAATGTGTGCCACTGAGGTTATGCTTAATAAACAGTTAACGTTCCCACGTTTGTGTTAATCGGGGCCTAAGACACACAACAACGCGGAGCGAAGCACTGATGTTTTAAACAACATCGCTGCGGTGGAGCGAGCTTTTTTTTATCTTAAATCGCTAGCTCACAGGCTAGCTTGTTAGCTCGTAAAGCTAGCTGGTTAGCTCGTGACAACAAACAGTTAACTTTCCCTTAAGTGTCTCTGTTGTGTGAAACTTATGTGCTGCACACGGAGCAAGGCTGTGCAGTATCGGACGGAGCAAACACCGGTGCGTCGGTATTCCATGAGCCCATACCGGCTAATGACACAGCCGTCCAACTCTGTCGGCTCACTGTGTATTCCACACGCCGGCTCACCAGAACAATGACAATTTATTGAGTCGGGAAAAACTATTGTGTCCATTTTATTTATTGAACGATAAGTTGATATAGTAATTATCTTGACAGGCCTACGTATTGTCTCCAAAGACAAACGAAGAAGACAAAAACAAGGACAATACTAGAGAGCACATTACCGAGGCAACCACCCAGATAGGTGCCATCATGTCCACGACGCGAAATAATGAGAAATCCGACCATCTCAAATGCCAGGCCGAAAAGACCGACTATAATAGTTTGAAAAGGGACATTTTGGGCATTTTTAATGAAAATGATCATGCAAACCTGATAAAAGAACATCAAAGATTAATGAAAAACATAATTTAAAAAACTGATGGAGGGGGACCGTTAAATTGTGTGAGCAAATGACTTTGACCATGACAGCAGCTTGGGAGTGTAGTTACGAGCTACAATACAAGGCAAAAGTTAGGACACACTTTCTTTATCTACTCATGGTGAAAGTTTCCAAACTGTATATACACTTGACAACAGTCTACAGCAGGTTACAGTATTTGCGATGGGTTGATCATTTCCTCACATTAAGATGCACATGTTATCATAATTGGATTAAATTGCATTTGAATCGGTTTATACAGATTGTGAATGTATTTTATCATTGGCGGTGTACTGCAATATACAGTAATGTATTGTCCTTTCCAATGGAAATGTACATCTTTACTACTGCAGGTCATGTTTTTGCTAAAATACTGAAGTATCTCATGAATAAAACGGTACATGTAGAGGAGCAAGTATAGCCGTCGTAACTCACAGTAGGTGGAGGCAATAATCTCTCTCTGTTGCTTTGACGTCTTTACTGGTCCTCTGACTCGCAGAAGCTCTCCAATCTCTAGATGGAAGTGGCTCTGCTGGGCCTGTCTCAGCTTTTTCAGCTCAACAGCTAGATTAAAACCTCCCTGAAGGACATCATTTGGTTTTCCCCTGACTGGAGTTACAAAATGACAGGTCGTATGGTTGTTTTCAATGATTACTTAGATATCACATTTTCAATACTCAATTATTTCTGCTGACATAGAATGAGAGGCAGACAACAACCTGGGTGATCACCAGTCAACCATTCTCATGGACCTACAGGCAATTACACTGGCATACAACTTTTAGAATTCTGGGAGCAAGATGCAAACATAACTTCGGCAAGTGCGGTGAAAAAATGTAAACACAGTACATCACTGTGCATCACCCCAGCATTGAACCTAAAGCTGTCTTTATGTGAGAGAACAGTGCTAGCCATTGGACTAACATGTAAAAAAAAATTAAAAAGTAAAAAAATAATTCATCAAAAGCATTTTAAAAATGCAATAATATGTATCCCAATGTTAAGAGTGAAAATATGCATGTGTTGTTTTCACAGTGACTTTTTCCCTTTCCCAGTACTCACAAACTTTAAGGTGATTTGTAGCTTCCTCCGATTCTAATTAAAAAATAATAATAATAATTGAGCAAGGTCATCATTGAGAAAACAAAGTTGTTGACTCATTACACCATGCACCTGTATACTTTTTTATTATTACTTTTTTGGGAAAATGGGGTGTACTACAGTTTGCTTTTGTTTATCATGCAACTACTTCTCAGAAATGCAGTCTCACATTTACCAGAATCCACCTCTTCTTTCATCGGGTCATTTTTCCAACACAGACAGTTTATGACACCAGTACCATCGTCCACTGTAAAATAAAGGGGGACACGGGGGGACAGGACGTCCAAAAACAGTGTTACTGTATTGCGTTTAGCAGGATCACTGGAAACATACACTACTTGGCAGTAGATGCTGGGAAATATCACACTATTTTACTGCAATGCACACCGGGATGGAGCAAAATTACCTCCATAACAGATGAAGTCCTCTCTTTCCCTCTTATAAACGACTGTCCCAAGAACATCTACAGAGTGGATTGGATGTGACTTGTAGAAATAAATATCTAGAATACACGGGCAGAAAAAAACAGCAGGCTAGCGTTGTAGTATTAGTGTCATAGCTTTTATTATTGAATTGTCGAGCAATGCAAGTTTTCCCGGATAGTACAGTAGAACGCATGCACTAGTTTGTTTACCTGGCACTTGACAGGACTCCCTCATGTGGAGGATGTCTGTGATATATAGCCTGGCGAAAGCAGAAAAGATCGGGTCCAATCCCCACAAAATGGACGGAAGCTCTTCTGCAGGATCCATTCTACCTGCCGAATGCCGATATTTCATTTCGACAGTCAAATCTCATGGTTTTCCCCTACCGTAGCTAGGAAGTAAGCTAGCTACGAGTGTAGCTTTTCGTCTTGAGCCAAAACATTGGTCACGTGACACTTATTTTTAAAAACTTTTTTTTTTATATTTAGTTAATGCGGGGTACGTATGTGTGTATATGTATTACTGTCATACATTTGTAAATTCATTTATTTTACTTTAAAAAAAAATACAGTTCAAACTGCGACCCTAGATTGTATATGGGACTTGTAGTTCTACCTAATGGTACAGTACAAAGGAAACAATGCCACATGCCGAACACAATGACACTCAGCTCTCTCCCGAATGATGCTGTTTTAAAATGGTCTGTGTCGTTGGTCGTCCTAATAGACAAAGACAACAAAGCGCAAACGACTCGATTGTTGTCCGCGCCAAGTTATCAACAAGAGTATGCAGAAGTAAAAGAAAAGAAACACGACGTCGCGCGCACGCGTGGACGCGCATTGATACTAAATCCCCTCGATTACAAAACCCATACGGAGGAAGGATGCATGTTTTAGCTAGTGTAGCAGTACGCGCTATCTGTAACATTAACGGGCTTTATGTTCAAAGTTTTTAATGTTTTTACTCCCCGGGACTACTTGTAACGGCATTCGCTTTTACTCCTTTTCCATTTTGGTTGATGAAGGAACCCCACGGGGCCATTGGGTCGCTCATAGTCGGAACGACGAGCCCTTCGTACTGCTTTGCATGTAATTAATGGTATTGTTCGTGTGGTTTTCTTGATGCCAGGACGAGTCCAGGAGAATCTCCACCATTTGGATGACCCAAGGCGACCTAGGATGTACAAAAGAGCACAGAATTCTCTGGACTGGTCAGTTGAGAGTCATTGGCTAAGCTAGGTTTGAACTGTTTACCAAAGCTGTGTGTGTTAATCACACTTTATAGATCAAGTCGACACTTCTTTGCTTTGTACATGGTACCTCAAAGACAGAGATTCAACTTTCGATTCATTTCTCCTATGTGTAAGTGAATTACCTATGCTTCAGTATGTCATTCTTTAACTTCCGTAAAATATTTAAACTGGGATCTGAGAAGAAGAAGAAACAATATGAGCATGTCCGAAGAGATGAAAACCCGGAGGAAATATGGACCATTATCGGTGAATTGGGAGATGGAGCCTTTGGGAAAGTGTTTAAGGTAAGTAATGTCCAACTGTCAGTGTTATTTTAAAGGTAGATCAGATTGTGAAACTTCACCCAGAAGGCTACTCGCACCAAGTGTCAGCTGAGAGTGTTTTTACTGAGACCCACCCATCATTCCAAAGCGAGAAACGAACCTTGTGATAGAACCTTGTCAACTGCCAATACCCTCTTATTCCACATGATTGGCTAAACCTCATCAATGTGGAGGTGCTCTCGTACGGCAGCAAACCAGCCAAGGATATTTAAAACGTAGAATACCTATTTGATCAACAACCGACAAGAGTCGTAAAAAAACAACTTGAAATTGGTTTTGTATGGGTCCTTGAATCCTTAAATGTCTCCCATGCTGAAACAGCCACGTTTAAAGTCCCCAAAAATGTATTGATTATTTAAAATTTTAGGCGTTCATAATAAAGGCAATATTGAGAGAGCAAATTGTGGTGGCCCACTGAAGTACACTTCTTGCATAATGGTTTAAGACAAGCGTGCATAACAGTAAAGACGTAAACCGTTTCATAAAAAATTATGTGTGCTGCACAATTTACTTGTTATCCTTCAAACTCTGCACATACAAGTGCATAAATGATCCTTACTACTCATTAAACCCATTACACCCTTATCTTTATACAATCGTAATAACAGTTAAAACATGCAATAGTACCGATACCTTCACAAATTCATACCTTTCCATTCATATCTCAGAAAACATTTATTTTGCCATCTGCTATTGTGTGACTGCAAAATGGTTGCCTCATTCTGGCACTAGATCCCTCTGGTGTATTGCAACAATAACGAGCCTCTCTTCATTGGCATTAACGGTAAAGACAGCTTGAGTGACAAAGTACCATTTTAAAAGGACCAAAGAAAAGGAACTCCGAAGACACTTAAGATGCATTTGTGTTAGTTTTCATGGAAAAGGCATATTAAACAATAGGAAAACTTACAGTTACGGTATTGCGATTAGCAGGATCACTGGAAACGTACACTACTTGGCAGTAGATGCTGGAAAATATCACACTATTTTAATGCAATGCACACTGGGATGGAGCAAAATTACCTCCATAACAGAATATATATACACACACAGCGGCTAAAATAAGTATTTAACACGTCACCATTTTTCTCACTGAACATATTTCCAATGGTCCTATTGACATGAAATTTTCACCAGATGTTGAGAACAACCCAAGTAATCCATACATACAAAAGAAAGTAGAAAAAATAAGATCAGAAATTAAGTTGTGTGTAATAATGTGAAATGACACAGGGGAAAAGTATTGAACACAAAGAAAGGGAAGTGTAACCAGGCATGGAAAGCCAAGACAACACCTTAAGTCTATCAATAATCAAACAGCAATCCAGCCCCTTGTCAGTGCAAATGAATATCAGCTGGTTCAGTCCTAATTGAGGGCCTAAAAGGTCCCTTGCCAAGGTGTGAGTCAAGACATCTCATGATGGGTAAGAGCAGAGAGCTGTCTCAAGAACATTGCAAGCTCTTCTTCTTTTCCTTTTGGCTTGTCCCTTGAGGGGTCGCCACAGCGCGTCACCCTTTTCCATGTAAGCCTATCTCCTGCATCCTCCTCTCAAACACCAACTGCCCTCATGTCTTCCCTCACGACATCCATCAACCTTCACTTTGGTCTTCCTCTAGCTCTCTTGCCTGGCAGCTCCATCCTCATCATATTTCTACCAATATACTCACTATTTCTCCTCTGGACGTGTTCAAACCATCGAAGTCTGCTCTCTCTAACTTTGTCTCCAAAACATCGAACCTCGGCTGTCCCTCTGATGAGCTCATTTCTAATTTTATCCAACCTGGTCACTCTGAGAGCGAACCTCAACATCTACATTTCCGCCACCTCCAGCTCTGCTTCCTGTTGTCTCTTCAGTGCCACTGTCTCTAATCCGTACATCACCACCGTTTTATAAAGTTTTCCCTTCATCCGAGCAGAGACTCTTCTGTCACATAACACACCTGACACCTTCCTCCACCCGTTCCAACCTGCTTGGACCCGTTTCTCCATTTCTTGACCACACTCACCATTGCTCTGGACGGTTGACCCCAAGTATTTAAAGTCCTCCACCCTTGCTATCTCTTCTCCCTGTAGCCTCACTCTTCCCCCACCACCCCTCTCATTCATGCACATATTTTATGTCTTACTTCGGCTAATCTTCATTCCTCTGCTTTCCAATGCATGACTCCATCTTTCTAACTGTTCCTCCACCTGCTCCCTGCTTTCACTGCAGATCACAATGTCATCTGAAAACATCATGGTCCACAGGGATTCCAGTCTAACCTCATCTGTCAGCTTATACATCCATCCATCCATTTTCTACCGCTTATCCGAGGTCGGGTCGCGGGGGCAGTAGCTTTAGCAGGGATGCCCGAGGCGTTCCCAGGCCAGCCGAAGGACGTAGTCTCTCCAGCATGTCCTGGGTCGTCCCCGGTGTCTCCTCCCGGTGGGACATGCCCGGAACACCTCACCAGGGAAGCGTCCGGGAGGCATCCGAATCAGATGCCCTAGCCACCTCATCTGGCTCCTCTCGATGTGGAGGAGCGGCGACTCTACTCTGAGATCCTCCCGGATGACCGAGCTTCTCACCCTATCTCTAAGGGAGAGCCCGGACACCCTGCGGAGGAAACTCATTTCGGCCGCTTGTATCCGGGATCTTGTTCTTTCGGTCACGACCCACAGCTCGTGACCATAGGTGAGGGTAGGAACGTAGATCGACCGGTAAATCGAGAGCTTCGCCTTTCGGCTTAGCTCCTTCTTTACCACAACGGACCGATACAAAGTCTGCATCACTGCAGACGCTGCACCGATCCACCTGTCGATCTCCCGTTCCATTCTTCCCTCAATCGCCAAGATACTTGAACTCCTCCACTTGGGGCAGGATCTCATCCCCGACCTGGAGAGGGTACGCCACCCTTTTCCAACTGAGCACCATGGTCTCAGATTTGGAGGTGCTGATTCTCATCCCAGCCGCTTCACACTCTGTTGCGAACTGCTCCAGTGAGAGTTGGAGGTCACGGCTTGATGAAGCCAACAGAATCACATCATCTGCAAAAAGCAGAGATGCAATACGGAGGCCACCAAACCGGAATCCCTCTACGCCTCGGCTGCGCCTTGAAATTCTGTCCATAAAAGTTATGAACAGAATCGGTGACAAAGGGCAGCCTTGGCGGAGTCCAACCCTTACCGGGAATGAGTCAGACTTACTGCCGGATATGTGGACCAAACTCTGACTCCGGTCGTACAGATACCAAACACCCCGTATCAGGGGGTTCGGTACCCCATACTCCCGAAGCACCCTCCACAGGACTCCCCGAGGGACACGGTCGAACGCCTTCTCCAAGTCCATAAAACACATGTAGACTGGTTGGGCGAACTCCCATGCACCCTCGAGGACCCTGCTGAGGGTGTAAAGCTCGTCCACTGTTCCACGGGCAGGACGAAAACCACACTGCTCCTCCTGAATCTGAGATTCGACTTCCCGACGGACCCTCCTCTCCAGCACCCCTGAATAGACCTTACCAGGGTGGCTGAGGAGTGTGATCCCCCTGTAGTTGGAACACACCCTTCGGCCCCCCTTCTTAAAAAGGGGGACCACCAACTTATCCATCACCACTGCAAACAGGAAGGGGCTCAGGGCTGATCCCTGATGCAGTCCCACCTCCACCTTAAATTCGTCTGTCACACCTACAGCACACCTCACCGCTGTTCTGCTGCCCTCGTACATGTCCAGTATTATTCTAAAATATTTCTCTGCCACTCCAGAATTCCGCATGAAGTACGACAGTTCCACTCTGGGTACTCTGTCATAGGCTTTCTCTAGATTTACAATGACACAATGTAGCTCCTTCTGACCTTCTCTGTACTTTTCCATCAATATCCTCAAGGCAAATAATGCATCTGTGGTACTCTTTGTAGGCATAAAACCATACTGTTGCTCGCAAATACTCACTTGTGTCCTGAGTCTAGCCTCCACTACTCTTTCCCATAACTTCAATGTGTGGCTCATCAACTTTATTCCTCTATAGTTCCCACAGCTCTGCACATCACCCTTGTTCTTAAAAATTGGCACCAGCACAGTTTTTCTCCATACCTCAGGCATCTTCTCACGCGCTAGAATTCTATTGAACAAGCTGGTCAAAAACTCCCCAGTCACCTCTCCTAGATGCTTCTATACCTCGACAGGAATGTCATCAGGACCAACTGCCTTTCTATTTTTCATTCACTTTAATGCCTTTCTAACTTCCCCCTTACTAATCATTGCCACTTCCTGGTCCACCACACTTGCCTCTTCTACTCTCCCTTCTCTCTCATTTTCCTCATTCATCATGTCCTTGAAGTATTCTTTCCATCTCGCTAGCACACTGCTGGCACGAGTCAACATATTTCCATCTCTATCCTTAATCACCCTAACCTGCTGCAAATCCTTCCCATCTCCATCCCTCTGTCTGGGCAGCCTGTATAGATCCTTTTCTCCTTCTTTAGTGTCCAACCTGCCATACATGTCATCATATGCCTCTTGTTTGGCCTTTGCCACCTCTACCTTTGCCCTGTGTCGCATCTCAATGTATTCCGTTCGCCTCTCCTCGGTCCTTTCAGTGTCCCACTTCTTCTTAGCTAACCTTTTTCTTTGTATGATTTCCTGTTCTGTGAGGTTCCAGGACCAGGTCTCATTCTCTCCTTTCCTGCCGGAAGATACACCAAGTACTCTCCTGTCTGCCTCTCTGATCACCTTGGCTGCAGTGGTCCAGTCTTCTGGAAGCTCCTCCTGTCCACCGAGAGCCTGTCTCACGTCTTCCCGAAAAGCTGCACAACACTCGTCCTGTCTCAGCTTCCACTACAGTGTTCTCTGCTCTGCTTTTGTATTCCTAATCTCCCTCCCCACCACCAGAGTCATTTTACATACCACCATCCTATGCTGTCTAGCCTAACTCTCCCCTACCACTACCTTACAGTCGGTAACCTCCTTCAGATTACATCATCTGCACAAGATGTAATCCACCTGCGTGCTTCTATCTCCGCTCTTGTCGGTCACCCTATGTTCGTGCCTCTTCTGGAAAAAAGTGTTGACTACAGCCATTTGTATCCTTTTTGCGAAGTCTACCACCAACTGTCCCTCCAAGTTCCTTTCCTGGATGGCGTACTTACCCATCACTTCTTCATCACCCCTATTTCCTTCACCAACATGTCCATTACAGTCTGCACCAATCACGACTCTCTCTCTGTCTGTGATGCTCAGAACTACTTAATCTAGCTCCTTCCAGAATTTCTCTTTCACCTCTAGGTCACATCCTACCTGTGGGGCGTAGCCACTAATCACATTATACATAACACCCTCAATTTAAAGTTTCAGCCTCATCACTCGATCTGATACTCTTTTCACCTCCAAGACATTCTTAGACAACTCTTCTTTTAAAATAACCCCGACTCCATTTCTCTTTGCATCTACACCATGGCAAAATCATTTAAACCCTGCCCCTAAACTTCTAGCCTTACTGCCTTTCCACCTGGTCTCCTGGAGACACAATATATCAACCTTTCTCCTAATCATCATGTCAACCAACTCCCGAGATCATAGTCCCAACATTCAGTTCTAGGCTCTTTGCTTTCCTCTTCTCTTGCTGTCGAAGAACCCGCTTTCCACGTCTTCTTCGACTTCAACCCACAGTAGCTGAATTTCCAACGGCGCCTTGCAGGTTGACAGTGCCGGTGGCGGACGTTGTTAACCCGGCCCACGACCAATCCGGTGTGGAATTCTTTGGATGAACGCTCATATTTGTTTAGCAAAGTTTTAAGCCGGATGCCCTTCCTGACACAACCCTCTGCATTTATCCGGGCTTGGGACCAGCCTACAGTTTGCACTGGCTTGTGCCCCCCATAGGGCTGTATTTACAACATTGCAAACTAATTGTTGCAAAACATAACTATGGCATTGGTTACAGGCACATAGAACATTTTCTGAATGTTCCAGTGAGCTCGGTTGGGGTCATAATACGTAAGTGGAAAGCCAATCATACCACCATAAATGTGCCTCGATCCGATGCTCCTCGCAAGATTTCTGACAGAGGAGTATAAATAATAATCGGAAGAGTTGTCCAAGAGCCAAGGACCACCTCTGGAGAGCTTCAAAAAGACCTGGAATTAGCACGTAGTCGCAGTAGCAGTGAGTAATGCACTCCGCCGACATGGCTTGTATGCACGCTCATCATGCAAGACCCCATTGCTGGAAGCAAAGCATGCACACCATAAAAACACCATACCAACAGTGAAGTTCGGAGGTGGCAACTTGATTGTGTGGGACTGCTTTTCAGCAAATAATACAAGTAAACTTCACATTATTGAAGAAAGGACAAATGGGCAAATGGACCAAGATATTCTTGACAAAAATCTGCTGCCATCTACGAGGATGATGAAAATGAAAAAAGGGTGGACATTTCAGCAGGATAATGAACCAAAACATTCTCCCAAGGAAACTCAATTGGTTTCAAAGGGGAAAAAATGAAGCTGCTAGAATGGTCCAGCCAATCACCTGACTTGAATCCAATCGAAAATCTATGGAAAGAACTGAAACTAAAGGACTTCAAGATTTGAAGACTGCTTGTGTGGAGGAATGGGCCAAAATCACACCAGAGCAATGCATGCGACTAGTTTCTCCATACAGGAGGCATCGTGAAACTGTCTTTGCAAACAAAGGCTTTTGTACAAAGTATTAAATAAATACCAGTTCGCATGTTTGATACTTTTTTCCTGTGTTATTTCACATTATTACACATAACGTAATTTCTGATCTTATTTCTTCTACTTTCTTTGTATGTATGGATTACTTGGGTTATTCCCAACATCTGGTGAAAATAACTCAATTGACTTAATATTCATTAATCAATGTTTCAGCTAAAAGTTAATTATAGCATTGTTAAAATAGTTATTTGGGACTGTTTCATCACGTCAAATGGTTTATATGTGAAAAATTTAACTTCACGTTCTGTTTTAAGCTTGTAGCCTTTTTTAAGCGTACGCACCAGAACTCAGCATTTTGACACGAAAAGTAACACAGCACCGGTTATTTCTTTTAATTTCTTTTATTTTTGTAATTATTATTATTATTATTTTTAAATGGATGGAACCAAATGCTATAAAACGCTGATTCCTGTCCTAATTTTCACAGATGAGACACAAGGTTAGTGTTTGTGATACTGTGAGACAACATTTATGTGAATTATGTCCCAAATCATTGTGTTTATGTGAAGTGTGTTGCTACAGTGAAGTTTTAGCTCAATGTTAAGCTTTTTTTTCTGTCATCGGAGCTTACGTTGGTTTGAAGACTAAAATAAACGCTAAAAACCAGTGCAAAAGTGCAACCAACCGTTTACCTTGTTAGCTGTCTCAATGTTGGCGTAGACGTATTTTATTGTTTCACTCACCCAGTTGACTGAGAGTTGACTTCACTGAAGCTCCACGCGGTGTAGGTTGAGGCTCGGAGCGCATCAGACGCTACACATCGTGAAAGCCTCCTTTGCACGATATAATCTTAGACTGAGGCAACTGGCCATTAATTTTAACAAAGTTAAAACACACTTTTGTTCACTGAAGTTAGGGACAAGCACGTCTTTGTGCACGTTCTTCTTCCTTGGTTTTCGCCACTTCTTCTTCGGGGTGGGTGGACAGACTGTAGGCATCGAAACCGGGAACCGACATTTTTAAATTTTAATGATTCCGGGAGAACCGTAACATTAGTCCTGGTTCCAATCGATTCTTGATTCTTGATACCCAAACTGTTACATCTGGCTGACTTTCATGCAGCCACCGTGCGATCGAGTCCCGTTCAGTGGCAGTGATCGAGTCCCGCTCAGTGACAGTTGGAGTGAATGTGATTATAGTTGTCTGTCGCTATGTGTGCCCCGTGATTGACTAGAGCCAAATCCAGGGACCAGCTTTCACACACAGTCAGATGGATATCCATCAACTCCCACACTGTCCGAAACAGAATAAGTATCAGGGGTGGCAACATACGGCCCACTTAATTTAGTTTTTATATACCTGTACAATCCCTGTGATCAGTTACAATGCACACACACTGATGATAAACTGACAGAAATTGCTAATTTTATTAAGAAAGCAGAGGCTGTTCTTAAAGGTTTACAAAAGGATAGTTAATTAAATATAATGGTTTTCCTAATATACTTGTATTGCTTTGCATTAAAACAATGGAAAACACCACTTCATTGTTACTTATATTAATGATGCTATAATTATACTGGTTTGGCCCACTTGACATCAAATTAAGATATAGTGTGGCCCCTGAACTACAGTTTGTTACACCTGCTCTACAGTAATTATTTCTTGGAATAGGTTGGTGTTTGTGATCCTGGTTATTACTTTATTGATACTGTATTAGGGCACGAGCAAAGTTTCAAATGCCCCGTCACAAGATAAACTAGTCACCGGTAGGATCCCCAGTTAAAGAAATCGCTACGATTTCATCGGTTTTCCAGAGCTAACCACTGAACATGGCAGGTCACCAGGAAATGGCTCTACAGTATTCCTTCTCACTGTAGCAGCTTCATTTAGCTCATCCTGCTTGCAGAGGAGCCAAGACAAATGGAATAAATTTCCAATAGAGGTTCCGCTCCTTTCACTTATTTACAGCATTACATTGCTTTTAGATTTAAATATGTTATAATGAAGTGTGTTGAAAGTTAAAGGTGTCTAAATAGGAACAATCAACTTGTACATCATTATTAAAAGATGACCACTAACTATTACTGAAATCCATTGTAATGCATTTTCATAATCATCCATTTGCAATCTACAGGCTCAAAACAAACAGACAGGTATCCTCGCTGCTGCCAAAGTTATTGACACAAAGACTGAGGAAGAGTTGGAGGACTACATGGTAGAGATTGACATCCTGGCCTCATGTGAACACCAAAATATTGTCAAGCTGCTTGACGCGTTCTATTTTGAGGACAAACTCTGGGTGAGTAAGTGCATGCTGAGCCTCAGAATTGAACCCCTATTTGTAAGCAACATGTAAAACAAATATTTCATGAATGGGTTATAGATAGCTGCTTTGCAAAATGTTCCAAAAACTAGTTTATTTGTAGACCAGTGCATCTGTTGTCATGTTGTTGTTTTTTTTTTCAATACAGCACTTCAAACTGCTTGAATATTGCAAGATGTTGAAAGCTATTCACAGCATTAAGGCATTTTCTGACTGACTGACTGTATGCTTATCAAATGTCAAGGCCAAGGTTCACGTGAAGAATTAAATAGCTTTTAGCTGTTAATCATTATATAGGTTATTATACCGCTGGTCTAATACATATGATCGGTATCGGCAGTGATCTCACTCATTATCAGTACTGGAATCGGCAGCATAAAACCCTGATCAGAGCACCCCGAATTATACATAGTATGCACAACATCAAGACACAACATAAAGCAGTGTTCGAATGTCAGTGCGAAGTAAATATTTTAATAATTTTGTAATTTGATTTATTCTTTTAAGCATTATTGTTAATTTGTGTGATTGCAATGCCTTGATTTTAGTGACGTTAGTACAATGTCATTGCCATAAATGCACTTGTACCAATAATTTCTTAAAGGGGCTTAAATAATACTGTAAAAAGACGATAAATATGAAATAAGGACTAAAACTTAACGGATTATGTCATGAATATATGGGGCCAGTACAAGTTCTGACAGGGCCACCACAACTTATTGTGCCACCCACCACTCAAAAAGGCTTAACATCGGACCCTAATAGATGACGATCTAAGTTGTAAAACATTTACTTTTTTAAACTTAGAAGTACCTTTCATGTTTAACTGGTGACAGTGAAGCCTTCAGTCAAGTAACAATTAGTCACCTCAGTGATTAGTGAGTATATTTAAGTGTGGCTCATTGTGTATATACTAGTTTCCTTACCGTTGTCCTCCTCACAATAGCCGTCAAGCATGACTTTTATGGCACCTGATCATGTAAGTTTCCTTACCGTTGTCCTCTTAATAGCCGTCAAGCATGACTTTTATGGGACCTGATCTTGTAAAGAGGAGACAATTGTAGGAACATTTCCTTCCCTTGATGAACAACTTGAGCCCACGTTATGTCCCCGAGATGGTGGATAACTTTACATCACATGTATTAACTGTGTGAGGCTTCACAGCTTCTGCCACACGATCCACCCATCCATCCATTTTCTACCGCTTATCCGAGGTCGAGTCGTAGGGGCAGTAGTTTTAGCAGGGATAGACCTTACCAGGGAGGCTGAGGAATGTGATCCCTCGGTAGTTGGAACACACCCTCCGGTCCTCCTCCTTAAAAAGGGGGACCACCACCCCAGTCTGCCAATCCAGAGGCACTGTCCCCAATGTCCATGCGATGTTGCAGAGGCATGTCAAACAGGATAGCCCCACAACATCCAGAGCCTTTAGGAACTCCGGGCGAATCTCATCCACCCCCGGGGACTTGCCACCGAGGAGCTTTTTGACCACCTCGGTGACCTCGACCCCAGAGATAGGAGATCCCACATCAGAGAACCCAGACTCTGCTTCTGCATGGGAAGGCGTGCCGGCGGAATTGTCACAATGTCAGCAGCGCCCCATCCCCACTATAAACACTGTTGATGGCGCACTGCTTCCCCCTCCTGAGACACCGGATAGTGGACCAGAATTTCCTCAAAGCCGTGACCACCAAAGCTGCATTCCGCTTGGTCAGCCGGTACCCATCAGCTGCCTCAGGAGTCCCACAGGTCAAAAAGGCCCGATAGGACTCCTTCTTCAGCTTGACGGTGGTCCACCAACGGGTTTGGGGATTGCCGCCACGACAGGCACCGACCACCTTACGGCCACAGCTCCGGTCGGTCGCCTCAGCAATGGAGGCGCGAAACATGGTCCACTCTGACTTCATGTCCCCCTACCCATTCCCCGGAACCTGAGCAAAGTTCTGTCGGAAGTGGGAGTTGAAACTCCTTCTCACAGGGGATTCTGCCAGACGTTCCCAGCAGACCCTCACAATACGTTTGGGCCTGCCAGGTCGGACCGGCTTCTTCCCCCACCATCGGAGCCAACTCGCCAACAGGTGGTGATCAGTTGACAGCTCCGTCCCTCTCTACGCCCGAGTGTCCAAGACACGGGGCCGCAACTCCGATGACACGACCACAAAGTAAATCATTGAACTGCAACCAAGGGTATCCTGGTGCCAAGTGCACATGTGGACACCCTATGGTTGAACATGGTGTTCGTTATGGACGATCCGTGATGAGCACAGTCCAATAACCGAACACCGCTCGGGTTCTGATCGGGGGGCCCGTTCCTCCCAAACGCGCCTTTCAAGGTCTCACTCTAATTGCCCACGTGAGCATTGAAGTCCCCCAGCAGAACGATGGATTCACCAGCGGGAGCGCTCTCCGGCACCCCCTCCAAGGACTCCAAAAGTCCTCTGAACTGCTGTTTGGTGCATAGCCACAAACAACAGTCAGTACCCGTCCCACCACCCGAAGGCGGAGGACGCTACCCTCTCGTCCACCGGGGTGAACCCCAATGTACAGGCGCTGAGCCGGGTGGCAATAAGTATACCCACACCTGCTCGGCGCCTCTCGCCGTGATCAACTCCAGAGTGGAGGCGAGTCCAACCCCTCTCAAGAGGACTAGTACCGGAGCCCGAGCTGTGTGTGGAGGCAAGCCCGACTATATCTAGTCGTAACTTCTCAACCTCGCACACCAGCTCAGGCTACTTCCCTGCCAGAGAGGTGACATTCCACGTCCCAAGAGCCAGCTTCTGTAGCCGGGGATCGGAGCGCCCAGGTCACTGCCTTCGACCACCGCCCAGCTCGCACTGCACCCGACCCCTATGGCCCCTCCCACACGTGGTGAACCCATGGGAAGGCTGCCACACGATTACTTTTTTATTTATTATATCATCATCATTTTGCTGGATGTTCCCTCTTTTGCTAAAACATTATCTGGACACTTGCATATTTTTACATTTGGATATGTTAAACAAACAAGTTTGAAAGGAAACCACAGACCCAGCCCATAATTGATGCCGCTACACTGAGACCATTGTACAGCAATTCCTTCACTAAAACAACTGCTCGCCTCCAGAAAAACGCTACAATGGCGTGGATGTTGAATAGCCAAGATTGTTTTGAGGCTTGAGTCATTCTATGACTTGTATGGGCTTTGTTCCTATAAGTGGATCAGTCTTGAAAAGCTCCTCTCAATCTTGGAATGCCATTAAACCGCGGTGAAAAGTTTGGGATTGTCATTTCTTACAGGTACTTAAAAGATTGATTTTGAATACAGAGTGACTATAACTAAAACTAGTGATTCAGAAAACAAAAAACTGAAAAAAGATTTGCTTTTTTCAGTTGTTAAACAGCACTAATTTACTTCCTTTCTTCATAAATATAAGTGATTTGTGTAAATGTTTTCAAAAGAATAAAATTAGCACCATGCTATAACACAAGCTAGCAACATGCAGAAAGACTAGCCTCGTTTATGCTCAATGGAAAATATGCTCCAGAATCTCCACCTCACCTTCACATTCCCACTACCTTAGGGCCTGTGTCCATAGAAACTGTAATCCTATTTACAGCAAAAGGCCTAAGGCCTATCATAAGAGGTCCAGCTAGTAGCTGCGTGAAACTTTTTCCACAATGTAGCCCCAACTGGGCCAATCCTCTTACATCAACAGCCCTGTTGAAAGATTTTAAATGGCTTTTCCGAGCTCGGAGTCCTTCATTAGTTCATGTAGGCACGGTGTATGATCGGCTTCTTCTTCAGACAAGCCAATAGTTTACATGATTATTAATTATATTCAATGTTAAATGCACACTTTGCCTCCATGCTGCAATGTGCCTCTTGATTTGAAAAACATAAGAGTGCCGTAGATTAGAACTGAAAGCGCTCTTGTTTCATCATGCATGATCTAATCACTCAGGGATATTTAGCAAAAGATATGTGGTTTGTTGTATATGGTTTGTTGCTTGTTTTAATGTCTTTACAACTCAGCCTCAGTTTATGTGTGTCAATGATAATCAGTCATCAATGATTGACTAAAAATTATTTTTTTCCCGCCACCAATGTTGTTAGATTCTCATTGAGTTCTGTGCCGGAGGGGCTGTAGATGCTGTCATGTTAGGTGAGTCCACTTGTTAGTTTTTTTTTTGGTTTTTTTTTTCCTCCATTGAAGTTTTCACCAGTATACATATAACACCATCAGTATGTCAATGCTTTATTTAATCTCCATAAATGTTGCCTATCTTTATAAGTTTGTGTCCATCACTCGTAGAACTGGAAAGACCCCTGACGGAACCACAGATTAAGGTGGTGTGTCGGCAGACTCTACAGGCCCTGGTTTACCTCCATGACATTAAAATCATCCACAGAGACCTTAAGGCTGGCAACATTCTGCTCACTTTAGATGGTGATGTCAAACTGGGTAAGGACCGGTAAAATCTTGTTATCAAGGAGAGTGGTTTCATCAATAAATCATTCTTGCAAAAGACCCATAGAAAATGGTGCCCATATACAATTTCCATAATTCTATATTGTAGTTATGCATTTTTTTAAATTTGCAAATGGGAAAATTCTGCATCGATAGTCTTACAATACAGACAGAACTGCTTTGTGTTAACAGTAAAATCTCCAGATTTTTTTGTCAGTATAAAATTAAAATTCTGGAAATAACAGTAATGCACAATGATTCCACAATGCATACATATGGTACTGAGTTTCGTATGCTTTTTATGTTTTATGACGATTATATGTCCACATGACCGCACCGGGGTCATTATACTATTTACGGTCATTTTAGTATGCATTACAAAAGTCACTATTCTTCTAATTAAGATGGCTGCCAAATATTTGTAGCCATTGTTCCTAACTTTTTATTAATAATACAATAAAATGTAATAATAGTAAAAGTTAAATGAAATTAAAAAAAGAATAGTCAGCTGCGATTATGCCTTTTTGAAATAGTCTCAAAGCCACTAAGAAAATGCAAGTCAACTTCTCTTGGATGCACCCTAATACATGCTCATTTTGTTGCCAATTCAATTAACTAATCCTAATGATTATATAGTGTGTGTCCCACACTCCCCCACCCCCACTTTCCTCCCGAGGGCTAGCTAGGTATAGATGAAATTGCACACTGCAGATAGCTTTCCCTTGAGCAATACAAACTTGAGTTAACTCAGTTATTCAACAGAAACATGATGCTTGTGTCATGAGTTTGTCAACTTAAACCCATAAAAAAAACTACGGAATAACAAGGCAACCCTTATACTCAATTGTAACCCGTACGCATCAATTCACAGTTGTACATATTATTTTTGTGAGTCACTCTGGGCGGATGTAAAAGGCTCACATAAACACCTGAGTGGCAAAAAGTGTAACTTTTAATTTTCGCCTTTTTTTATGCTTATTTCACTGACTTTAGATTATCATTATTTATTTATTTTTCTGTCTCGAAGATTTGGTTTGATTTTTAATTATGTATTCCAGCTGACTTTGGTGTGTCTGCCAGAAACACCAAAACACTGCAGAGGAGAGACTCCTTCATTGGGACACCATATTGGTGAGTGTAAAACATCCATCGATCCATTTTCTGAGTCCCTTCGCCTCACGAGGATCGCGGGGGTGCTGGAGCCTATCCCAGCTATAATCGGGCAGGAGGCGGGGTACACCCTGAACTGGTTGCCAGCCAATCGCAGGGCACATAGAAACAAACAATCATTCGCACTCACATTCACACCTATGGGCAATTTAGAGTTGTCAATTAACCTACCATGCATGTTTTTGGGATGTGGGAGGAAACCGGAGCGCCAGGAGAAAACCCACTCTGGCACAGGGAGAACATGCACCCGGTCCTTGGAACTGTGAGGGAGACACTCTACCGCCGAGTATAAAACAAGAAGAAGAAAAAAATTTAAATAAAGAAAAAAAAACACTATATTGGCAAAGGTATTGGCTCACTTGCCATGACTCACATATGATCTGAAGTGACACCCCCTTTTTAGTCAGTAGGGTTGAATATGATATATGATATATATATATATTGAATATGTCCACCTTTTACAGCTATAACAGCTTTAACTCTTCTGAAATGGCTTTCCACAAGGTTCAGGAGGAGTGTGTGTAGGGAATTTTTTAACATTCTTCCACAGAAGCCCATTTGTAAGTGATGTTGGACGAGAAGGCCTGGCTCTCAGTCTACACTCTTAATTTATCCTAAAGGTGTTCTATCAAGTTGGTGTCAGGAGTTTGTGCAGGTCAGTCAAGTTCATCCACACCAAACTCTCTCATCCATGTGTTTATGGCCCTTGCTTTGTGCATTGGTGCACAATCATGTTGGGGCAGTAAATGGCCATCCCCAAACTGTTCCCACAAAGTTGGGAGCAAAGTTCTTGGTATGCTTAATCCTACAGAGTTTCTTTCACTGGAACTGAGAAGCCAATATTTTGGACAATTCCATGCTCCCAACTTTGTGGGAAAAGTTCTTTCATTTCTAACATGGCTGTGCACCAGTGCACAAAGCAAGGTCCATAAAGCCATGGATGAGAGAGTTTGATGTGGATGAATCTGAGTTGTCTGTACAGAGTCCTGACCTCAACCTGATTAAACACCTTTAGGATGAAATAGAGCGGAGCCTGAGCCCAGGCCTTGTCATCCAACATCCGTGTGTGTGACCTCACATATGCGCTTTTGGAAGAATAGTAAAACATTCCCATAAACACACTCCTGTTACAGTATACTGTATTTATTACTCAGAATATTTTTTTCACAACTTCTTTCTCGATGCTACTTGTTTCGTCGCAGGATGGCACCTGAAGTAGTCATGTGTGAGACATCGAAGGACCGTCCATACGACTACAAAGCCGATATCTGGTCACTGGGGGTCACCCTGATTGAGTTGGCACAAATTGAGCCACCTAATCATGAGATGAACCCCATGAGAGTGCTTCTGAAAATAGCCAAGTCGGACCCTCCTACGCTCATGCAGCCATCACGCTGGTGAGTCTCAGCCAGGGATCCTCTGCAAGTATGGAATTTATTTTCATACATATCCAGGTCTGTAAAAGTATGGAAAATTGAAACTATTGTATGGAAAAAATATTCACATTTTGCAAGACTTTTACAACAGCTCTATTGTCTAAAACAAAACAAAAATGAGTATCTAAAAAAATATAGATCGTTCTGTTTTTTTTTTTCCCATGCAGCTACGTTTGTGTGAGAGCACACAGTATTATTCCATGGTCTTGGTGAATACTCGATTCTTATTCCATCGGTATACATTATCGCCCTTCAAACGTCTCAAGTAGTTCCTGTCAAAAAAAATCATTACATTGTTCCAAATGAATACGCAGCACCTTAGCCGTTAGATTATACAAGTTTACATAGCAACCTGACAGAGTCATATTTTGTAATAAGTAAACGTGAAGTACTCAGAGGACAGCAATGAGCTAATTTAAAACGATTATGGTGATTATAACACCTTTGATGACTGAGATGTTGCTGAGGATTTGACGGAAAAATGAAGGGACAGAAGGAGCACAAAGTGTTAACTCCGTAAGATTTAAATCAACTTGCAGACGAGAAAGATTAAATCAACACAAAGAAAACAACAAAATAGGCAATTGAAACGCCAAGACACTTACTGGCACAAAAAAGTACAAATACGTACTGAGAATTCTACCCTTGATGTTTTGAATGAAACCCTGCGCGACAATTTTGTGCCGCCGTCCAGTCAACAAAGGCTGACACCGAGTATAGCGTTGTCAGCCTGAGAGCTTGCATCAACCGTCACATGTAAATGTACTGAACACGTGCAATGGCTATTATTTTCTGGAAATTATTTGGCGACATAATGGCATTAAAAATCTGAATCTTCTTCTTTTCCTTTTGGCTTGTCCCATTAGGGGTCGCCCCAGCGTGTCATCCTTTTCCATGTGAGGCTATCTCCTGCATCCTCCTCTCTAACACCAACTGCCCTAATGTCTTCCCTCACGACATCCATCAACCTTCTTTTTGGTCTTTATCTAGCTCTCTTGCCTGGCAGCTCCATCCTCATTATCGTTCTACCAATATACTCACACTATCTCTTCTGGATGTGTCCAAACCATCGAAGTCTGCTCTCCCTAATGTTGTCTCCAAAACATCTAACCTTGGATGTCCCTCTGATTAGCTCATTTCTAAGTTTATCCAACCTGGTCACTCCTAGAGCGACCCTCAACATCTTCATTTCCGCCACATCCAGCTCTGCTTCCTGTTGTCTCTTCAGTGCCACTGTCTCTAATCCATACATCATGGCTGGCCTCACCACTGTTTTATAAACATTGCCCTTCATCTGAGCAGATACTCTTCTGTCACATAACACACCTGACACCTTCCTCCACCCGTTCCAACCTGCTTGGACCCGTTTCTTCACTTCCTGACCACACTCAGCATTGCTCTGGATGGTTGACCCCAAGTATCTAAAGTCCAACACCCTTGCTATCTCTTCTCCCTGTAGCCTCTCTCTTCCCTCGCCACCCCTCTCATTCATGTAGATATATTCTGTCTGTTTTAGGTTAATCTTCATTCCTCTCCTTTCCAGTGCATGACTCCACCTTACTAACTGTTCCTCCACCTGCTCCCTGCTTTCACTGCAGATAACAATGTCATCTGCGAACATCATGTTCCAAGGGGACTCTAACCTCATCTGTCAGCCTATCCATCACACCTGCAAACAGGAAGGGGCTCAGGGCTGTTCCCTGATGCAGTCCCACCTCCACCATAAACTCCTCTGTCATACCTACAGCATACCTCACTGCTATTCTCCTGCCCTCATACATGTCCTGGACTATGCTAACATACTTCTCTGACACTCCAGACCTCCACATGCAGTACCACAGTTCCTCTCTGGGTACTCTGTCATAGGCTTTCTCTAGACACAAAGACACAATGTAGCTCCTTCTGACCTTCTCTGTACTTCTCCATCAACGACCTCAAGGCAAATTATCCATGTGGTACTCTTTCTTGGCATGAAACCATATTGTTGCTCGCAAATACTCACTTGTCCTGAGTCTAGCCTCCTCTTCTCTTTCCCATAACTTAATTGTGTGGCTCATCAACTTTATTCCTCTATAGTTCCCACAGCTCTACACATCACCTTTGTTCTTAAAAATGGGCACCAGCACACTTTTCTTCCATTCCACAGGCATCTTCTCACCCACTATAATTCTGTTGAACAAGCTGGTCAAAAACTCCACAGCCACCTATCCTAGATGCTTCCAAACCTCCACAGGAATGTCATCAGGACCAACTGCCTTTCCATTTTTTTTCCTCTTTAGTGCCTTTCTAACATCCCCCTTACTAATCAATGCTACTTCCTGGTCCACCACACTTGTCTCTTCTATTCTTCTTTCACTCTGATTTTCCTCATTCATCAACTCCTCAAAGTATTCTTTCCATCTATCCAGCACGCTGCTGCTAATCTGCTGCACATCCTTCCCATCTCTATCCCTCTGTCTGGCCAACATTTATAGATATGTTCTTTAGTGTCCAACCTGGCATGCAAGTCATCATATGCCTCTTGTTTGGCCTTTGTCACCTTTGCCCTATGTCGCATCTCCATGTATTCCTTTCTCCTCTACTCAGTCCCCTAAGTGTCCCACTTCTTCTTAGCGAACCTCTTTCCTCGTATGATTTCCTGTACATTGAGGTTCCACCACCAAGTCACCTTCTCCTACTCTCCTGCCTGTTTCTCTGATTACCTTGGCTGTAGTGGTCCAGTCTTCTGGAAGCTCCTCCTGTCCACCAAGAGCCTGTCTCACTTCTTCCCGAAAAACCGCACAACACTCTTACATTATCATCTTCCACCACATAGTTGTCTGCTCTGCCTTTGTCTTATTAATCTTCCTCCCCACCACCAGAGTCATCTTACACACCATCATCCTCTGCTGTCGAGCCACACTCTCCCCTACCACTACTTTACAGTCAGTAATCTCCTTCTGATTACATCGTCATTGTCAGATGTAATCCACCTGCGTGCGTCTACGTCCGCTCTTGTAGGTCGCCCTATGTTCCTGCCTCTTCTGGAAGAAAGTGTTCACTACAGCCATTTTCATCCTTTTTGCAAAGTCTACCATTATCTGTCCCTTGAGGTTCCTTACCTGGATGCCGAACTTTCCCATCATTTCTTCATCACCCCTGTTTCTTTCACCAAGATGTCCATTAAATCTGCACCAATCACAACTCTCTGTCTGGGATGCTCAGAACTACTTCGTCCAGCTCCTACCATAATTTCTCTTTCACCTCTAGGTCACATCCTACCCGTGGGGCATAGCCACTAGTCACATTATACATAACACCCTCAATTTCAAGTTTCAGCCTCATCACTCGATCTGATACTCTTTTCACCTCTTAAGACATTCTTAGCTAACTCTTGCTTTAAAATCACCACTACTCCATTTCTCTTCCCATCTACACCATACTAAAATAATTTGAACCCTGCCCCTAAACTTCAAGCCTTACTGCATTTCCACCTGGTCTCCTAGACACACAATATATCAACCTTTCTCCTAATCATCATGTCAACCAACTCCTAAGATTTTCCTGTCAAAATTCAAAGTCCCCACATTCAGTTCTAGGCTCTGTGCTTTCCTCTTCTCTTTCTGCCGTACCCGCTTTCCACCTCTCCTTCGTCTTCAACCCACAGTAGCTGAATCTCCACCGGCGCCCTGTAAGTTAACGGTGACGGTGACAGACGTTGTTAACCCGGGCTATGACCGATGGGGTATGGAATTCTTTGGATGAACGCTTATATTTGTTTGGCAAAGTTTTAACCCAGATGCCCTTCCTGACGCAACATTCTGCATTCATCCTGGCTTGGGACAAGCCTACAGTTTGCATTGGCATGTGCCCCCCATGGGGCTGCATTTTAAAGAATCCGAATGATACACGTCTATTTACTCTAATGTCACAAATTATTTGTATTTTTTTTACCGAGAAGTGTGGAAATTAGGGTCTGGAAATAGAATGGAATTTTGAACTCTCAAACATGTAGGAACCCTGCACAGCGTACAACACTCAACGTAAAGTCCATCAAAGATGTTTATTGAACAGGCGGCACAGTGGACAGCTGGTTAGATCATCGGCGTCACAGTTCGGCGGACCTGGGTTCAAATCCGGCCTCGCCTGTGTGGAGTTTGCATGTTCTCCCTGTGCGTGCGTGGGTTTTCTCCAGGTACTCCAGTTTCCTCCCACATCCCAAAAACATGCATAGTAGGTTAATTGAAGACTCTAAATTGCCCTTAGGTGTGAATGTGAGTGCGAATGGTTGTGGGTTTATATGTGCCCTGCGATTGGCTGACAACCAGTTCAGGCTGTACCCCGCCTCTTGCCCAAAGATAGCTGGGATAGGCTCCAGCACGCCCGCGACCCTTGTGAGGATAAGCGGTACAGAAAATGAATGAGTGAATGTTTATTGAACAATCTGAAATTGCTAAGGACTTGTTTTCCATGTCACAGTACACTTTATGGTTTGTATTGTATTTACAGTATAACATGAATTCAAGCCTCACTGGAGGTGAATGTTCATGCTTTGTAATGGAACATATGTCATACCTTCGCCTTGGCTACAACAGAGTGAATTTCAGGCTCAAAACAAAGTGTCATTGCATTACCAGTGTACGTCCACCTCAGGTTGTTGTCATGGCGACAGTAAGCCGAAATGTATGTGTTGTGTTATGTACCTATTGGTTTGTTCGCTGGCAGTAATTGTAGCGTCAGTGAGAATCAGATGAACTCTTTAAATTTACAACTGCTTGATCTCTATTGCTCATCTTCGCATCTGTCTCACTGAGATTTGAAGTAGGAACGACAATTTCTCCTTCAATTGCCTCAGAGGTGGCAAAAATTGTACAGTGTAGAACATATAGCTTTAAATATCAATCAGATTTATATTACAGTATGTGGCACACAAAATGAATATTGTCACATATAATGGGCAAAATGTCAGAGAAAGCCACATTTTTAACCTATAGGTGTCTGTTTCAAATCATGCTTAAATAATAATTGAAGTCATTCGCAGATTCAGTTTATATCAATTTCAACCTGACCACTCATAATTTGAGTCAGTATTATTATTAAGTTTGCCCCTACAATGTCTGTGCTCCTGATGAGATGACAGAGGACATCGATCACGTCCCCTCTTCCCAGACAGACCCAATCATCAGTGAACTCCTCAATAATCTGTGGCATCTCCCCATGCAGACGAAATAATAATGTCCTTGGTGTTGTCAATTTGATTTGGGTCTGGGGAAAAGAATCAAGGACCGTCAGTCGCAGGGCTCGAAGTTAACTTTTTAAAATCTTTGCTTGCCCATGGCAAACCTGAGCTTGCCCTGTTCGGTTAAGTGCACTCAAATGTTTGGTATATCTCACAGTTCGGTTTTAGCACGATATTAATCTCATGGTTTATTATTGCAGTATTGTGAGAAAGCTAACGGTATTGCAGAAAGGTTGTGGGGCGAAGAGGTGAAAGCAGGAAAACTGCAAAATCTCTTTTTCTTGCTCGCTGAGTCCGCAATAGGCTTTAGTAGTTTCTGTGCGTTTTCCCACAGGTTTTTGTGTAAAAGACATCTTCACATCATAAATTACTGTGCACTTCTATACCATCCATCCAATGTTTAAAACAGTACCTCCAAAATGTTGTTATTGCTGCAGCAATGATCATGCTATGCTCACAATAACAAAACTGTCGATTGAGAAATTGTCTCTTCATGAATTTAAGTTTTTGTCATTTAAAAAAAAAAAAAAAAGTATAACATTAGAAATTGCGCGTTGCAATTGGCTGGCAACCAGTTCAGGGTGTACCCCGCCTCCTGCCCAATGATAGCTGGGATAGGCTCCAGCACGCCCGCGACACTAGTGACGAGAAGCGGCTCAGAAAATGGATGGATGGAATGATTAGAAATTGCTGCTATTCTAACTAAAATAAATAATTACTGCCTACTAACAGTGATTTATTTGCTGGAGTCCAAAAATTCTAGTCAGAAAGGCAGGAACACTCTTACAGGCAACTCAGGTTTAGAAAGTAACAAACAAAATAATCATGGGACTCCTACATAGTTGTTTTCTTCCACTTAGTGATTTTTTTTTTCTGAGCATCCTCTGTGATATGTTTTGATTTGAAATGTAGACAGAGAGAGGGAAGTACGTAAGATGATTTATTTTTGCAGGGATATGGAGTGGACCTATTTTATTTCTTCATTTTTGGGACTAATGGAATGTAATTGCGGAGGTATATGTTTTAACAGGAGTTACAATCGTTATTTTTCAACGATTTGGATTTTCGACGTAGTCGTGACTAGTCAACCAATCTTGGCAGCCCTAGTGCACACAAAGTCTGACTGCAAATTGGGCGCTTCGTGCTTGTTGTTTTTCCGCTGTACTCTCCTTTCCTCCAGCTGCAGAATTCTCTCCTCGCCTCTGTTGACAGCAGTGCTAACAGCGTAGTGCCTGTCGCCTCGATCAAGCACCTCCCAGCTGTCTGTGTCAATGGCTGTGAGATACAGGTCACGCTTGCAAAAATCTGTAAAGTGCAGTGCCTGCTGTGCAGCGTCCTGTAGCCCACTCATCATACAGAAGGTCCTTCGCTTTACGGCTGTCCTCCATGCAACGCACATGGCCAAGCCGACGCAGGCGGTATTTGCTCACCGTGGAGTGCATGCGTGGGGAACCTGCTTTTTTTTTCAACACAGCAGTGTTGGTGACTTTGTCCTGCCAAGTGATGCCCATAATACGTCAAAAGCAGAATAGATGAAAACTTTCCAGCCGTTTCTGCTGTCCGGTGTATGCTGTCCATGACTCAATGCCATACAGTAGGTTGCTTAGCACGCATGCATAGTGTATCTTGAATTTGGTGTTCAAGGTCTGCGAGCTATTATCCCACACACTTTTGCTCAACTTGTACAAGATGGGAGCAGCTTTGGCAATACACCTGTCGCTCTCTGAATCGAGAGACAAATTGCTAGTCGCAGTAGAGCCAAGGTAGGCAAAGAGGTCAGTGACATCGAGTACCTCGTTGTTTATGCTGGTTGATGGAGTTGCTGGGACGTTCAGCGCCGTGAGGTTGTTTCTTCTGATACTGATTGCCGGACCAAATGCCTCGCAAGAATGGGCAAACCCATTGATCAGCTTATGAAGGCCTATAACAATATATGAGATCAGGTCCGCGTCATCAGAAAACAACATTTGTCTGAGGAGAACAGTCCTCACCTTGATCTTTGCGTTCAGTCAAGACAAACTTAACAGTTTCCCGTGCCAGGTGGGCATATACTGTAAGGCTGCCAATGGAAGTGGTTGTTCCCTTGTATTTATTGATCTGACTGCTCACAAAAGCAGCAGGATGAATTCTGAAGTGTTTATGGCAATATTTTATTGTCTGCTCATATTGGGCCAAGTGCTTCAGAGCTTATTGGACAGCGCTTCACAGTGGAAATGGGGAATGACCTGAAGCATACTGTGAAAGCAACCAGAGTTTTTTAAGGCAAAGAAGTGGAATGTTATGCAATAGCTACGTCAGTCACCTGAACTGAATCCGATTGAGCATGCATTTCACTTGCTGAAGACAAAATGGAAGGGAAAATGGTCCAAGAACAAGCGGGAACTGAAGACCGTTGCAGAAGAGGACTGGGATGAAATTCCACTCGCGTTCCAGACTTCAGAGTGTAATTCATTGCAAATGATTTTCAACAAAGTATTAAAAAGTAAACGTTTGATTCATGATGGTTAATTTGTCTCTTTACTTTTGGTCCCTTATAAAGTGTGAGGCATTTTGTAATTCCTACACCATTTGCCTGATTTGGATGTAAATACCCTAAAATTATAGCTGAAAGTCAGTAGTTATAGCACATCTTATTTGTTTCATGTAAAATCCATTGTGGTGGTGTTTAGAGCCAAAAAGATTAGAATTGTCACAATATTTATGGAGCTGATTGTATCTCTCACTTTGTTGTGCCTTTGGATTTCCTGGATGTATATGATGAGGGACTTTGGCCCCAATGCCACTGCCCGCCTCGACTTTCTCAGCGCGGGGTGAACCTCCGGCCCCTGAGGCAATGCCTCAGTTTTATGTTTAATTGTTTTATGGTGTATGTTAAATTCTATTCATGTACAACATGTTTTTCAGCTGTGGTTGTTTTTTAAAATGCTATAAATTGAGTTGATTTCATTTTGCACTTACGGTGCTTTCCCAAATGTTTCATGATGAAAATCATTAGCGCTACATAAAGCGCAAAGCTGTCTTTTAAAATCGCAATCTGTTAGTTAGTGAACATGCAAATTAGCTTGTTATTTGGGATCTCAGTTTTAGAAAATCATGTGTAACATGCCCACCAATAGAGCATACAATTTCTTCTGTGCCGGGTTACCGGTTTTTGTTGTTGTTTTTTTTATTTGTTTGTTTTTTAGCAATGTACATGGGAAAACATGTAAAATAATGTTTGTTTTTCTTCAGTTGAAATTTCAATTGGACTAACAATGGTCTGTTTCATCTTTACCCTTTTAGGTCCCCAGAATTCAATGATTTCCTGAAGCGTTGTCTGGACAAAAATGTTGACAACAGGTGGAGTGCAGCACAACTTTTGCAGGTGCCCCCCAAATGAACACTCTCATAAGTTGGTTCCAATTCTCCCAGTTAAAAACTTTCTACAGAAAATAAATGATAGTATCCGTGCTTGTACATGGATACTATTTCCATCTTTCTTCACCACTTGCAATTCAATTCTGAGCAATATGTCCTAGGTGACATCTGTTTAAATGCCTACGTTCCAGTCCACGTGTGTGTGTGTGTTGGCAACCCGCTTACTCCTTTGTGTTTGAGAAGACCATAGCAGAGACGGCTTCTCTTTTTCTATTGGTTGAAGTTGTTTGCCAGGTTATAGCTACTATACCTGATTATAGAACGATGAGAACCAATCAGGATACATCAGAATCATCTTTATTTGCCAAGTATGTCAAAAACACACAAGGTATTTGTCTCCGGAGGTTGGAGCTGCTCTAGTACGACAACAGACAGTCAATTGACAAAGAATACGTTTGAGAAATAAAAACACAGTCACTGAGCAAATGTTACCGGTAATGTCGTAATGCGGGTACAATTTCATTTTTTTTGGGGGGGGGTAATTGTGCAAAATGATGCAGAGGCCTCTAGCAATTAGAGCAGTTTGAAATGACTAATAGAACAAGAGTCTGGCGCAATGACCATTGTGCAAAGGGCGCACAGACTTCAAGAAATGTATGCAGTTGAAAGTGATTAGTAATGCGCTAATCTGGGACAATGTCAATTGTGAAAATGGTGCAGATACTTCTCAGGCACATGGACGGCCAGTATTGGTCAACAACAGATATGCAAGTAGTGCAGGGTGGCGAGACTACTAGAGTGAGTGCACGAATAATATGTAATTTGCCCGACAGAAATGTGACAACAATCTCAAGACAAAATTGGCAGCATGTTACAATGGAATTTTAAGTTAACTGTTTAAGAAGTTAATGGCAAGGGGGAAGAAGCTGTTAGAATGTCTGCTTGTTTGAGTTTGCATTGGTCGATGGTGCCTACCTGAGGGAAGGAGCTGGAAGAGGTGGTGACCAGGATGTGGAGGGTCCAAGAGAATTTTCCATGCTCTTGTCTTAGTTTTGGCAGAGTGAAAGTCCTTAAAGTTTGGTAGGGGGGGTACCGAAAATCCTTTCAGCAGTTTTGATTGTCCGTGGCAGTTGGAGTTACTCCTTTTTTGTAGCAGCACCAAACCAGACTGTGTTGGAAGAACACTGGACTGATTCGATGACTGCTGTGTAGAACTACCTCAACAGCTCCTGTGGCAGGCCATGCTTCCTCAAAAGCCACAGGAAGTACATCCTCAGCTGGGCCTTTTTGAGAATGGAGTTGATGTTGGTCTCCCACTTCAGGTCCTTAGAGACTGTAATTCCCAGGAACTTGATGGTCTCGACGGTTGACACGGTAGTTGGACAGCGTGAGGGGCAGCTTTGGCGAAGGATGCCTCCTGAAGTCCACAATCATCTCTACAGTCTCGAGCGCGTTCAACTCCAGGTTGTGTCGGGCGCACCACAGCTCCACCACTTCCTGTCGATACGCAGACTTGTCACCGTCTTTGATGAGGTCGATGACTGTGGTGTCCTCTGCAAACTTCAGGAGTTTGACAGCCGGGTGCGTTGAGGTGCAGTCATTCGTGTAGAGAGAGAAGAGCAGCGGAGAGTGGACACAACCTTGGGGCCCCCCAGTGCTGGTGGTGTGTGTAGATGTGTTGAACGCAGAGCTGAAGTCCACGAACAGGATCCTCGCATAGGTCCCCGTGCCGTCGAGGTGTCCTAGGATGAAGTGCAGCCCCATGTTGACTGCGTCATTCACAGACCTTGTTGCGCGGTAGGCAAACTGCAGGGGGTCCACCAGGGGACCTGTGACATTCTTGAGGTTGTCCAGCACGAGGCGTTCAAAGAACTTCATGACCAGAGATGTCAGGGCGACAGGCCTGTAGTCATTCAGACCCAAGATTGCAGGTTTATCTGGGACTGGGATGATGGTGGAGCGTTTGAAACAGAATGGTACCTCACTCAGTTCCGGACACAAAAAATTATTTTATAGTGCTCACGCTAAAGAGGATGGCTCAAGGGGTTTTAAAATACAGGATCGCAGTTGCAATGAAGGATTTTATTTCAAAGAAGCTCCATATACTTGTTTACATCAGATTTCTAAGCCCTAAAATGAGAGGCTGGCAAGATATTTACATAGTAGTTTGGAGTCTTATTTTGTATTATTTAATGGTAATGATGTTTAATATCTAAAAGATTATACCGACTCAGGTCAGCACAAGGTGAGATGAAAATCAAAACAAGAATGAATTTGTGTGTCAAATATTCAGTCTTGTCTTATTTTCGTTTGAAAGTATACTATCCGCAATGTAAAATGTAGTTAGTAATAAGCAGTGTACCGTGATAAGTTTCCAGTTTTAAAGAGCACTGTCAAAATTCTGCTTTTGCAAAGAAAAGCTCAATTTTGATTGGCACTGTCAGAGAGATTATGATGTAACAATGTGTATTACTGTGGAGTATTGAATTATATTGTACTGAGGGGTGTTTTGACAATTTTGCCCCTCATGTAGCTAAGTAAGCCAACCAAAATATTTAAAAAAAGACTTTACAGTATGAAACAATACAGCAACTACAATAATACCTATATTGTTCATTTTAAAAATGAATACACTATCTCTGCTAGACTGTAGAGTTGCATAGAAGATGGCTTTGCCCATGCGTTTTTGCTTTTGATCAATAAAATGTAATTTGAAGTTGATCTGAGAGATTTTTTATTATTTTTGTTGGTTTTGTTTCCAGCATTCATTTGTGTCCAGTGTGACAGACAGCAAGCCTCTGAGAGAGATAATAGCTGAAGCCAAGGCTGAGGTGACTGAGGAGATTGAAGAACACAAAGAGGAAGAGGAAGAAGAAGAAACCGAACCAAATATGGTGTGTAAACCTGTAAACTGCATTCATTTTTGTTTGAGAAAATGATACATTAGTGAGCTGAAGGGCACACACATTTGCAGTGTAACAATTGGACACATGCTGTATTTTGTGCTAGTAAAATGGTTACTGGTTGTTGGAGACATGCTAGTCTGCTCTCAGGCTACTGTCAACAGGTGCAGCACTGTTTGCGCACCTTTTTCACTCTGACATTTCTCCTTGCATGTGTGTGATCCGGATCTCTGTCTGGTTTGCAAGACAAATATACAGCAGAGTGTGAATTGAATTTCCCCTTGAAGGATCATTATAAGTGTAATAAATGGGACAGGTTTAAAAAAAATAATAATAATAATGTTTTTTTTTTTAATGTAATATATTCCCAAAACATGATGGAAAGTTGAAAAGAATTTGGTCATGAATGGGTGCAGAATTAATAGTATCTGCCAACAACATAATCAATAAACTAGACCGTTTCAAGTCAAGTGGGTTTAAAAATGAGTGCTACTTGCTTCATTGTGGAAAAAAAAAATCCTTTCTACCTCTGCTGCAGGGCCATAAACGTGCTCCCTCTGATGTCAGTGTTGCCAGCTCGGAGGATGAGAAGATTCCACTCTCTCCCACCATCTTGGAATCTGTCCCCGAGAAGGGTGAACCACGTCTGTCCATTCCTACACCCAATGAGATCCCTGTAGCTAACCACATATTGGTCACAAGCTTTGCGGAGGAGTCCATTACTCCTGCAGCCACAGAGCAAGCATACAAGATTCTAGTTAATGTTGGGGGAAAGCAACAGGCGCTGGTAGAAGGAACAGAGGCTGTAGAACCAGGCAACCCATCAAGTTTACCTGTAAAGGAAATGGAGCAGCTTGAAATAGCTTCTGAAAACGAAAAGGAAGTTGACACCACTGAGGTGCCAGCCCATCCAGAGGCTACTACAGAGATTCGAAAAGATGCAGCTTCTCCAAAGAGAAAAATGACTTCAAACACACAAGCAGAGGAGGACTCACATAAACATGTTACGGTGACTTCACCAAGTCAGGATGACGTTCTCTCAAAAGAGGAAGTTGGAGAGAAGCCGACAGTAATGATGAATACAGAAGATGAGAAGATTCTTCCAGACAAGGCTAAAAAAGACAATTCAGACTCTGGAAGGAGCTCAACTGCAGATATTAGCAGTGTGGACCTGAATCTGTCTATTTCAAGTTTCTTGTCCAAAACGAAAGAGCCCACATCGGTTTCCATTCAGGTACTACACAGTACTTATATTCACATGTATTGTAAGACTCTTCGATGACCAAACTTCGTCAAAAAGTTGCAAACTGACTAATAAAGCCACAACCTTTCCTGTCATGTTTCCCCAGGAGACAAAGCGTCAAAAGAAGACATTGAAAAAGACACGCAAATTTATTGTGGATGGGGTGGAAGTTAGTGTGACTACATCAAAGATCATTACTGACAATGACACTAAGAACGAGGAAATGAGATTCCTCCGGTATAAACCTGCCTTCAGCTATTATTCACGTACTGTAAAAATAAAATGTGTTGCATGAACGCAAACCCTTCCCTACTGAATCAAACAATATTGTTAATGCATCTTGTCTTTTTCTCTTAATCCCTTCTCTCCTGTTGTCCACCACCATGCCAGACGCCAGGAACTAAGGGAGTTGCGTCTATTGCAGAAGGAGGAGCAGAGGGCCCAGCAGCAGCTCAGCAATAAGCTACACCAGCAGAAAGAGCAGATTTACCGCCGCTTTGAGCAGGAGACCACAGTGAGCTTCTACGAGTATTTAGCAGGACAGCGTTCCTGCGCTATATCTTGTTTTTTTTAACCAATTTTTTATGGCTATTTTACAAGGGCTCTACACAAAATGGCGGTGACTCGAATTGGGATTGGGGCTGAAAAAGCGATCAATGAATCTGAATTTTCAGACTCGAATCAGAATGAATCTTAGACTATCTTCTACTTAATTTATTCTGACAATAGCTGCAACAGCTGTCATCCCAATTAACTTTAAAAAAAATATATTAAATATGTCACAATTCTTAGCCCGTGTTTATGGCGGACGCCATTTTGGTTTCTGTGCATGTGAACATTTGTAGTTCGTTCTTGCAGTTGATCATGGATCACGGATGCAAATAGCAGTAGCCCTCCACCAAGACAATGATCTCCACGAAGGAAGGATCTAACACAGCGTGGCAGATCATGAGAGCTAGCCGGCTAGCCAGCCAGCTAGCTAGCTAGCTAAAAAGGAGGCAGCTGGTCACAACCAGTGAAGATTTACGGCACCGAGACAGGCGCAAAAGGAACCCGGGTTCTACCTTTGGCCGCGGTACGGCGAGGGATCCTGGGTAAAGTCAGTCAGTTTAAACTAAAAAGGAAAACTTTTCCAGAGGTAGAAGTACATACTCTCTTTCTGTTTTAGTAGATAGTTTTGAAATAATCAAAGTGGATTTTAAATAATCAAATTGGATTTTTCATTTGTTGGACTATGTAATCTCTTTATTTTTTTATTCTGATTCTGAGTCATTGATTCTGATTCTGAGTCATTAGTTGTCAACATTAATAATGAATCATGATTCCGAGCAAGTCCGAGCCCTAATTTTTTAAGTTTACTTTCTCTAATGCCTCTGCATGTGGTAAAGGAGAGCCAGAAACGCTGAAACTTGTCACAATCTCTCAGCTTTCGGCCAATCAAAATGCACATAAGCTTTCCCTCACGCTGAAAATCCATTTCAGTGTTTAACCAAGCTGCACCGCCGTGCTGCCTCAAGCCATATAAATAGGATGGATGGATGGATGAAAAAGCGAAGCTTTTTACCAGAATGGACGCTGGGTATGTTCAAATGAATAGAGCCAGTGAGACTTCTTTAAAAATATCCACACTTTGACTTTTAATTCTCACCAACATCCTCTCTCTTCAGCAACCTGCTTCTTTCTTTCACCATCTTTCTTACAGCAACAAACACCCTATACAGTCTTGCTTTTTAGGGAATCCATGTATACAGTCGCTCTATGTGCGGGGGTGCGTCGGCAATTCTTCTTTTTATGCGATGGTCCAGTCCAGTCGGGTTCGACTGCATCGTGCAGTTTGCGACAGGCTTTCAAGGCACATGCATGTACACAGACACTACAATATGCATTGTATTTTAGTTTTGTAATTAGTTTTTTTATGTTCAAATGTGTTTATGGTGCGTTTAAAAAGTGTGTCTAAATGTGATTAAAGCATGCGGGATGGATAAAACTATAAATATATTTTTTCCCTTTATTAAGGATTTTCACTAATCACTGTTGGGTCTGGTTATATTATTCATAACACTACAAAATGCAGTTTTTGTTGACAGACAAAATAAACTTTTTTTTTTTTTTTTTTTGACAAAAAAGTCATTCTCCCTATGCACGACACGTACCGAAAATGTACCGAACTGTGGCCCAAAAACCGAGGTACAGACTGCACTGTGCATGACCTGTACCGTCCCACCCAGAGTGTGGACTACTTATAACCATGGTATTTTGCATGATTTCTTGATTTTATCTAATCATGTGTTCTTCCAGAGTAAGAAGCGTCAGTATGACCAGGAGGTTGAGAACCTAGAGAGGCAGCAGAAGCAGACCATCGAGAGGTTGGAACAGGAACACACCAACCGACTGAGGGACGAGGCCAAACGCATCAAATCTGAGCAGGACAAAGAGCTGTCCAAGTATCAGAACATGCTGAAAAACCGCAAAAAGGAGGTCAGTGTTTTGTCTACTTTATTTTACTGTAGTTCTTATGTGTACTTTTGATGTGGCATGCAAAGCCTCTTATCATTTGCAGGTCCCATCACCTGATATCCTGTTAAGCTAACAAGTATTAGAACCCTCACTGAAAATCAAGATAAAATGAAAAAGAAAAATAATAACAACAATAATTCACCTGGAAATGACGTCAGACAGGGGCAGAAGACTACAAGCTAAAGAATCCAGCCTTTCATTTTCTCTTTGAGTCTACGGTGGTTTTTAGAATCTGGGTGGAACCCGGAGTGACCGGAGATAAAAACAGTCACAGGGAGAACGTGTGGTAGATCGGTTAACCACATGCTCTTAAAGATAATGCCTGTCTTAAAGATAATCTATGAATAAAAATGGATAATATATTATTTATATAAAACGCCAATTCCAATGAAGTTGGTACGTTGTGTTAAACATAAAAAAAAAACAGAATACAATGATTTGCAAATTATGTGCGACCTATATTTAATTGGATACACTACAAAGACAAGATATTTAATGTTCAAACTGAAAAACTTGATTGTTTTTAGCAAACAATCATTAACTTGGAATTTTATGGCTGCAACGCGTTCCGAAAAAGCTGGGACAGGGTCATGTTGACCACTTTGTTACATCACGAGTTGCTTGTGAATGACTGAGCAATTCAGGGAAGCTCCTTTTATCCCCAATCATGGCACCCACCTGTTCCCAATTAGCCTCTTCACCTATGGGATGTTCCAAACAGGTGTTTGGTGAGCATTCCTCAACTTTCTCAGTCTTTTTTGCCACCTGTCCCATCTTTTTTGGAACGTGTTGCAGCCATAAAATTCGAAGTTAATGATTATTTGCTAAAAGCAATCAAGTTGATCAGTTTGAACATTAAATATCTTGTAGTGTATTCAATTACATAGGTCGAACATGATTTGCAAATCATTGTATTCTCTTTTTGTTTAACACAACGTCCCAACTTAATTGGAATTGGGGTTGTATAAAATATGATATTAAATACTTAACATTAATAAACACAACATCTTGGAGTTTGTTTGCCCCTTTCCATCCCTAGCTTTTGTGTTGTTATTTCCATCAACTGCTCATCACTTCCCTTCCTGGGCAAACAGGAAGTGAGACTCTCTCCAAAGCATGTGAGAAAGGCTGTTATGAAGCGTATTAAAGAGGATATTATTCAAGCACCCCCAAAGGAGGTAATGAGAGTGCAATTTGCAGTGGACTGTTAACTTTCAACCCTATAACTTCACCTCAATTCTTAAATGAACCGTTTGCACGCATGGTATAATGTGATAACTAGATTTGTTTTGTTTTTCCAAACCTTCCAATATCACGTGTTTGCACTGTCAGTGACATTGGCAACCTGTGTGTGATTCATAATGTAATATGTAGGAGTGTAATATACTTTGATCCACAGGGAGTGGCCCATGTTATGATTCAGTCCTTTCAGTTGTCCTCCTGTACCCTCTGTAACGCTCCCATACAGGATGTAAGTGAACTCACCCGTGTGCATTTTGAATGCATCTTCTCTTTTAAGATTGGCTTATTACCTTGTTCATGCACCACACACCAAGCTTACATTAAGATCAGTTATCAATTTGACTATAGATGAATGATTTCCTGCGGAAGATTCTAACGTTTTATGAGAGTCAAATATCTCTCAAATATCTGTAGTTATGGTGTATTATATGAATCACGTAGGGCAGAGAACAGTGGTTTACACGCAGATTATTATTTACTATGTTTTATCAGCTCAAACTGTCTGGTTTACTGGTAAACAGGCATTGTACCTTATATTTGAAAGAATAGTGTGTGGCATTGGGATGTTCATTTACTTACACATTTTTCTTTTTAAGAATCATTGGCATTTACACTGGGACCATGGCAGCATGTAGAACAGTGTTTACTGTTAGTTTTATACCTTCAAACAGGAGCAAGAGTTTCTTCAGAAGCAGCAGCAGGATCTTGACAGCGCGCTGAAGAAAATTATCCAGCAACACAAACATGAGCTGGCCACTATCGAGAGAGACTGCCTCAACCACAAGCAGCAGCTTCTTAGAGGTAATGATAAGTGTCGCATATACAGTGGGTATGAAAAGTTTTCAGACCCCCTTAAATTTTTCACTCCTTGTTATATTGCAGCCATTTGTTAATCGCATTTGTTCGTTTTCTTCCTCATTAATGTACACACAGGACCCCATATTGACAGAAAAAAAAACATAATTGTTGAAATCTCTCTTAAGACCTTACAGCTCACAGTTGCATGTCAGAGCAAATGAGAATCATGAGGTCAAAGGAACTGCCTGAAGAGATCTGGCCAAGGTTACAAAAACATTCTGCTGCACTTGAGGTTCCTAAGAGCACAGTGGCCTCCATAATCCTGAAATGGAGGATGTTTGGGACGATCAGAACCTATCCGAGAGCTGGCCATCCGGCCAAACTGAGCAATTGGGGGAGAAGAGGTAAAGAAGAACCCAAATATCACTGTGGCTGAGCTCCAGAGATGCAGTCGGGAGATGGGAGAAAGTTCTAGAAAGTCAACCATCAATGCAGCCCTCTACCAGTCGGAGCTTTATAGCAGAGTGGCCCGACGGAAGCCTCTCCTCAGTGCAAGACACGTGAAAGCCCACATGGAATTTGCTAAAAAAGCACCTGAAGGACTCCAAGATGGTAAGAAATAAGATTCTCTGGTCTGATGAGACCAGGATAGAAATTGTTGGCATTAATTCTAATTGAAGAGAAAACTAAGAGAAGATCAGGCACTGCTCTTCACCTGTCCAATACAGTCCCAACAGTGAATCATGGTGGTGGCAGCATCATGCTGTGGGTGTTTTTCAGCTGCAGGGAGACTGGTTGCAATCGAAGAAAAGATGCATGCAGCCAAGTACAGGGATATCCTGTACAAAAACCTTCTCCAGAGTGCTCAGAACCTCAGACTGGGCCGAAAGTTCACCTACAAAAAAGACAATGACCGTAAGCACACAGCTAAAATAACAAAGGAGTGGCTTCAGAACAACTCCGTAACTGTTCTTGAATGGCCCAGCCAGAGCCCTGACTTCAACCCAATTGAGCATTTCTGGAAAGACCTGAAAATGGCTGCCCACCAACGTTCACCATCCAACCTGACAGAACTGGAGAGGATCTTCAAGGACGAATGGCAGATGATCCCCAAATCCAGGTGTGAAAAACAAAGAGACTCATGGCTGTATAAGCTCAAAAGGGTGCTTCTACTAAATACTGAGCAAAGGGTCTGAATACTTAGGGCTGTGTGATATTTCAGTTTTTCTTCTTTAATAAATCTGCAAAAATGTCAACAATTACGTTTTTTTTCTGTCAATGCGGGGTGCTGTGTGTACATTAATGAGAAAAAAATTAACTTAAATGATTTTAACAAATGGCTGCAATATATATTTTTTTAAAAAGTGAAAAATTTAAGGGGGTCTGAATACTTTCCATACCCACTGTATCTGCTTGTGTGGTTTTTGCGCCAAAACCAAATGGAAGACTGTATCTGCTTGTGTGGTTTTTGCGCCAAAACCAAATGGAAGAATGAAGATCATGATTTATTTTTTTATATAGTTGCTGCATGCCAACATTCAGGAAAAGACAATGGGTAATTTGTAGCATATGTAATTTGTTCCTTTGATTCCTTCAGCACATTTTTGTTAAAAATGTAAATAATCTTTTAAAAATGTTGGGCTCATAATCAGTCATCAAACTAGGAGCACAACTTTGGTGGTTTATTTTATAATTTTGGAAAATGTGAATCATGCACTGTGACAGTGTGACTTCTGGCACTCAGGGTCACATTTTCTTCAAGTTAAATAGGCAGCAATCCCTCTCTCTGTGGAGGAAGACTGGACCTCTGTGACTACATTGATGCTGATCAAGTGCTACCCCTCCCTTTTTGATCAGTGCACAACGGCTTGTTATTGCATTATTAAGCTTGCATGCGGACTTAATGTAGTATGCTAGGAGCCACACAAAAACACTTCTGAGAAAAACTTGAACCAAGTGAGGGGAGCCTGGAGCAGAGGTTTCGAATCACTACGTGCTACTTCACAGCTTGAAGTCTTGTTGTCGGTGGCTGCACACAAGCACCTACAGCATTCATCCATTTTCTATTGCATTTATTCTTTGCATGTCACAGGGGAGCTGGAGTCTATCCCAGCTAAGTTAGGTTGGCGTTCTGGACCGATCAGCAATCATTCACAGGGCAACTGAAATAGATATCTGCGTGAACTACTACATTTTACTACCAATACAATCCCATGAAAAAGTATTTGCCCCCTTCTCATTTTATTTTTTTACTTTTTGCATAGTTTCCGCACTTTAATGTTTGTCACTCTGGTTCGCTGGAGTCCTAAAGCTTTAGAAATGGCTTTGTAACCCTTTGTAGATTGATAGATGCCAATCGACTCAAGTGAGGATAAGTGGTACGGAAAATGAATGAATGAATGAATTACTTTATTTCTTAGCTGTTGAATTTCTTTTGATTGTGGCATTTTGTTGCAGCTTTTTGATATCCTTTGGTCAACTTCATTTTGTCAGACAGGTTCTTTTAATTGAACAGGTAATCAGGCTTGGGTGTGGTCAGTGAAAATTAAACAAAAATGTGATTAGCCAAACTTAATTATGATTTAACAAGAGGGGAATTACTTTTTCACACAGGGCCAGGTAGCCTTGAATTTTTTTAATTCCTAATAAATAAAATCACCATTTAAAAACTGCATTTTATGTTTAATTGCATTATCTTTGTCTGATATTAACATTTGTTTGATGATCTTAAACATCAAAGTGGGGAAACGAGGCACAAAAAAAAAGGATTTGAGAAGGGGGAAAATACTTTTAACGACTTAGCCATTCACTATTGCTCCTCCTTGCATGCCATCTAATATCAGATAAGATTTTCCTCTCCTATGAAACTGTCATTTGGTCGACTGTGCACTTATTTGCTCCAACCTTTGCACATTTTGTGTCTGTCTGCACACAGCAAGGGAGGCTGCCATGTGGGAGCTGGAAGAGCGTCATCTGCAGGAGAAACACCAGCTCTTCAAGCAGCAGCTGAAAGACCAGTACTTCATGCAAAGACATCAGCTGCTGAAAAGACATGAAAAGGTGTGCCTCATTGTCCCACTCAATCATGTTTGTTTTTCAAATAGGTTAATGGCTAAATGTGTAAATTAAAGTGGAACCTGAAACCAACGCTACCCATTCCAAGTACGGGTTGTTCAGAGCTGCAAAGTTACTGTATCCCTTGACCATTTGGTGTGTACCTGTTAGCAAGTAGCTAGTCATCCTTGTTGAACCCACACCGCTGAAAGAGGAACATCATCGCTCCTTAGCAGACAGAGGGAGACATACAGTAGTTTGGCAAAAGATGGAATTTCATTTCAACCCGGACTTCACAGAAAAAAAATTAGAGAATGAACCATGCCGATAACCCGATTAATTTGTACACGTAAGCATTGTCACCGTTAAACCTTTAGTACCTATCGTAGGTCATTAGGAAGATAGGATTTCTCATGTAGAACTGTTTTCTATTTACTGTTACCATTTAACATTTGAACTTAGATCTGTAATTGTTCTACATTAAAATCTTTCTTTCTGTCCATGTAATTATTTCTTCCCCTGCAGGAAATGGAGCAAATGCAACGCTACAACCAACGATTGATTGAAGAGATGAAGAACAAGCAGACTCAGGAAAGAACCAGACTGCCAAAGATTCAGCGCGGTGAGGCCAAGACCCGCATGGCCATGTTCAAGAAAAGTCTTCGCATCACTGGAGCTGCTGTTACACCGGAGCAGGAGAGAGAGAAGGTCAAACAGGTAACAACTATGTGGACGACACTGTATTATAGTCATTCTTAAAGGGAAACTAAACTTTTTTTTTTTTGGTGTGTTTGTTTTTGTGAGAATAGGTTGTGTGTGTGTCAGTCAGCACTTGTCAAAACACCGTACTCCTTTTAATATAGTATTATTTATATAGTATTTGTGGAATAAAAAATAAACATAATAATAGGTGAGAGTTGTCAATTTCAACGGGGTGCCATGTTGAACGATGGGACTAAATAACACCACAGTAGCGCTACGTGCTAACGCTGGAAACTGGCGCATTATTATGCAATTTTAAATAGTGAACGGGAAATGAATGAGCGTTTTATTATTTTTTTTATTTTTGTGCGTCTTGAATTAGCGATTGAACATGACTTCAGGACGACCTTTTGTTGATGTAGGTGGCAACAGTACACAATGCCATATAAACTGGGGTCAGGCCAGCCTCCTGTCGTAGGTAAAGGGGGTATGGGGTCTTAATGGTCCATATTTCACTAACAAGTTGATTTGATGTATAGTTTGCTTAAGAAAACAGGCAGTTATTTCCAATAACATCAATTCATTTTGGAGCAGTTGGTAAACACCTAATTGCCTTTGGAATGCCCCTTTTTCGTCACAAATGTCTTGGTGTGTTGTCGGATGCTGAAGTGAAGACCATATTCACTGCATAGCCGGTATGGAAAAAAGAATTTATTATACCATAATGTAGGAGTATTTAGTCAAATTGTATATATTGTTGCTGTCAGGTGGAATCCCCCCACCTCCAAAATGACAACTCTTTAGGAAAACGCCATCCCAAAAACATGTTCAATCGCAAAAACTTGCTAATTAATTATGCTGTCATTGTTTAAAATTGTATAATACGGTGCCAGTCGCTGGCATTAGCAGGTAGCGTTACTGTGGTTCTGATATCATTTCATCCCATCATTCCCTTGAGACTAACGTATCTCCTCTATTATTATGTTTCTTATTTCATGAAAGCATTATTAATCAGAGCACCATGTTTTGACAAGTGCCAGCACATGCAAACTATTGAAGCAAAAAAAGAAAAAAATTCTTCCCCTTTAAAGGTCCCATATTTTGGCTATGTAGACCTCAATAGAGTGACTTTCTAACATAGACTTAAAATAAAAGTGTCAATTTCATTTCAATAAAAAACACCTTGGGTTCGTCATGCGAGTGTCCAGAAAAGGCTACTTCTGTTTGACCCAGTTCTGTATCTGCTTTGTTCATATTTGGCTAAGACCTTTTCTCTGATTGGTTGCCTCCGTATAGAAGACCCACTTGTGAGAGCACACGTGTTTATGTTGACAGCGCTGGCTTGGGAGCGGAGAGGTAGGCGGAGATCTTCGCTACTAACATAGATGAGCTCAAAAAATTCCAATGACCTGATTTGAGGCCTCTCGGCATAAAAACGTCTGGAACTCAGGAATGTGTTGGACAATTGAAATTCATATTTCACATTTACTGAGGCACACATCCATCCATCCATTTTCCATTCCGCTTATCCTCACTAGGGTCACGGGGGTGCTGGAGCTATCGACTCTGGGCAAGAGGCGAGGGTACACCCTGAACTGGTCGCCAGCCAATCGCAGGGCACATACCAACAAACAACCATTTGCACTCACATTCACACCTACGGGCAATTTAGAGTCATGCATGTTTTTGGAATGTGAGAGAAAACCGGAGTCCCCGGAGAAAACCCACAAAGGCACGGGGTGAACATCCAAACGCCACACAGGCGAGGCCGTATTTGAACACGGCCGGGTCCTCAGAACTGTGAGGCAGATGTGCTAACCAGTCGGCCACTGTGCCGTACTGAGGCACCATATAGCCAATATAACATCCCAAATAGTAGAAAAAAGTTGGTTTCGTAAAATACGGCACCTTTTTTTAAAAAAAAAAAAAAAAAAAAAAAGAACTGTTACCAGGTGGGTGGTGGGGGTTTTAATAAAATGTGTATGATGTGCTTTGGTCAAAGTACCCCAAGGATCAAAATTATATCACACTTTACACATGATATTTTATTTCTTGTCCTGCTGAAATTAGTGAGCAACTGGCCCATATACTGCTGGGTTAATACAAATACCCAACCCTCCCACCCCTATGAAGTATGTATCGGTAATCAGAAGCGAAGTCTCAGTGCAGCTTTGCTTACCTTTTGGCTTTGACATGATGGCAAGGGGTTGGACCCATTGGGGATGTAATCTTTTTCTGCAGGATTGTGCCGCTGCATGATAGTGTTTCAAACAATGTATTCCGGTGGTCGGACTCCAGCCATCGCTTCAGAGCTGGTTGAGGAAGACTCATCTGTTTGTTCAATACAATTTGTGCATTAGTCATTCAAAATAACATTTCCCATAATATGACTTTTCACTTTTTCAGTTTGCAGTTCAAGAAGAAAAGAGACAGAAGAACGAGCGACTCCACCAGCATCAGAAGCATGAAAACCAGATGCGAGACTTGCAGCTGCAGTGCGACGCCAACATTCGAGAGCTGCAGCAGTTGCAAGTACGGATTAGAAACGGTTGTTTCCAGTGCACATATTAACAGTACATACATCGACACCTCCTGTGCGTGCGTTCACAGAACGAGAAGTGTCATCTGCTGATCGAACATGAGACGCAGAAGCTGAAGGAGCTGGACGAGGAGCATAGCGTCGAGCTCAAAGAGTGGAGAGAGAAGCTGCGACCGAGAAAGAAGGTAACACTTGCGCCCAGGTGGTTGTTAGAATTTAAAAAGGACATTTTTGGGCCCACCCAATTTGACAAGCTATCATGTTAAATTGTTAGTGGCTCAATCTTTGTTGTACTTATTTCAAGTAAATGTTTTTGTTTTATTTGGATCTCGTTAGCTTAAACACTAGCCATAATTCTTCCTGGGGTCCACAGTTGACATTGTGACAATATAATATGCAATCAAAAACATTACACAAACATAAAATAAGACACACATTGCACAGACATAAAGATTTCAACAATTGCAACTCATTCTCATTACAGTTGCTCCAAGTGTCTCTAAAGACAAAGATACTGTATTTCACAAGCCCATATGGTCGTCTAGGTATTCAAAATTAGCATTAACTACTGGAGTTTCTGATAGGATAATATCCTTTAAGTGATTTTTTTTTTTTTAAACAACACATATTATGTTATTTAATATCATTTGGAAGCAAGTTCCATTCCTGCATTGCTCTGTACACAGTATGACTGAACACTGAGCACTTTGGGCAAAATAAAACAACCGCTGGTAGAGTAATGATATACATCTGTACTAAAGGAGAGCTTTGTAATAACTTGAAGGTGTATAATAATCAGTTTTTAGCATCAAACCATGTGAGATGTTGATGCATTTTCCTGATATTTGACTTGTACCCACATAAAAAGGCCACACGTTAGTTTGTTTGAAACACGTTAGTTTGAAGATGCCTTTGAATATTCTCATTCATCCAGGTCATTTCATTCTCAGGGCATTGAATCAATCGCAACTGAGTGTTGTGTTTGTCTTAGAAGACATTTCGCCTCTCACCCGAGTATGCTTCTTCAGTTCATGCAACAAGGCTTAGGACGCACTAGCCACTGTTTGTGTGGAAGACTCAAATATTTATGCTCCACTTATAGGCATGTCCCACGCCACATATGGAATCATTCTTTTGGAATGCATAAAGGGGGAAAGCCGTTAAACTGCCTGGCCGAGAAGCCATTGTCCTTCCACCAGACGTTGGGTGGGAACGCCCTCATTGATATTCCATTCAGTTGTAAAGTGCTGGTGGAGTTACGAACGGTCAAGGAGGACAATCGCACCTACTGTGCTGAATAGACGGATAAATTATGTGATATGACGCAGACCAGCTCTGATGCCTTATGCGGATTCCCACCTAGTTTCTAGACAGGACACGTCCCACTGCAACATGAGTGGCTCCTGCGTCGCGGGAAGGGAAGGCTACGCAGATGTAAGTACACTGAACAAAAATATAAACGCAACCCTTTTATTTTTGCTCCTATTTTTCGGGTGCTGGACTCAAAGATCTAGAACTTTTTCCACATACACAAAAGGCCATTTCCCTCAAATATTGTTCACAAATCTGTCTAAATCTGTGTTAGTGAGCATTTCTCCTTTGTTGAGATAATCCATCCCACCTCACAGGTGTGGCATATCAAGATGCTGATTAGACAGCATGATTATTGTACAGCTGTGTGTCTGTCGGACAGCTGTGTGGCTGTCCACAATGAAAGGCCACTCTGAAATTTGAAGTTTTGCTTTATTGTGGGGGTCTGGGGGGTCAGAAAACCAGTTGTGTGACCACCATTTGCCTCACACAGTGCAACACATCTCCTTCGCACAGAGTTGATCAGGTTGTTGATTGTGGCCTGCGGAATGTTGATCCGCTCCTCTTCAATTGCTGTGCGAAGTTGCTGGATATTGGCGGGAACTGGAACACGCTGTCGTATACGCCGATCCAGAGCATCCCAAACATGCTCAATGGGTGACATGCTGGCCACGCAAGAACTGGGATGTTTTCAGCTTTTAGAAATGCCGTGCATTCTCATGTTGCAACATGAGGTGATGGTCGTGGATGATTGGCACAACAATGGGCCTCAGGATCTCGTCACCGTATCTCTGTGCATTCAAAATGACATCAATAAAATGCACCTGTGTTCCTTGCCCATAAAATACTCCTGCCCATACCATAACCCCAACGCCACTATGGGCCACTCGATCCACAACTTTGACATCAGGAAACCGCTCACCCACACGACGCTACACACGCTGTCTGCCATCTGCCCTGAACAGTGAAAACTGGGATTCATCCATTAAGAGAATACCTTTCCCAATGTGCCAGACGCCATCAAATGTGAGCATTTACCCACTCAAGTCGGTTACGGCGACGAACTGCAGTCAAGTCGAGTCCCCGATGAGGACGACGAGCATGCAGATGATCTTCCCTGAGACGGTTTCTGACCAAATTCTTTGGTTATGCAAACCGATTGTTGCAGCAGCTGTCCGGGTGACTGGTCTCAGACGATCTTGGAGGTGAACATGCTGGATGTGGAGGTCCTGGGCTGGTGCGGTTACACGTGGTCTGGGGTTGTGAGGCCGGTTTGATGTACTGCCAAATTGTCTGAAATGCCTTTGGAGATGGTTTATGGTAGAGAAATTAACATACAATTCACGGGCAACAGCCCCGGGTGGACATTCCTGCAGTCAGCAGGCCAATTGCACGCTTCCTCAGAAATTGCGACATCTGTGGCATTGCGCGGTATGATAAAGCTGCACATTTCAGTGTGGCCTTTTATTGTGGCCAGCCTAAGGCACAGCTGTGCAATAATCATGCTGTCTAATCAGCATCTTAATATACCACACCTGTGAAGTGGGATGGATTATCTTGACAAAGGAGAAATGCTCACTAACACAGATTTAGACAGATTTGTGAACAATATTTGAGGGAAAGGGCCTTTTGTGTATGTAGAAAAAGTTTTAGACCTTGAAGTCCAGCTCACGAAAAATGGGAGCCAAAACAAAAGTGTTGCATTTATATTTTTGTTCAGTATATATGACTATCCCAAACATGTATCACATTTGTACAAAATAAAAACAAAGTTTGTTCTGGTTAGGTTTAGTGCTCGAGTTGGGGTTTAAGGCGGTTTAGGATATGTTAGGATTAGGGTGGGTTAGGCTTAGTGGGAAACATTATCGCCGCCATACTTAAGTCACATCTTTTCCTGTCTGGAAGCACTAGGGTGTGTTCTTACAGGGACACAACAGCCAATCATAGTGCAGCGGTGCGTGTCCTGCAGCCAGTAATACTGGAGCAGGGTGTGTCCTGCATAGAAATTATGTGGGAACCCTAATAATGCCTCTCTGATAGCAAGCCGCCATGTTTTCATGTGCATAAATGATGACATCCTCATGCGGCGTCAGAGGAATTCCCAGCATGCCGAGCGTCCTTGTAAGTAGTTAAGAAGGCTGCATTATGTCAGTTAGTGTTAATACGCCGTCTTCATCTTGTCATTGTGTGCTAACTGTTGGATTATTTTGTACCACGATCGATGACCTGCCTCGTTATCACGACCCTGAGCGAGCATGTGGCTTGTGTGAATGATTCGCTGTGGTTGAGATTACGTGTTTAAGCCACAGTATCATATCGCTATCACGAGGGTGCACCACTGGCCACAACATTGCATAGGAGTGAATAAAATGCAGTGTTATTAATATAATCTACACAAATTGATTGAATGGCTGCGTAAATAAGGAAATAATATATGAAAAAGTCATATATAAAAGTAATAAATATACTGTAGCCTTCATAGACTAAAGTAATATTTATACAATAGGTGTAAATTGGTAAGTATAAAATAGTGGTGCACATCAATATAATGATAAATTATAATTAGCCCAATATGGACACTGTATGAAACATCTATTGGCATGCATAAAAACGATGATGTTGTTTCCTCATCTGGTCCACAGACCTTGGAAGAAGAGTTTGCCAGGAAGTTGCAGGAACAGGAAATGTTTTTTAAGATGAGCGGAGAGTCCGAATGCCTTAACCCCTCCGCACAGAGTCGCATTTCTAAGTTCTACCCGATCCCCAGCGTCCAGTCCACTGGTTTCTAGGCTAACCCTCCGAGACTGATGCGGCTGAACCAGTGCCTTCCTCTCCACCAGAAGAGGAAGTAAGAGGCGTTTCCCTCTCTGGACACTTCTGTTTACTGCAGCTATTTTCACAGGTCATTTCCCCATCTACCACCTCAGTCACTAAAGCGAAGTAACTTATTGGATGACCATGTGATTGAATTATTTTCACAAACAGTTCAGTACCTGTAGAATTGGAAGTTGTAGGCGTTTTGCTGCACCATTTTTTTCTGGTTTAGACATTTGCACTAACCCCCTCATAAAATTTGATAAGCACACAAACATATCTTGTAATGTTGATTAGTAAAATTTGGACAAAATCATGAGAATTCTGTTTGTCTTGAAGCAATGATGATGCAGTAAATCAGATTACATACTGTTATCTGTTAGGATCTTGGGTAAAGATTCATCTGGGGCTTTTGATTTCCAGTTGTACAAACGAATCCTTTCTGTTTCAAGGCGTGAGACTCCAGCAGCACATGGCAGTTGCCATTCTTTTCGGTTATGCAAAACAGTGGAGGTGTAGACATTATTTTTATTATAATTATTGTTCAGCTAGACAGAATTACACATTTAAAAAAAATAAAAAAATAAAAAAAAAGGACGTGATGTGTAGTGTCCGATAAATGAAAGCACCACTGTGTTTTAGCAATAAACCAGCATTTATTCACCAGTGAGGTGGTCAGCATTGTCCCATTATTCAGTTAGGGGTAAAAAAAATTTATTCAGGGACAAAGACAAGATACATCATTATATTATGATGTGTACATGTCCAACTACAAGAGCTTAAATCTATGAGCTGATTAATTGTTTGTCTTAATCAGCCTCCACATAAAACATTTCATTGTCAGGTGTCACAAGTCTAGACTTGCTAGCGAATATCCGTAATGCTTTGGAAAGGCTAGAATGAGCTACAATGTCTGCTCAAACTTTGGCAATTTGAGATTGTTTTTATTTTTATTATTATTATTATTATTTTATTTTTTTTACAAATCCTGAATGCATAAATTGTATCTGCATTAAAAGAAACAAAAGCTGAGCTCTTTGCATGTTTGTTTTTTGATAAATATGCTATCATGTTCATATCGAATGAAGTTAATACAAAATGTGGGCCTGACTGGTTTAGGCTTTCTTGATTTATCATCTCATTTCTTGGTATCTTTCTATGAAGTGTTTCTAAAGGTATTTAATAGTAAGGCACAAAAACAAAAGTGGAGTGCTGTGCACCTTTTACAAAATGACATGACAACTTGGTCGTATTTCTATTGCATAAAACCTGCCACATGCTTGTTCTAATTTTGCTCCTGCTGAGTTTTCTAAACCAACTTAAAACAGTAAATTGTGAAATAAAGTATTGAGTTGGTAGAATGATTTTGTTGTGAATGTCAAATCATACCAACAACATGCATTTTTTTAAATGTATAGTTTTTAGGTGGCCTATGTCATGAAGATTTTCGTTATTTCTGTAAATAAAGTTTGCTCTACTACAGCTGTGCTTCGTCTTGCTTTTAAGTTGGTTCTTTGAAAATGACCAACAATATAGGTTTATCTACAAGAGGTGAAAGTCAGTCCCACGGAATATACAGTGGGTACGGAAAGTATTCAGACCATCTTACATTTTTCACTCTGTTATATTGCAGCCATCCATCCATTTTCTACCGCTTATCCGAGGTCGGGTCGTGGGGGCAGTAGCTTTAGCAGGGACGGCCAGACTTCTCTCTCCCCAGCCACTTCATCCCGAAGCGTTCCCAGGCCAGCGAAAGACGTAGTCTCTCCAGCGTGTCCTGGGTCGTCCCCGGGGTCTCCTCCCAGTGGGACGTGCCCGGAACACCTCACCAGGGAGGCGTCCGAATCAGATGCCCCACCCACCTCATCTGGCTCCTCTCGATGTGGAGGAGCAGCGGCTCTACTCTGAGATCCTCTCGGATGGCTGAGCTTCTCACCCTATCTCGAAGGGAGAGCCCGGAAACTCATTTTGGTCGCTTGTATCCGGGATCTTGTTCTTTCGGTCACGACCCACAGCTCGTGACCATAGGTGAGGGTAGGAACGTAGATCGACCGGTAAATTGAGAGCTACGCCTTTCAGCTTAGCTCCTTCTTTCCCACAATGGACCAATACGAAGGCTGCATCACTGCAGACGCTGCACCGATCCGCCTGTCGATCTCCCATTCCATTCTTTCCTCACTCATGAACAAAACCCCAAGATACTTGAACTCCTCCACTTGGGGCAGGATCTCAACCCCGACCTGGAGAGTGCACGCCACCCTTTTCCGACTGAGGACGATGGTCTCAGATTTGGAGGTGCTGATTCTCATCCCAGCCGCTTCACACTCTGCTGCGAACTGCTCCAGTGAGAGTTGGAGGTCACGGCTTGATGAAGCCAACAGAACCACATCATCAGCAAAAAGCAGCGATGCAATACTGAGGCCACCAAACCGGAACCCCTCTACGCCTCAGAATCGGTGACAAAGGGCAGCCTTGGCGGAATCCAACCCTCACCGGAAACGAGTCCGTCTGCCCGATATGCGGACCAAACTCTGACTCCGATCGTACAGGAACCGAACAGCCCTTATCAGGGGGTTCGGTACCCCATACTCCCGAAGCACCCGCCCACAGGATCCCCCAAGGGACACAGTCGAAAGCCTTCTCCAAGTCCATAAAACACATGTAGGCTGGTTGGGCGAACTACCCATGCACACTCGACCCTGCCCGAGGGTGTAGAGCTGGTCCACTGTTCCATGGCCGGGACGAAAACCACACTGCTCCTCCTGAAACTGAGATTTGACTTCCCGACGGACCCTCCTCTCCAGCACCCCTGAATAAACCTACCAGAGAGGCTGAGGAGTCTGATTCCCCTGTAGTTGGAACACACCCTTCCCTTCTTTTTATAAGGGGGACCAGCACTCCAGTCTTTCTCCATGGCCTCACCGAACTCCTCCCATACCCGAGTTTTTGCTTCAGCGACCACCAAAGCTGCATTCCGCATGGCCAGCCGGTAACCATCAGTTACCTCAGGAGTCGCACAGGCCAAAAAGGCCTGATAGGACTCCTTCTTCAGGTTGACGGCATCCCTCACCGTCCACCATCCCCTGGTGTCCACTAACGGGTTCGGGGATTGCCGCCACGACCGGCACCGACCACCTTACGGCCATAGCTCCGGTCGGCCGCCTCAGCAATGGAGGCGCGGAACTCGGACTCTATGTCCCCCGCCTCCCCCGGAACATGAGCAAAGTTCTGTCGGAGGCGGGAGTTGTAACACCTTCTGACAGGGTATTCTGCCAGACGTTCCCAGCAGACACTCACAATACGTTTGAGCCTGCCAGGTCGGACCGGCTTCTTTCCCCACCATCGGAGCCAACTCACCACCAGGTTGTGATCAGTTGACAGCTCCGCCCCTCTCTACACCCGAGTGCCCAAGACATACATGCATTGAAGTCCCCCAGCAGAACGATGGAGTCCCCAGCGGGAGCGCTCTTCAGCACCTCCTCCAAGAACTAGGCACAAACAACAGTCAGTACCCGTCCCCCCACCCGAAGGTGGAGGGAGGCTACCCTCCCTCCCGTCCACCGGGGTGAACCCCATCGTACAGGCGCTGCGGGGCAATAAGTATACCCACACCTTCTCAGCGTCTCTCACCGTGGGCAACTCCAGAGTGGAAGAGAGTCCAACCCCTCTCGAGAGGACTGGTACCAGAGCCCAAGCTATGTGTGGCGGCGAGTCCGACTATATCTAGTCGGAACTTCTCGACCTCACACACCAGCTCGGGCTCCTTCCCTGCCAGAGAGGTGACATTCCACATCCCTAGAGCCAGGTTCTGTAGCCGGGGATCGGATTGCCAAGGTCCCTGCCTTCGGCCACCGCCCAGCTCACACTGCACCCGACCCCTATGGCCCTTCCTACAGGTGGTGAGCCCGTGGGAAGTATATTGCAGCCATTTGCTAAAATCATTCAAGTTAATTTTTTTTCACAATGCAAACACAGCACCCCTATTGACAGAAAAAATTGAATTGTTGAAATTTTTGCAGATTTATTAAAAAAGAAAAACTGAAATATCACACAGCCCTAAGTATTCAGACCCTTTGCTCAGTATTTAGTAGAAGCACCATTTTGAGCTAATACAGCCATGAGTCTTTTTGGGAATGATGCAACAATTTTTTCACACCTGGATTTGGGGATCATCTGCCATTCCTCCTTGCAGATCCTCTCCAGTTCTGTCAGGTTGGAGGGTGAACGTTGGTGGGCAACCATTTTCAGGTCTTTCCAGAGATGCTCAATTGGGTTTAAGTCAGGGCTCTGGCTGGGCCATTCAGAAACAGTCACGGAGTTGTTCTGAAGCCACTCCTTCTGCATTTTAGCTGTGTGCTTAGGGTCGTTGTCTTTTTTGAAGGTGAACCTTCGGCCCAGTCTGAGGCTCTGATTACTCTGGAGAAGGTTTTCGTCCAGGATATCCCTGTACTTGGCCGCATTCTTCGTTCCTTCGATTGCAACCAGTTGTCCTGTCCCTGCAGCTGAAAAACACCCCCACAGCATGATGCTGCCACCACCATGCGTCACTGTTGGGACTGTATTGAACAGGTGATGAGCAGTGCCTGGTTTTCTCCACACATACTGCTTAGAATTTAGGCCAAATAGTTCTATCTTGGTCTGATCAGACCAGAGAATCTTATTTCTCACCTTCTTGGAGTCCTTCAGGTGTTTTTGAGCAAACTCCATGCGGGCTTTCATGTGTCTTGCACTGAGGAGAGGCTTCCGTCAGGCCACTCTGCCATAAAGCCCCGACTGGTGGAGGGCTGCAGTGATGGTTGACTTTCTAGAACTTTCTCCCATCTCCCGACTGCATCTCTGGAGCTCAGCCACAGTGATCTTTGGGTTCTTCTTTACCTCTCACCAAGGCTCTTCTCCCCCAATTGCTCAGTTTGGCCGGAAGGCCAGATCTAGGAAGGGTTCTGATCCTCTCAAACCTCTTCCATTTTAGGATTATGGAGGCCAGTGTGCTCTTAGGAATCTTAAGTACAGCAGAATTTGTTTTGTAACCTTGGCCAGATCTGTGCCTTGCCACACTCTGAGCTCTTCAGGCAGTTCCTTTGACCTCATGATTCTCATTTGCTCTCACATGCACTGTGAGCTGTAAGGTCTTATAGAGACAGGGGTGTGGCTTTCCTAATCAAGTCCAATCAGTGTAATCAAACAAAGCTGGACTCCAATGAAGGTGTAGAACCATCGCAAGGATGCTCAGAAGAAATAGACAGCATCCGAGTTAAATATGAGTGTCACAGCAAAGGTTCTGAACACTTACGGATGTGTGATATTTCAGTTTTTCTTTTAATAAATCAGCAAAACTTTCAATTGTTTTTTTCTGTCAATATGGGATACTGTGTGTACATTGATGAGGAAAAAAAATTAACTTAAATGATTTTAACAAATGGCTGCAATATAACAAAGAGTGAAAAATTTAAGAGGGTCTGAAAACTTTCCGTACCCACTGTATATATAAAAGCATCCCACAGATGAAACCAATAAGTAAGATTGGTCCACTAAATTACTTTAACGCTCAATTCAGTTGCAGATTTTACAAAATATGTACACACTCTGGATATGGTAACTGCAGTTGGTTTGATTTTATTTGAAGTATAAATCCACACTTGTAACAAAACAGTGAAAGTTTGGGGTATAGCTTTAAAATTCCTATTCTATATGATCCCTGACAGCAAAGCAGATGCAGTAATAATGAAATAACATTGCATATATATACTGTTGCAAAACAGACAATGTGCATAACAACGTCGGGGTACTCTCATGCACACACACTCGTGCCTTAGACACCAACATCCCTCTTTGCTCTCCTTGAAATCGTTGAGAAGTCACCTGAAAAAGCAAGACTAGTTAGTTTATATTAAAGGTTTGTAGACAATGTAGACTGACTCCAAATTGTGCTAATAAATAAAGCCAACAATGTGAGAAGAAGCCCATTGGATCATCATAAAAGTGAACGATTATACTGCAAGTGTGTTGTATACAGTTTACTATTTATATTTGAATTAGAATACATTGAGATTGATAATGACTCATTAAAGAGTCAGTCAGAAAGATGCCTCTATAAATCAAAACTTAAATATTGAGGTCGTATGTATAGTATGTAGCGCTGCAACGCATTATTAGTGTACGAGGTTCACTGAAGTAAAATCGATCTGTGCCATAATAATACGGAGAGTTGAAAAATTGAGCTATGTCACAAACCATCAGCAATCAACTTGACTACTGACCTTTTTCTCCCTTGGGTCCTTGTTGCCCTGGAGAACCACGTTCACCTGTATCCATACAAACACAGTGTGGACATTTAAGCTGGGTAGAGCGACTGGTTCAGAGTCATTATGAAATAGCCCAATAGGCCAATGACAGAAAAAGTTAGTGAAAGACATTTTAGTAATTTTAAGACCCCTTCAGTAAGGCCTCTCTTCACCACTTTTTCAGACCCTTTATCCCAGAACGAGGAACTCACAATGGGAACACTTCCAAGAAGAATGTTCCTTGTCGTTTTTGGGGTACGAAAGAAGACCCTGCTAGAGGGGAAGTACTTTCAAGAGGCCCAGGAATGCTTTCCTATCGGTGTTAATTTCTGATTGGATGACTATTTACGGCAATTTACCCTATTTCACACACACAATTGCCCTGTCAGTACTGTTTTGATTTGACATTGTGGAATCGTGCGACAAGACAAGGGACTAAAAGACGCAAAGCGACCACAGATTTAAACAGACAGCGAGGATTCTGTGTTTTTTGTTTTTCTCCTGAGGAGGACTGATGAGGAAAAAGGAAGTGGCAGTCCGAAACAAGAAAGTTCATGCCAAGATATCCGCAAGGTTTAGAGTTTTCACTCATCTTTTCATGTTTGTTGAACACACTGCAAATTAATTTTTTGCAAAAAGTTTACTTATCCATAACGATATATTTGATACGCTTCTGATGCACTTGTCCTCAATAAGGGGAGCTGGAGCCTATCGCAGTTGACTTAGGACATGTTTAATACTACGATAAAATCTGAATTCTTAATCTTAACTAAGAACAAAGTACCATAATATTATTTTGGAATGCAATGTGTACCTCTGTCTCCTTTTGGGCCTTGGAATCCCATTTCCCCTTTTTGTCCTGGTCTCCCTGGTGCTCCGACTATGGCACCATATGCTGTAGTAGAAATGTTCACTTGTCAGTATAAATAAATCAATTACTTATTTCATTTTTGTTGTCTTATCTAGTGCAATAAGATGTGCAGTGTTATATAAGAAAGCAGTGTTTTACTTCTGATGAATTCCACTATATCAGTAACGTTTGCTTGGGAACCAAACAATCGGCTGTATCCGGGGGCTCCTGGAGGTCCAGGTAGTCCTGGTGGCCCTTGAACAGTGTGTTCATAGTTGCTCCTTCTTCTGTCACTAATCAGACCACGTGCTAGAAAAACAGGTCATTGCCATGAAAAATGTCAAAGTTTGATAACCATTGTCTGCACATTATTTGCCATTGGCTGGCATGTGATTGCTTACATTGGAGGTATTCTACAAGAGGTGTGTAATTTACACCGGAACCAAACCCTTGACTATGGCCCGGCACACCTGGAGGACCAGGTGGTCCTTGAGGTCCTTGGAAAATGTGATTGGTGTACTCCCTGATGATGTCACGTAACACACCTTGGGCTGCAGATGAGATAAATGCCACAGAGCAGTTTGCTTCAAATTCAAACTATTCATTTTACCACATGTGCCACCTGCACGGTGAGAGGTTATGTTTTTGTCATTGTTAGTGGGTTACTTTAGCAGGATTATGCAAAAACTACAAAGTGATTGTCACGCTAAAAACGTATTACTTTGATCCAGGCACACGATACCGGCGCAGGCTTGAACGAAGCATTCATTGGTCAGAATCCACTTACATCTTATGTATTCCACCAGATCTGTTGCGTTTCCATGAGTACCAAACCAACGGGTGGACCCTGGAGGTCCAGGAGGTCCAGGTGGTCCTCTGGGTACTTGCCCAGCACGGCCATGTTGATCCCTCCCAGAGTCATACAACAGACCTTGTGCTGAGGATTACATGTCCAGATAGTTTAACACAGCAGCCCTTAGTATAATGTTACAGTTTCCAGCCTTTTCTACACTTGGCACCCCAAGAAATAGCAATAGAGTAAAGCGCAAAATATAAATGCAAGTCTCAAAATTCACACTAAAAGAAAATATTTTTGCACACATTAGGAAAAGAAGTACACGTTTGTTTCTCATAGCATGTTTGCTTCGTATACGTTCACACAGTGGCTTGCAACAGAGACACTGGTTCAGCCGTGAGGCTCTCAAAATTATTTCTTGTATTTGTGAAGCGTAGTCTCAGATGTAGAGTGATTTAACCTCAAACATATGTCAGTGCATTGTAATTTTGCATGTGAATTTGAGGGAAAATGCAGCATATGTTTACTCACATTTGATGTATTCCACCACATCCACAACATTATCTTGAGAACCAAACCACTGGCTGTATCCAGGGGTTCCCGGAGGACCAGGGAGTCCTGGAGGGCCTTGGACAGCACCACCAAATTCCCCCACAACATCCCGGAGCAGGCCATGGGCTGCATGTTGGTGACAACAAAATATGTCCAAAAAATTCCATTGTATCATAGGTGATGTTTTTCTTGTTTGTCACCTACATTTGATATAATCGGTTACTCTGACGGCCATACTGGAGTAGTCTCCACTATCCACGTTCCAGTTCATACCACCAGATACACCTGAATCTCCCTTTTCACCTGGGGGTCCAGGAGGGCCAGGTGGACCAGGAATGCCAAACATACCTCCTCTTGTCCTGTCACCTTAAGATATTTCCTTAAGGTTATATATTCATTCACAGAACTGGTCAAGAATGGGTGAAATTTCAAATGGATGAAGAGCTTCACAAAGAACTGCCGGTAAGTTAATATACAAGGGCCAGGCAAAAAGGAACAAGCCCAATTTAATTTAACCTACTAATAATTGATTTTTTTTCTCCTCCAGAAGTTTTCATGGTTTTTAGTTTTAATACAGTACTTGTTTGACGGTTTATTTAGAAAATGTTTTGTTTAAGCTTGTCCTCTTCCAGTCAGTTTCAGCCATTTTGGAAATGACATCATTGTTGGATGCCCAGCAGCTGTGATTGAATTTGTTGCTTTGGAAGGGGAACCACCAATAAACAGTTAAACAAGATTGCAAAATGTGTAGGGGGAAGCTGTAATAGGCTACGGCACAGTCAAATCGTGGGGTTTCCAGTATCAAAGGTGAAGAACAAGAGCCTGCTTTTGAAACCTTTTGAAAATAAGCCTTCAAACAAGCATTGAAAATACAAACCGTGAAACGTTCAGAAAAAAAAGGTCAATTATTAGTAGGTTGAATAGAATGTGGCTCATTGCTTTTTGACTGCCCCTTGTATTTGGTATCTGAAATTTCTTGTACTCACTGCTGACATATTCCCGTCTATCTGCTCTGATCGTCTCACTGTTGGCAAGACCAGTGTAGGAAAGTTCAGAGATCGGACCAGGTGGACCCACGGGTCCAGGGGGCCCGGGGGGGCCTGGAGGACCTCTACCAGCAATACCTTTTGGAAGCACGTTGGGTTAACTATTTGATATAGTTATTTAAGAGAGTGGAGCTATTTCTGTACTCAAACTCACTTTGAAAGTATTCACGGACATCTGAGCTCAAGTAGTTTCCAGTTCCTGGTGGTCCAGGTGGACCCGGCACACCAGGTGGACCCTGGGGCCCAACAGCAGTATGATACTCACCTGGTTTGACATTGTACAAAAAAAATAATCCGGGATAAAAAGACGACTTCATCGAATAAATACTGTAAATAAATGCTTTCTCTTACTTGAGAACCCATTTCCATGTCCAGATACACCCAACATGCCCCTGTCTAATGTCAAAAAATGACCCACAGTTAGACATAATGAATTTATAACACCCTAACTCTTAAATACTAAGTTTGATACCATCATTAAGAAAAAAAAAAAGTACCTTTCATCAGACTGAGGACACGTTCAGCCACCTCCTGGATACCAAATCTATAGCTTCCATGACCTGGTGCTCCAGGGGGCCCTGGTGGACCAGCAGGACCAGTAACATATCTTCTCACATCCTCTCCTGCAAACAAACAATTACAGTTTACACTCATATTGCAATGTCAAACATGGTGTGGTATATTGGGGTTATTTCTCAGTGGGATTGTTAAAGTGACATGGTTTTGCCACATTTGTGACGACAGAACAGTTTAACAAGACTTACGCTGTAAAAGGGCGATGAGGTCATCAACAGAAATGGAGCCACTTTGAGCAGTGAGACCAATAGAGCTAGAAGTCCCACCATATCCTCTGCCCTGACCTGGATCATTGGACATACTTTAGTTTGAACAGTTTTACCACTGGATCACACTGTCAGTATTGAATACTGTCAATTGAGTGAAACCGATTGTCGATGAATAGCTTCTTCAACCAAAAATGAGTGCATTACTGCAAACAACAGATACTGATAAGAGTGTCAACTAGTTTGCGATCTTTAATAGAACATTACTTCAGTTTTTGTATTTTTCTTAAGAAATAACAAGACAATAGTTGCCCATCCTCACTCTGCATGTAGGCGATGACTCGATTTGCTACATCATCCACCATCTCGGCGCCTGAGGCTGCTGAGATACCAGGAGGCCCCGGAGGCCCTGGAGGTCCCACCAGAGACTGCTTCAAGTTTCCACCTGCATGTCAAAACAACTCAATTTGATCAGTGATTAACCACAATGTAGTAATAGATTGACATTGGAAATACATGCACAACATCTCACTCTGAATGTACTCTGCAATGTACTGGCCCATGGCACTTGAACCTGCTGCACTCCAATCTCTTCCAGGTGCACCAGGTGGTCCACGAGGTCCGGGCGGTCCTCGTCTTGATGCACCCCCTTGTACAAACACACAAATATTTTTGCTAAAAATAACAAAAATGGTGCTAGTATACTGTAGCTGTCCGTTTTTTCGATTACTGCATGACATTTCTGCGCACTAGTAGAATGACTTAGGGAGCACTAGTAGAAGAACTGCATGTTACTAGTGATGCAAAACTGTGTACTAGTTGACATCTACGTGCTACTAGTACAACTAGTGAAGCACTAGATGTTAACTAGTAGAGGTTTATATCACTATTAGTACCAGTAGCACATATTTGTCAACTAGTGCACAGTTTTGCCTCACTAGTAACTTGTAGTTGTTCTTCTCGTGTGCCCTAGTCATTATACTAGTGCTCCCTAATCGTTCTACTCGTGCACAGAAATGTCATATAGAAGTGGGGGGGGGGACGGCGCTAGTAAGACAAATTTGTTCTACGAGTGCACCCTAATTGTTCTACTGGTGGGCTGAATTGTCTTACTAGTAACAACAAAGAGCATACTAATACATGAACAAGTCAGTGCATTAGAACGATATAAAATAAATGCTTAAAACAGCTTGCCATTTTCGTGAAAACCAACAATTGAATCCGAATGTAAACTGCCTCCTTGATTTTCAACATATACCCTTACCTGTGATGTCATTTAGGGCATGGTCCCTAAAGGGATCGATATTTATACATGACCCATACTTTACATATTAGGTAGGACTCTTACCCAGGGAGACTCCAGAGAATCCTGAATCACCTGTGAGGAATGCACAAATAAATGTTTTAGGTTTGTTGCTATCCTGGTCCTACTTTGAATCCTTAATACAATCTAGACAATAAAATACAGTGGTGCCTTGAAATATGAGTTTAATTTGTTCTGTAAACACGATCATACTCAAATAATTTCTATCTCAAATCATCTTGTCAAGTTTTGGCTTTTTCATAGTGGTGTTGGAGGCAAAAGTGCAGGGAAGCAGGGAGACAAGGCACAAATCTCAAAACAATGTTATTTATTTTCAAAAACAGAAGGGCCGTGGAAAAACCAAAATACTAAATTAACAACAGTCTAAAAAAAAAAAACAAGGTTCAAAGTAACAAAGAAACACTAGGGGTAAACTCACAACATACAACAATATGACAAGAGAAACGTGACTTTTAGCAACAGAAAACAACATACGACATTGCCAAAGAACCAACAAGGACTGACAGAAAGCAGGGAATGAAATACAAGCAAACTGACGAGACAGTGAGGAACACAAATAAGATATTAGCCAATGTGGGATTCCTCTTTTGTTATCACCTTGGTGCCAAATATCATTAGATATGAAACATTTTATATTTAATATTGTAATATTATACTGCAAAACAAGTTATTATAAAGTTAAATGTATTACCATTACTATATAAAAGTGCCAAAAGCAAACATGGTCGGTGAGTATGGTTCCATTTGTGTCACGTAATGTGGCTGCATGTAAGCTGAGCTTCATTTGGCTTTGGGATGCCGTAAAAGCTCGAAGAATCCTCCATTTACAGTCGGAATGTACAGCCCATAATGCAACACAACACTACCATTTATTGATTAATGGAAATAAGCGTGAAACCCCCGATAACTCGTGGTCGGCTATTGACTTCCTCCTAAAAAAAAAATGACTGTGAGTATGACTTTGACTACTTATGCATGCGTTTCTCGCGTTAGCATAAGTTAGCCGACTAAAGGCTAAGCTATGTGCACCACTGTACATGGAAAACGTGACTGTATATAGCTACCTGGTTCTCCTGGAATTCCTGCCAAACCTGGCTGTCCTGGTTCTCCTGTAACCGATCAAATTGATTGGAAACCGTATTATTTGAACATATTTTAAGAGTAAAGTTGTCATGTAGGTACAGTAGGCATGTTCATCTTCATACCTTGGTAACCTCGTAGTCCTCGCTCACCTAATAATGATGATAAGAAAGGGTCAAAATTAAATCAAAGGATCCTACAGTAGTGCAACAGTCATTCATCAATTCCACATTCAATTGTCATCCTCTAACAATGGTTCAATGACCAATCTTTGGAACACATCTCAGATGACTGAAACATTTCTTTTCCTCCAAGCAGTACAGTTCGATTTGGTGCCAAAAGTTAAAAAAGGAAACCAAAATAACTGTTCCATTGGCTTTCCCAACACAGTACTGTAACATGATAGGTAACAGTAATGGCAGGATGGAGTTAGATTCCAATGCTGTCCACTAATTGGTTGCCAGAGAGTTAATTTCCTTGTGACAGCAGAAATGAAATGGGAGGAACCCAAAACCCAGAACTGTGAACTGAACTGTAAGACTTATTGGGAATATGGCTTAATTGTCAAGTGTACCTTGTGGGCCCTGGGGACCAGGAGGTCCTGGTGGTCCCGTTGGTCCAGCAAAGAAAGTTTCTGAGGAAGAAAAAAAAATGGGTGGGGGGCAAATTAAACAACCATAGCTTAATGTAACAAATATAAAGTTTTAAAAAAATACTTCACCAACCTGATGAAGGTACAAAGTTTCCAGGCTCTCCTTTTGGTCCTGCGGGTCCAGGTACTCCAATGCCTGATAAGCCCATTTAACATCAATAACCAATGTAATATATATACAACCCCAATTCCAATGAAGTTGGGAAGTTGTGTTAAACATAAATAAAAACAGAATACAATGATTTGCAAATCATGTTCAACCTATATTTAATTGAATACACTACAAACACAAGATATTTAATGTTCAAACTGATAAACTTTATTGTTTTTAACAAATAATCATGAACTTAGAATTTTATGGCTGCAACACGTTCCAAAAAAGCTGGGAGAGGGTCATGTTTACCACTGTGTTACATCACCTTTTCTTTTAACAACATTCAATAAACGTTTGGGAACTGAGGACACTAATTATTGAAGCTTTGTAGGTGGAATTCTTTCCCATTCTTAGTTGATGTACAGCATCAGCTGTTCAACAGTCCGGGGTCTCCGATGTCGTATTTTACGCTTCATAATGCACCACACATTTTCAATGGGAAGTCACTGATGGTGTAGTGGTACACTCGCCCGACTTTGGTGCAGGCAGTGTGGGTTCAGTTCCCACTCAGTGACGGTGTGAATGTAAGTGCGAATGGTTGTCCGTGTCTATATGTGCCCTGTGACTGACTGGCGACCAGTTCAGGGTGTAGTCCGCCTTTCGCCCGAAGTCAACTGGGATAGGCTCCAGCGTCCCGCGACCCTAACCAGGATAAGCGGTGTTGAAAATGGATGGATGGATTTTCAATGGGAGACAGGCCAGTCTAGTACCCGCACTCTTTTACAACGAAGTCACGCTGTTGTTACGCATGGAGAATGTGGTTTGGCATTGTCTTGCTGAAATAAGCAGGGGCATTCATGAAAAAGATGTTGCTTGGATGGCAGCATATGTTTCTCCAAAACCTGTATGTACCTTTCAGCATTAATGGTGCCTTCACAGATGTGTAAATTACCCATGCCATTGGCACTAACACAGCCCCATTCCATCACAGATGCTGGCTTTTGAACTTTGCGTCCATAACAGTCTGGATGGTTCTTTTCCTCTTTGGGCCGGAGGACACGACGTCCACAATTTCCAAAAACAATTTGAAATATGGGCGGCATGGTGGAGACTGATTAGAGCGTCTGCTTCACAGTTCTGAGGACCAGGGTTCAATCCCTGGCCCCGCCTGTGTGGAGTTTACATGTTCTCCCCGTGCCTGCGTGGTTTTTCTCCGGGCACTCCAGTTTCCTCCCACATCCCAAAAACATGCATGGTAGGTTAAATGAAGACTATAAATTGCCCGCAGGTGTGAATGTGAGTGTAAATGGTTGTTTGTTTGTATGTGCCCTGCGATTGGCTGGCGACCAGTTCAGGGTGTACCCCGCCTCCTGCCCGAAGACAGCTGGGTTAGGCTCCAGCACTCCCGCGACCCTTGTGAGGATAAGCGGCTCAGAAAATGGATGGATGGATGGAATTTGAAATCTCAGCGGACCAAATAACACGTTTCCACTTTGCATCAGTCCATCTTAGATGAGCTTTGGCCCAGAGAAGCCAGCGGCGTTTCTGGGTGTTGTTGATAAATGGCTTTTGCTTTGCATAGTAGAGTTTCAAATTGCACTTATGGATGTGGAGCCGAACTGTATTTACTGACATTCGATTTCTGAAGTGTTCCTGAGCCCATGCGGTGATATCCTTTACACATTGATGTCGGTTTTTGATGCAGTGCCGTCTGAGGAATCGAAGGTCACGGGCATTCAATGTTGGTTTTCGGTCTTGCCGCTTACATGCAGTGATTTCTCCAGATTCTCAGAACCTTTTGATGATATTATGGACCGCAGATGATGAAATCCCTAAATTCCTTGCAATTGTACGTTGAGGAACATTGTCCTTAAACTGTTCGACTATTTTCTCACACACTTGTTCACAAAGAGGTGAACCTCGCCCCATCTTTGCTTGTGAATGACTGAGCAATTCAGGGAAGCTCCTTTTATACCCAATCATGGCACCCACCTGTTCCCAATTAGCCTGTTCACCTGTGGGATGTTCCAAACAGGTGTTTGATGAGCATTCCTCAACTTTCTCAGTCTTTTTTGCCACCTGTCCCAGCTTTTTTGGAACGTGTTGCAGCCATAAAATTCTAAGTTAATGATTATTTGCTAAAAACAATAACGTTTATCAGTTTGAACATTAAATATCTTGTCTTTGTAGTGTATTCAATCAAATATAGGTTCAACATGATTTGCAAATCCTTGTATTCTGTTTTTATTTATTTTTTACACAACGTCCCAACTTCATTGGAATTGGGGTTGTATTTTGAAAATTATGTTTAATTATCCATTTTCAGTACCTGGCTCTCCTGATGGACCTCTACGCCCAGGGGGACCTTGTCTTGTCTCACCTATGGTGACAACAAAAGCAAAGTAAAGCAAAGCAAATGTATTTATATAGCGCATTTCATCCATCCATCCATCCATTTTCTGAGCCGCTTCTCCTCACTAGGGTCGCGGGGGTGCTGGAGCCTATCCCAGCTGTCATCGGGCAGGAGGCGGGGTACACCCTGAACTGGTTGCCAGCCAATCGCAGGGCACATAGGAACAAACAACCATTCGCACTCACAGTCATGCCTACGGGCAATTTAGAGTCTCCAATTAATGCATGTTTTTGGGATGTGGGAGGAAACCGGAGTGCCCGGAAACCGGAGTGCCCGGCATGTTCCCCCCGTGCCCATGCGGGCACGGGGGGAACATGCAAACTCCACACAGGCGGGGCCGGGGGTTGAACCCGGGTCCTCAGAACTGTGAGGCTGACGCTCTAACCAGTCGGGCACCGTGCCGATTAGCGCGTTTAATGCACAAGGTAACTCAATGTGCTTTACATGATACAAACAAAGAAAAAAAACTGCTTATAAACATTTAAAACTAAGAGAAAAAAACAAAAGTACAATTAAAACAGCAGAACAAAAGAACAATCAATATGACTTCTAAGTTGCTTGCCAATATTCATGGTGTCCCCTGAATACAGTCGAACATATAAAGTCAGACTGTTTGACTATGACGGTGGAAAATAATGTAGAATGAATTAATTTGTTCCTGGCTCAAACTGTCGGCATCATAAAATGTTAACTCTTAAGTGATGCCTTTAGAAAAATTTAAATATTTGTATTATTGTTCAAGTAAAAATACAAGTTTGTACGTTAAAACAAAAATAAAGGAAAAGTTCGAAGAAGCTGGACATGCACAGAATGGAGAGGGATCAGGAAGTTATTGTTGGAAATGGTGTGTAGTGTATAATAAAGATTGATCATTAATTGATGCTCAAGAGATTTGCTGAGGTTTCAAGTAGTCACTTATGATGACGCTTTCAACTGGAGGTTTTGTTGGGTTTTTTAGGCATATTTTCCCAGAAGGGCATCATGGTGAGGTAGTGGTTAATATGTCTGTCTCACAGTTCTGAGGTTTGGGATTCGAATTTCAGCTCTGACCTTCCTGTGTGGGGTTTGCATGCTCTCCCCGGGTTTTCTCCAGGTACTCCGACTTCCTCCCATATCTCAAAAACATGCATGTTAGGTTAATTGAAGTCTTTAAATTGTTCAAGGTTGTGAATGTGGGTGGAAATCTGTAGTATGTGTGCCCTGCAACTGACTGGCAATTAGTCCAGGATGTACCTGAAGATATCTTCCAGTTCATCCTAACTGTATCTGGAAAAACTTTATCGAATATGGATGGCTGGATGGATTTTTTTTAAAAAAAAGAAAAGGTTGGTTGAACTCCAAACTGTACAAATTTTAGCGTATCCAACTTCGGAGGTTCCATTGCAATACTAAACCTACCGGGAGGACCTTGAAGACCTGGAACTCCTGGAGGCCCTGGAGGTCCCGGTGGGCCCATAAATCCAGCCGATGAAGACAGACCTGTTTGAGAAGAATCACAGCGCTTAGATATATAGTTTGCTGGCGTTGGGCAAAAATAAATAAATAAATGCATGTCGAAATTTGGTCAATTTTATATTTTGTCACAAATCGATGCTATTAGTCAGTGCCCAGTGGGTATGTTATTTATTTGTTCATTTTTATTTTTATTTTTTTTTACAAATTATTGATCAATCTAAAGTGTTAAGAATGGCTTGCTCTCTATAATGATGCGATGTTAACAGCTCAACAAAGAGGAGATGCAAAGTTTTCATTTGATGCCAGCGATATGCAACATTTTAACATTGATGAAGGCTTTGAGTGGTACTACAAAACTGAGGAAACAGGTGCAGTACTTACTACCAGTTCGTGTTGCACTGACAGTTTCTGAACTACTGATACTGATGCCAGCTTCTCCTCTCTCACCTCTCTCCCCTTTCTCTCCTCGGTCTCCCTTTCGACCTTGAAAACGATATCATACTAGTGTTGTAAGAGTGATAGCTAATTACACCATCTTACCTTTATCTTTCATCATATAATACCACTTCACAGGTTAAACATTTCACAAAAATATTGCAATTACCAGTGTTTCCTGTTGGGCCTATGGGACCAGACAAACCAGGAACTCCAGGAGGACCAGGAGATCCAGTCGGTCCTGGTGGTCCTGGGATGGCCACCGTGTCAGAGCCAACTAGCAACAAATTAAAAAATGAACAATATTTACACTTATTGGATTTTTCTCTCTTTCTTTCTTTCTTTCTTTCTTTCTTTCTTTCTTTCTTTCTTTCTGTTATCCATGTATTGCAGTGTAATAAGTGTAGTAAAATCTTACTTGGAGAAATGACTTGACCAGCTGGACCCATTTCACCTGAATGACAGATTTCACATTTCTTTGTCAAAAGCATATCTTACATTTATACAAATGGATATATGGGAAATGGGTTACATTTATGAAGCCATTCTACCTTTAAGATATAATGTTGCATCACTGACACATTCATACAATGACAGTATAACAGTGTATTTTGTCATAGAAAGAACGCAAATGCCTCAGTCATGTCATATCCGGTTTTGTTTGTTTGTTTCTTGTGTGGAATTGTCTGTTGTGTTGCAGTCCCTGGGTGCAGGTCGGTGGGCGGAGTCTCCTGCGATGCAGCTGCTGGTGATTTGTCATCAGCAGTGTATTTAAGCATGGGAGACGCAGGAGAAAAATGCAGAGAAATTGTACTTCGCTTGTTGCCATTGCCTTGCCAGCTTTGTTACATTTTCGCGCATTCCCATGTTCATTCTGTAGCCAGTAGCTATTTTCATCTGCTCTTTTTCTAGTAAGTACTACTGTGTTTTGGTGTTCTTGTTTGTCTTCCTTGTGTTGGTTAGAGTTTGTTCTCCTAGCTTCCTTTAGTGTTTTCCTCCTGTGGCTCACCGTCCTTATTTAAGTACCGGTCTGCTAGTTGGTTTTCACGTTGACCTTCTGTCACGTTACTTTCTGTTTATAGTTGTCTTTTCACGGCAGCGTGCTCCCTTTGTTGAATAAAGTCTGTAAACATGCATCTTCTGTTGTTTTGCTTTGGGATCCAAATATATTGTGTTTGACGCAGCCAAAACAGAATTTCTCGGCCATTATGGACCTCGCGAGTGCTGCGCGTGTTTGAGAGACTTTGTCTAGCCAAAGGGAATTGGTTAGCCAACATTATCACTCACTCTAGGAGATTATGTCAACTATCAATTAGCTCACAAACAACCTTAGTTCACTGGACTCACGCCTTGACCAGGTTTGCGCTCTCCTTCCTGCCACTCCTGCTGTTAGAGATTCGGCTCAAAGCATTCCCACACACCTGCCACCTGCTATTCCCATTAACACCTGCGAGCCAAATATCCTCCATCCACCATGTTATTCTGGAGATTTTGGATCCTGCGGACAATTCCTCCACCAATGTTCCTTGGTCTTTGATCAGCAACCGATTACGTACTCTACTGATCGTTCCAGAGTAGCATTCGTTATGAGTCTGTTTTCGGACAAGAAAGCAACATGGGCCATGGCAACTAGCCATCGGTGTCCCGAGATGTGTTCCTCATTCTCCATTTTTGATAAGGAGATGAGAAACGTCTTTGACCATCCCGTTAGGGGTAAAGAGGCTGGCAGTCGCTGATTGGGTTTTTCTCAAGACTCTCTTACGGTGGCCGACTACTCTATTTCCTACTCTTTGCAGCATTATTCGGTGCGGGTTAAACCCCATAGTTAATGCACTGGCAGCTCATGACGAAACAAATTTGGAGGACCTTATCGGTTTGGCCATAAGGCTGGATAACCGACTACGCGAACAAGATCGAGAGCGTGTGGGTGAGCTCAGGTGGCGACCAGTGAGAGCAACGACAAGGACACCAGCGCTGGCGGTGACTGATCCGAGATTCAGCCCCGCTCCTCTTCCTTCAATGGATCCGGGCTGGCAGTCAAAGAGGGGGAGGCCATGCAACTGGGAGCGCGACGACTCAGCGTCCAGCAACGCAACTGACCTATGAGAGGCTATGTATGAAACACCAGGTTTCGTCATGCCCCAGGAGACCACTTCTGACTGGCGGGATCGAATCTGCACGCCGCTACAGCTCGACTGTGCCAAGTCAGCCAACCTCGACGAAGTCCCAGGACCAAACAAATAACTGTGAGCTGCATGAGATTGGTTCGACCCCTTATAGGAGTCTCACTCGAGCAACTAGTCGCCTTCAGCTCCCTGGTCTGATTTCTCTTAATGCTAACCGCCTTAAAGTTACAGCACTGGTGGATTCTGGGGCTGATGATTGTTTTGTGGACTTGTCGGTCGTAGAACCACTCAAATGTTCGATAGTTAAATTGGAGAACGCTAAGGAGGTAAGGGATCTTAATGGGGTCCTTATCGCCACTGTTGCACATGACACTGAGTCCCTGGGGTTGGTTTTGTCAGATAACGATCACGAGACCAGACGCTTTTTTTGTAATGCCAACCCAATTGGCAGCTGTTGTTTTGGGCCTTACATGGCTTAAGGAGCACAACCCGGACAATAACCGGCACATCCCCAAGATTACTACTTGGAGCTTGTGTTGCCATTCACACTGCTTGCAATCTGTTGTACTGACCTCTGATGTTCCCGTTTCACCCGAATTGGAATCTATAAATTTAGACTCAGTACCACGATCTCAAGCAGGTCTTCCGTAAAGATCAAGCCCAATTCCTGGAACCGCAACATGACTGTGCAATTTATTTAATTCCAGGTGCGCCATTGCCCAATGCTAAACTATACCGGGTCTCCAAACCTGAACAGGAAGCTCTTACAGAGTATATTTCATCCTCACTAGCCGCAGGGCTCATTCGACCTTCGAAATCCCCAGTTGGAGCAGGATTCTTTTTTGATAAGAAGGACAAGACGCTTTGTCCTTGCCGATTTACAGGGGCCTAAATGATATTAGTATGAAGAATAAGTACCCGCTGTCGCTGTTGGACTCTGCATTCAATCCATTGCATTCTGCTTCCATCTTCACTAAACTGGATTTGCGTAATGCCTATCACTTAGTCAGAATCAGAAAGGGTGATGAGTGGAAGACCCCCTTCAATCCTACCATGGGTGAGTTTAAATATTTGGTGATGCCGTTCGGTCTTACTAATGCCCCCGCTGTTTTCCAAAACTTGATCAATGACGTACTGTGCAATATGATTGGTTGCTTCTGATTTGTTTACTTGGATGCCATTCTCATTTTTTTCCAGAAAGAACGGCAGCATGTTCGTCTAGTCTTGCAGAGACTTCTTGAGAACCGTCTGTACGCCAAAGGAGAGAATTGTGAATTTCATGCCCGTTCCGTTCAATTTCTGTGTTTTATCGTGGAGAGGGGCCAGCTAAGACCAGATCCAGCCAAGATACAGGCTGTGGCCATCTCCGACATCAAGGAAGTACTTGCATAGGTTCCTTGGATTCGCGTTTGACGCAGCCATAACAACTCAGACTTTAATGACATGGCATCTGGAGCAATGGCTTCTGTCTTTTACCTTTTGTACCAGGCTGTCCTGGAATTCCAGCAATACCTGCAGACAAAGGTCATTATGATTCATACAAAACAAAACAAATACATACTGGCATTATTAAGAGATGTGAACAGATTCATATTTGTATAGTTTTCCCACCTGGTGGCCCTTGAATTCCTGGAGAACCTGAAAAACATGTATTGGTTAAGGCAATGGAATAAAATATAATAATAATAATAATATAGATATATTTATAGTAGATTGGACAGTGTGGGCACCTGGAAGACCATCAAGTCCAGAAGGCCCAGGTGTTCCTCTCACACCAGTAGGTCCCATTGAACCTGCAACACCTGCAATTTATATACAGGCTGGTTAACAAAGGACTTCATAAAAAAATAGCACAGCGAGACATTGTTTTTTTCAGCAGCTTCTTGGTAAAAGGGGCAACATGGTAAGTTTGGGAATGAAAAAAATGCTACAACAAGTTTCACTCTCAGTAAAAAAGAAATACAAAAATAGCTTCGATCATTTTTGATTTGAACATATTATATTCGATGCCATTTCCAACATTAGTTGTGAAAGAGGATCACAGAATAATTACAGAAATATTTATTCCTCACCTGCAATTCCCTGCGCACCTTTTGTGCCATCTCTTCCAGGTTCACCTTCATAAACACATCAGTCAAAAAAAGTTCCCTTTTTTTTTATCCGAATATGTTGCTCTTTGCATTCATTGGTGTTAGCATAATCTCCCTTATTAAGTCACAAGTAACCATAAGGGACATTTGAAGGTAAATACAGTATTCTTTCTGCTTTTGAAGTTTAAAAAAAAATAAAAATAATACTTGAGTGATGGTTTCCATGTTCTTGCAGTATATTAAGCTATTACAGTTCACAGTGACACACTGTACCTTCTGGGCCACGTGGTCCCCTCTCTCCCATGCCTCCTTTGGTTCCTGGCAAGCCTGGAGTTCCTAATGTGTAAATTCCCATAATACAAAGTTATCTTTAGTTTTACACTTTGCTCATTAAATATTGGTGGTTACTATCAACAAAATATTGTTGATAGTAACCACAGAATCAATAGGTTAATATGCAAGTAATATATGTAAAAGCAATAACAATGCAATACACAGTAATGCCTTAAAGTGAACCTTTTTGTCCTGGAAATCCACTATCACCCTGGGAACCCTTTTGACCAAGAGCACCTGCAAACAATCATTTTTATGATCATTATTCCTTCCGAGTCACACATTTTACACAACTGAACAATCAATATACTCAAATCAAATGATTGCAGGTCTTCATGGGACACCCTGCCCATCACTGGACCTAGTGCACATATACAGTAGCCTGTGTACTCTAAATTAATTAGGACCTCATAAATGTGAGCTACAACTCTGAAAGAAAAGTGTTTATGTTCCCTTTAGATTTTTTTTCAGTGTTACTTTGGTCACTCTGGGTCAATCATTTATCATGGACCACTTACCTTTCTGCCCCACTAGCCCAGGAGCACCAACTGGTCCCGAATTGCCATGAGATCCTGTCCAAATTAGGTTTCAAGATTAAAGACGGAAGACCTCAATAAATATTCCTCGGATTCAGCCTTGTTTACCTTTTTCTCCTTTCGCTCCAAAACCAGGTAGTGCAGCCTCTCCTCGGGGGCCCATTGGCCCATCCAAGCCCTTCTGACCTGGTAATCCCTGAGGACCTGGATCACCTAGTCATAGAGAATACTTTATATACTTTGTAGCTAAACCGAACTGTGTATGATACTGTAATTTCTCATGTATAACGCGCAGCCATGTATAATACTTACCCCCAAAGTTGACCTAAAAATTCTGGAAAACTCTTCTACCTATGTATAATACATTTTTACAATGCATGATTTTGCTTCTACCCATATGATCAAAACATGAAGTATTATCTGCATTTTGTTAGTTTTTTCAAATAATTATTATGAAGTTAAGAACTTTATTTGAACACATAATACGTTATTTTTATTTACTTGCTCTTATTTTGATATTCACAGCCCTACTTTTATTTAGTAAATGAGAAAACACACAGTTGTGCTCATATGTTTGATTACCCGGGCAGAATTTGTAAGATGGGTACAATTCTTTAAAGAAAACATGAAGGGCCAGGCGAAACACTTTTAGCTTTATTTTAACATGATTCAAATTACACTGTCGAACATTTCAGAAAATCCTTATCATCAAACAAAACAGAACCATAAAGAAATTAATGATGGTTGTTGTTCAGTCATCAGTCGTATTTAAAAAAAAAAAAAAAAAAAAAACTTCACAAATTCTGCCTAGGTATATAAATTTATGAGCACAACTGTACATATCTGCAGTCATATGTACCCCTGTCATATTGGAATGAAAGTGTAGGCTACACCTTTTTCATAACCACTTGGTGGCGGTGGTAGAATGAAAGTATACAACTCTAGATGGCGTCATACATTTATAAAATCAGAAAGTTTTTTTTTTTCCCATTTTGCCCTATACCTATGTATAATGTATTTTTTTTTGGGGGGGTGGGAATGCGCATTATACATGAGAAATTACAGTAATTGCATTCCAATCCAATGTAATGTACAGTGTGTTGTTTTTTTGTCTTTACCACCAAAATGTAAAAAGGGGGAAATTATTAATTTATTTTTTATTATTAAAATTACCTGCGGTTCCCTTGGGACCCCTGGGTCCTTCTGTTCCTGGGTTGCCCACACGTCCAGAAGGACCTGAGGGATAACAAAATGTGTTTAATGCATGCTGACCATTCACTTTATTAAGAATACCTTTGCATGTTATTATTCTAACACAGCCACACCGTGACTCCAACCACTCCCTGTGAATAATTGATCTGAGGCTTCAATTCAGGATGAAGGTTGCCCCATATTCTTACCTGGCAGGCCAGGAAACCCAGGATCACCTATAAGAAATTAGAAGTTTATATCTTGTATATAATATCTGGTTCTTTATGAAGCTTGACTATACTTATATTTAGACTGATTAAAGTTTCACCTTGAAGTCCAAGAACACCTGGATCACCTGTGAATAAACAATGAGACTCATGATGATGTAAAATTAACAATTTTGAATTTTCTTTCTATTTAAATTTTTATTTTTTTATTTTTGGGGTGTTAGTTTTGAAAACACACCTTTCATCCCAGGGTCTCCTTTAGCTCCTTTGAGTGAGTCTGCAAATAAATGACTTGTTTAATTCACATCACACCACAACTAAGGATTACCTCTTTATTTCAGCCAAATATGCATTATCTACTCTTATATTATCAACAATTTCTGACCTCTAAAAGCATCGGAACGTAGTTCGGCTCTGACCAGCTGCTGGACAGCTCTCTGCCAGTCCTCTCCTGATCCTCTGGCATTCCCTACACCAATTCCGTTATCAGAGTGAGTCAGTGTGGAACCCAAATAACTCCTGTCCGTGTGTTTGGAATCCAGCGGATCAACAATGTTGATGCCAGAGGAGCCAGAAAGACGACTAGTCCTCGCTGACGCAGAGCCAGTGATGGCTTCCAGAGCTTCAACTCGTTTTTTGAGACGTTTCACTTCCTCACCTGAGAGGCCAGAGACATTAATGTGACATACAGGCATTCTTTGGATGAAATCAATGTGGGTGAAAGATAAAATCTTCTCTCACTCAAAGCGATGAGTCCAAAGAGGAGACCAAGAAGAAGGAGAAGGCCGAGCAGGATGCCCAGGAGCCACTTCCACCAACTGCAGCGGCAGCAGCGGCTCAAGCCAAAACACGATCCATCGTTCCACATGTCTGTATACATTGAAAGAGTTTGCTTTCTAAATGATCTATCATCAATAGAATTCTGAACTATTTAAATGACAGAACATTTTCCTAATCATCTCCCACTTTTTTGTGTTTCTGTTTTTGCCCACAGTTTTCCCAAAAGGTTCGATTGGCCCTTTTACAGATAGATTACTGTCAAATTGTTTGCCAATAGCTTAGAAGACTGATAAGACTTTGAAATGTAAAGTCCAGTGCAAGTGAAACTGGCTGTGCATAAACAGTCCAGATCTGACTAACTTTGGCACCCAAGGCCTCTATACTGTAGTTTATTTAAGAATATGTTTTGTCTTGGTTGTAAAAAAAAAAAATTTATAATAACAATAATAATAATAATAAAAGATTAAGAGTTAGTTTTAGTTTTGAGTTCTTCTGAATTAAATACAAATTCAAAATAAATTGGACATACACTGGTTGCCAAGTAGGAGAAGTGCAGTTCATGACCTCATAGAAATAAAATGTGTATTGTGCATTATTTTTGCGACGTGATAGTATTTGTACCATGTCATGAGCCAGGCTTCTCCTAAATGGCAGCCAGTAATTGTCCAATTTGTTTTGTATTTGTTTGTAATTGAAATGAACTCAAAACTAAGATAAGATTAATCATGGGCAGTAGTGAAGTGGTTAGTGAAAATCAAAATAGAAAACTCATTTACATATATATGTAGATGAAATTGTGAATCGAATAAGACCTTTAAGTAACAGAGAGACAATTTACTGTACCTGCGCAGCCAACTTTATCTTTCGAGTCAAATTTCAGGAGTGCAGCTATGGGAAGTAAAACAACCAGTTACTGTAAAATAAAAAAATAAATAAATGGTGTGTCCAATAATATGAAGGTTTGATGTAGCATACCTTTAGCCTCCCTTTCATCATTCATTGTGCTGGCTGACATCGACAGTTTCTGTTTTTCCCTCATCAGTGAATCATCAGAGTAGGCGGCTATGGAGAACACAGAGCAATCATCCTCATTTCTGGTGTTGCTCAAATAATTGCTTTGAAACTATGTCATCTAAATATATTATTGTTCTGTATCGCTAAAACAAAATGCTTGCAGTAAGTCTCAAATGGTACCAGCAGACATTGCAGACGTTGCAGGAGCAGCAGACATGAATTGCTTTCCGGTGTCTTTGGTGGTCATGACCAGTCGCTCTGACTCCTTCTTGACAGGTGTATTGCCCTTTTCTACCATCACAAACTTATAATCTTTGCCCAAAGGCTCATCAAGAGAAGGACTGCTGGGGCGCACTGCATGAAACAGATATGCAAGTCAGAATTATTCATTAATCAACACATCAAGATATTATTTTCTTCCAGCCAATTGGCAAAGAAAGGTACAACGAAAAGCATCCATCCACCATTTTCTAAACTGCTTATCCTCATAGGGTCGTGGATGAGCAGGAGCCTATCCCAGCTGACTTTAGTCAAGAGCTAGGTTACACCATAGACTGCATTACGGCCAATTGCAGTATTATACTTGTATATCACAATTACAATAATCCTTGGAAGTTACAGAAATTGTTTAATTCCATTGATGGGGATGGGCGGGATGCAGAATGTCTTCTTTAAATTAAAAAAAAAAAAAAGATCACTTCCCTGTCAAATCAATGGAGTCAAATGTATAATTTTACCAAAATTATACATTTAATTTAGGAAAGGATTTGTATTTATTATTATTTTTTTTACCTGTGGTTGTGCTGATTCCAGGGCTAGAGACATTTTTCTGCACACCGTAAACTGAAAAAAACAAAAAAGAAATAACTAATTGCGGAATAAGGGGAACAGTAACGATGTAATCTAAATAATTACGTTCCTCACTTCCTTACTTTGTTTTTGTCTGTGTATATGACAAATGGTATTAAAATCTTAATATTATCTCTAGACTTCCTTACTTTACCTATTTCTGCATTTGTTCCAGCAGGAGCGTGGACAGCGGGGCTGCTGGTGCTGATCAGGTTATTCTGAACACCGTACACTGGCACTAATGGACAAAGGGAAAAAAACAAAAAAACAGCCTCATACTTGTAGTCCTACTTGGATCAACTATGGCGAAGTTTTGTTGACATGAAAGGCTCACTGGTGCTGCTGACGGATAGTCCGTTGTGCACAGGGGGAGAGATGAGGGCCATATTGTTCTGAACACCTCCTCCTCCTTCTCCTAGTATTCTTCTTCCTCCTCCTCCTCCTCCTCCTCCTCCTCCTAAATGTAGCAACATCAAACAACAGAAATACTGTTAATAGTGTACTTAGCACTTTCGGGTCTAGTTTTCTAGACCAGAAAAGTCTACAATTAAAAATATACTATTCAAAAATTGACTGCTGTGCATTAAATACATGCCAGCTTAGTGGTCCCACTGTGAGATGAAAGTATCAACATCACTGTTTCCTTTCACTGGCAAAACGTCCCGAGGTGGTCGTTATTAACAAATACCAAAGGAATTGGAAGGAGGGATATAAAACAATAATGTGTGTAACTATAATTGAATCAATAAAAGTAATAGTTCAATGGTGATTAGCAATTACGATGGAAGTCCATTTTTAACATAACTATTAACGGTCTTCCTACGACTAAAAGTAATTATAGCAAAGATACCCGTATTTACAATTTATAACATAATTTAAAGGCAAAGAAATCCACACATTATCGAACGTGGTGACTACCAATGTGTTAGAGGCCATTCCAGCTGAGCAGGGCACATGGAGACAGACGACCATTCTTACTATGACAAATTTGAGTTTTCAGTGAACCTGTAGAACAAAACGGCGGGATCCGATGAGATCTTTCTCAAGCGTAGAGAGAACATCTACAGGTAAACTCCACATGGCAAGAGTGGGGCAGCAGTGCTAACCAGTGACTCACTATGGTGCCCCGGATATATGCTACGTTATTTGACTGACCTGAGTGGTAAATAGTAGATGTTGTGGTTAGGTTGTTGGGACTTGTATTGTAGCTGTAGCTGCTGTTAATGCTTCCAGGCCAAACACCACCATAGTGATCTGGAGCTGTGGACAAACCTAATGTGGACATGAATAATTCATAAAGATGAGAACTCATGATATTTCCCGTTATCAAGGGCAACATCTTTGGATATAAAGGAGACGATATGCTGAAGGACAGGGCAATCTTACTGACTGTCCTCCCTAGTATACCAGAAAAAAAATAAATCACATGATTGTGAAATAAATACAGAATTTCTTCGTCACAGTAAAGTTCAACCTGATTTGGAGTTCTCAGGCCTGATCCTGGTATCCACACTAGGGAGAAGAAGGGAGTTGTTGGTAGACTGAATTGTACTGGTACTCTCAGACACAATCCTCGTGTCCACACTGGGTTTCTTGGGGATGACCAGTGAGATGTTAGGAGACTGAATGGTGCTGGTGCTCTCAGATGTGGTTCTAGTTTCTACACTGGCCTTCTTGGGGATGGGCAAAGAGTTGTTGGGAGACTGAATGGTGCTGGTGTTCTCAGATGTGGTTCTAGTTTCTACACTGGCCTTCTTGGGGATGGGCAAAGAGTTGTTGGGAGACTGAATGGTGCTGGTGCTCTCAGACTGACTTCCTCTCAGCAGACGCTTCACATCACCGAGTTCCGTCCCTGCCAAGTGCATGTTAAAAAGTGACAACATGGTATTTGTGGTCATCATCTTCACATACAAAGTTGTGATACTCACAACTTGCTGAAGGAGAAGTGCTCTGAAGCCTGGCTCGGATTTCACTCTCTGGTAGAGAAAACATGCAAAATATTATGATCCATTTGAATGATTTTGTACAAGGTACAGTGAAATTTCAAGACGGTCAAGGCATTCAGGAGTGAAATGTGTTGCCCAGTGTCATTAAAGCTTGGCCTCAGCTGAAAGTCATGGGTCCTCCAAAAGGATAGCCCAAAATACACAAAACCACATAGAAAAAAACTGTGTGTGTGTGTGTGTGTGTGTGTGTGTGCGTGTGTGTGTGTGTATATATATCCATCCATGCATCCATCCATTTTCTTAACCGCTTATCCTCACTAGGGTCGCGGGCGTGCTGGAGTCTATTCCAGCTATCTCCGAGCAAGAGGCGGGGTACACCCTGAACTGGTCACCAGCCAATCATAGGGCACATATAAACAAACAACCATTCACACTCACCTTCACACCTATGGGCAATTTAGAGTTTTCAATTAACCTACCATGCATGTTTTTGGGATGCGGGAGGAAACCGGAGTGCCCGGAGAAAACCCACGCAGGCACGGGGAGAACATGCAAACTCCACACAGGCGGGGTCCCCCGGTCCCCAGAGCAATCGGGGGAGAAGAGCTTTGATGAGAGAGGTAAAGAAGAACCCAAAGATCACTGTTTCTGAGCTCCAGAGATGCAGTCTGGAGATGGGAGAACGTTCTAGAAAGTCAACCATCACTGCAGCCCTCCACCAGTCGGGGCTTTATGGCAGAGTGGCCCGACGGAAGCCTTTCCTCAGTGCAAGACACATGAAAGCCTGCATGGAGTTTGCTAAAAAACACTTGAAGGACTCCAAGATGGTGAGAAATAAGATTATCTGGTCTGATGAGACCAAGATTTAACTTTTGGGCCTTAATTCTAAGTAGCATGTGTGGAGAAAACCAGGCACTGCTCATAACCTGTCCAATGCAGTCCCAACAGTGAAGCATGGTGGTGGCAGCATCATGCTGTGGGGGTGTTTTTCAGCTGCAGGGACAGGACAACTGGTTGCAATCGAAGGCAAGATTAATGTGACCAAGTAAAGGGATATCTTGGACGAAAATCTTCTCCAGAGTGCTCAGAACATCAGACTGGGCTGTTGGTTCGCCTTCAAAAAAGACAATGACCCGAAGCACACGGCTAAAATACCGAAGGAGTGGCTTCAGAACAACTCCGTGACTGTTTTTGAATGGCCCAGCCAAAGCCAAGACTTAACCCCAATTGAGCATCTCTGGAGAGACCTGAAAATGGCTGCCCACCAACGTACACCATCCAACCTGACAGAACTGGAGAGGATCTGCAAGGAGGAATGGCAGAGGATCCCCAAATCCAGGTGTGAAAAACTTGTTGCATCATTCCCAAAAAGACTCATGGCTGTATTAGCTCAAAAGGGTGCTTCTACTAAATACTGAGCAAAGGGTCTGAATACTTACGACTATGTGATATTTCAGTTTTTCTTTTTTCATAAATCTGCAAAGGTTTCAACAATCCGTTTTTTTCAATATGGGGTAATATGTGTACATTGTATGATGAAATGATTTTAGCAAATTACTGCAATATAACAAAGAGTGAAAAATTGAAGGGGGTCTGACTACTTTTTGTATCCACTGTGTGTGTGTGCGTGTGTGTAAAACCCCAGCAAAAAAATGTTTGTAATGTGTGTGTAAAACCTATAGTAATAAACATAATTGAATAGAATGTAAAAAATTAAACAGTTTGTGCATAATGATTATTCATTGCGGCTCCTTCAGGTGTGCATGACTTGACCACCAGGGGGCAGTATAATTCAGTCATGCAAACACAAACGAATAAGAGTTTCACAACTATTGTGACTTAGTAAACTGCAGAAATATTAGTCGTTTTTCACAGAGGATAAAGAATACATGCCTTTCAGTATTATATTGTCTATGTACACGCGTTGCTGTACAGTGTGTTCAAATATCCTTTGCTTTAAGTGTTTTCACGCCACCACAGCGATATTATTCATTAGCCTGTCCATGGTGTTTGCCATTATGTTTGCATATTTGGCCACGATATTTGATCCCGCGCTTTTGTTTTTGTATCAGTTTTGTTATGGCTCTTCTCTGTATGATTAGGTACTTAACCATTGAATGCGATATTGAGTAATAAAAGCATATCAGACAGTAGTTTTCCAGGTCTGTAGCCTACCTCAGTAGTTGATGCCCACCTTTTTCCACCTAAAATCCAAACTGTTTAATTTAAATGTTTTGTTGACGTACTACAACTTGACTGCTTTCACAACTGCACCTGTACCTCGGCTCTGAGATCTCCCTCGTGTGATGGAACCAGACATTGCCTTTGAAGAGCCTAAAATAAAACAGAAAGATTGGCACTTTGAATACATTAACACCTACAAGAGTTTGAATGAAGTGATTCACTGTGACTCACTCACCATACTCCTTTTGGAAATCCTCTGGAGATGAGTCTGTGCTTGAACTCCCTGAAACATGTCCACACATCAAATGTGTGCAATTATCTTCCCTTCTTAAATTAAACAAGGGATGCATAATCTGATAAATCTTGACGAGAACCCAAAATATGACTAACCGTCAAAAACATCAGAGTGAGTGGTTGTCAAAGTGGTCATGATCTTCCTGTCCTTCAAAATAGGAGAGGCCGAGCTTCTCGTTGGTTGCCCAAATCCATTTGTACTGTAGGTTTTGGACACCTTAGAAAAGGTTACAGTACCCGGACTCCCTTCTCTCTTTTCTTCAACAGTCACAAACCCAGAAGACATGCCAGAGGACCCTAATCCTGCCCGAAACCCTGCTGCTGAACTCATGACGGCGTTTGAGGCTCCTGGACTGCCTGCGCCTGATGAGTCAGCCGAAAAGGGGTCTCGATTTGTGATGATTTTGCCTCTGGTGCCTTTGCTGATCCAAACAGAACTGGTTTTTCCTTAGCAGACGGGGAACGATTACCTAGAGGTGGGGAAAAAAAAGTATCCAATGTTCCATCATGTTATTATATTTTTGAAAGTCTTTGATTCCACCACTGACATGGCACAGCCCAGGGCCTAGGATGACTGATACTGTAGTTATTTGCCAATTTCAAGTTCAAACCAGAACTGACAAAGTTAATAACCATGTTTTAGAACATCAACATATTCATTTCTTTGCAATATTTGGCTCTCTGGATTGGTGTGCCGAAGTATGCTGGACTAGTTGAAATGAAAAAATGGCTCCACTGTTATCGGCTTGATTTAGTACAGACACATGTTGAAACAAAGTATCTGCATGATATCATGCATGATAACAAAAGACTTCGGTGTTTGTAATTTGTCAATCTACTGTAATTCTTTTGAGCGCAACTTTCAAGCGACACCAATACGTTTTATGTAAAAATATACATATACTGTGTGTTATTATTATTATTTTTTAGCATTTTTTTTCTGATCCCCTTAATCTATTTTAGTTACATTGACATTATTGACATTGTCAGAGACCAGGCACGTGCACACCCCATATGGTGATCAAGCACCTTGTCCTTTTGCCCTGAATGAAAAAAAGTGCCCTTTTTTCTGCAGCCCTTTTTTTCCCCCCTTCATTCATATATATATATTTTTAAAAACCTCTGTTTCATTCATTCCAGCCCATGTGTTTTGATATTTAAGGGGCTATTATTAGAGTCCTTGGGAGAATTGTACATATGCTCCCACCTTCATTTATTTGGGGTTAGTCAGATGCAGTTTAAATTGTGGCAGGTGTGTGCTGACCCCCATTTAACATGAGTTTGAATGTGATTGCTTAATTCTGAATTCAGCCACATCCCCATTTATAGGCAGGTGCGTGCACTTGTGCAACCATGTTATCTCAGTTGTTTGTTTCTACTTGCCCTCTCATTTTTTTTTTCAATGGATTTTTACAGGTTATAGGTTTAATGATTTATCCCGGTCTCTCTTTTTTTTTTTATATATATATATATATAACACAAAAACCTGCCAATAAAACAGGCTTTTTATCGCCAATATAGCGCTTCCCTTCACTTTATTAATAGTTGTTGTATTGACTGTGTTGATTGTGTTCATATATTTAAAAAAATTAAGTTAAATAGATACTATTGTTCTTTTTTTCTAAATTGTATGAATAATTATGGCAGGGGGTACCGCATGTTGGCTTCTGCACCTGCTCTCAAAAGTGCCTATGAACTTGCCTGTCCGAGACCATAAGTCATTAAGAGGTGACATAGCAGTGTACGTAACGGTAATATGTCTAATTAATTAAAAAAACAAAAAAACATTTGTGGAACTCATAACAGAGGCAGTGAAATGTGCATGTACAGTATAGGAAATACATTTCCTTTTTAAGGTGAGAAGAAATAATATATTGCTGTGAGGTTGTTTTTTTTTCAGCCTGTTATCATGCAAAAGCTCCATAGATATTGTTAATATTTACAATAACCATAATCAACAGCATGTAATGTTTGTTCTGAACAGCCGAACCACAACTTTATGTCACTAAAGATGCAGTACATAAAGATACATACAGACAATTATCATATGTCATACTGTATATGATATGATGATACACTCCTGGAAAAGAAAAACCTCTCCCTATGCAGTATTTTGCACTGGGAATTATTTAGTTCACCATTGTTTTCATGTGTGATAACACAAATGCTACAAATACAGTGGGTACGGAAAGTATTCAGGCCCCCTAACATTTTTCACTTTTTTTTATATTGCAGCCATTTGCTAAAATCCATCCATCCATCCATCCATTTTCTTTACCGCTTATCCTCGCTAGGGTCTCGGGCGTGCTGGAGCCTCGGGCGTGCTGGAGCCTATCCCAGCTGTCATCAGGCAGGAGGTGGGGTACACCCCTGTACTTTGAGTCACTGTCTTTTTTTCAAGGCCCAGTCTGAGGTCCTGAGCACTCTCGAGAAGGTTTTCCTCCAGGATATCCCTGTACTTGGCCGCATTCTTCTTTCCTTCGATTGCAACCAGTCGTCCTGTCCCTGCAGCTGAAAAACACACCCACAGCATGATGCTGCCACCACCATGCTTCACTGTTGGGACTGTATTGGACAGGTGATGAGCACTGCCTGGTTTTCGCCACACACGCCACTTAGAATTTAGGCCAACAATGTCTATCTTGGTCTCATCAGACCAGAGAATCTTATTTCTCTCCATCTTGGAGTCCTTCAGGTGTTTTTTAGCAAACTCCATGCAGGCCTTCATGTGTCTTGCAACTGAGGAGAGGCTTCCGTCAGGCCACTCTGCCATAAAGCCCCGACTGGTGGAGGGAGGGCTGCAGTGATGGTTGACTTTCTAGAACTTTCTCCCATCTCCTGACTGCATCTCTGGAGTTCAGCCACAGTGATCTTTGGGTTCTTCTTTACCTCTCTCACCAAGGCTCTTCTCCCCCAATTGCTCAGTTTGCCCGGACGGCCAGCTCTAGACAACTCTGGTCGTCCCAAACGTCTTCCATTTAAGGATTATAGAGGCCACTGTGCTCTGAGGAACCTTAAGTTCAGCAGAATTTTTTTTGTAAACTTGGCCACATCTGTTCCTTGCCACAATTCTGTCTCTGAGCTCTTCAGGCAGTTCCTTCGACCTCATGATTTTCATTTGCTCTGACATGCACTGTGAGATGTAAGATCTTATGTAGACAGGTGTGTAGTTTTCCTAATCTAGTCCAATCAGCAAAAGTTTCAACAATTACGTTTTTTTCCCTGTCAATATGGGGTGCAGTGTGTACATTAATGAGGGGAAAAAAATTAACTTAAATGATTTTTACAAATGGCTGCAATATAACAAAGGATGACAAATTTAAGGGGGTCTGAAAACTTTCCGTAATAATATAATAAAATAATATATAAGTATATATCAAAAAATATAAGTCTAAAATCTGAATAATATCATAACCTAAGGCAAGTGTTTGACTAAGCCATTTTGTCCAATTCCCATACTGGTGTCACAATATTTCTTTTGTATTTGTGTCTGCAGGGCAAAGCTGTTTCAGAAACTAACATGCCACCGATTAAAAGTGTTCACCACAAGCTGGAAAAGGGTGTGGCTTTTTGTTCACTTCATAAAAGCTTGTTGTTGTTTTTTAAACCAATATCATGTGCGTGAGAGGCTCTGCTTGCAAATACTGTATACTTGAAGAACAAAAATAGTTTTTGTTTTCATATTCTGGTGTTATATGTTTTAAATTGTGTTCCAATGAATTTATCACAGAGAGACTCACAACTTGCGAGATTGCACAAACAGCGACAGACAAAACGAAATACGATTATTGATGCTGCATCATCGTTTAAATACAGTAAGACAACAAATTGCAGCTTTTAAACGAATGTGCACATGGGCATTTTTCCCCCCTTTTTGATTTAAATGATATGTCTTGCTTCAAATATCAAACCCACATTCACCAAAAACCATGAAATACATGATATGAAGAGTAAAGATCATGCTTATTAAAAGAAAGCGGCAACATCAACAGTTTGTTGTAAAACAATTGCAGATTGTATGAGGCTATACTTTATTTATTAGTTATGTTATTGATTTGAATTGGAATAAAAGATGGAGCAACTTACAACACAGGAAAGTCACTCATGCATAAACCCACGAAAACAAGGGAAGACCTAAATATAGAATGATGGCTCATGATTTGTCTTATATTTTGAAATTAAGTTGTCATTCTTAAAATGCATATTTTTTGCCAATTTTAGCTGACAAGCATGCAAAATATCTGAAATGAGTCAGGATGACATGTCCAACACTATATACAGCATGATGTGGCTCTGATGGATATGTGAATTTAAATACCACTGACATCTATTTATTTTATTTTTGGCTGCAATTATGTAACTGTTTCGAAGCAAATGTCAAGTTTTTCGACCTTAGAAACAGCAGAAGAGCAAACAACATTGTGCACAACGATGCATATTATCAAAATGAATTGAAGCAATTTTTTTTTTTTATCCCTCGCAAACAGAAAAAAAACAAATGTAGACTGACTTATACTGACCTTTCAGATAATTTTTTCCAATAAGTGATATCTCTTCTTGAGTTTTTAAGTGCAGGTGCCAAAAGATTATGCCGTGCTCGTTCTCGAAAATGCCTGGTGATTTTATATATAAGTTGTGTGACTCATACCTTCAGCTGACAAGTTTGAACAAAGTAGGCACAGAGGGCGTTTACTTCAACAGTAGGAAAAATAGCCCCGGGCCTAAATACTGAGGATAAAATACTAGATTCAGGAAAGTGAAAGTGGGTAAACATTGTTTAAAATAATGTTGTCTGATTCTGTAATTACATGGCTGAGATTTGAAAACAAATATAGATGAGCTTTCTTTATCAATCATGACAATTGAAGTTATGCGACCTTTCAAGGCAAAGGTGGGGAAAACACAAGTGAAAAAAGGATAAAACACACTCACACATGTTCGTTAAAAACCACACTGTGGTTTTAACGAACATGTACTTCGCTGGTGTCAATTGTAAGAACCATTTGGTTACACATTCCACACTGTATAATGAAGTAAAAATTTCGAATGTCTTATTTCCAGTGGGTATTATATCAGACACAGCTAAATCATTACAAACAACGTTGAGGAGCAGATTCAGAGGTCACGTTCCAAAAGTGGATTTTGCATCGTGTCCAAATATTACACCTTGTGAAACCTTACAAAATTGGGGGATTTGATTTGTTTATTTGAGCCTCACAGTGGTAGTGAAGCGTGACTTGTACACTCAGTTCCAGCCAGCAGAACGACCACTGCATTTCTTGTTTACCTTTTGTCAAATCCGGATCAGTGGTTTAAATGAAGAATAACAGACTCGTCACTCATCATTGCCAGAGCATGCCATCTCTAAACCATTACATTCAGTCAATCTCCAAAGTAAATATCATGTGGGTCAATATGGAAGCATAGGCAAATATGCACATACTTAACGAGAAGATACTGTGGAATGTGTGACCATTCACGGTTGTTGAAGAATTTGCTGCTGTCTGAAACTAGAAACTCACAAATCAATTCTTAACTGACATTATTTCGAAAATGACTCGCTCAAATCATCACATAACAAAAACATGACTTTTTTTTTCTTTCAAAATATACGTGCTGCCATTACTTTAACCTTAAACTTCTTACTTATTAGGCTTAAAAAAAAAAAAAAAAGTTCAATAGTCACTCTAGTCATGGATTTATGACTTCTCAGCCTTGTTTTTCCAACAGTGAGCTGATTTTTTTTTTTTAAATCCCTGAAAAAAACAATTACTGGTTGTCTTTTAAAATGATTTAACTCCACACACTGATGGCTAATCGTTATATTTCAGGCATGTTTCTGTGGTAACTTGATATTCTGAAGGATTAACGGCCGCAATGAGTCTCATCAGAAAACAATTATGGCTTTAATAATCTATAGACTGCTATAAAACTGTATACCTGTCGTGTGAACGAATGCATACAGTACTTAAACAAGTGACTCATAAAAACCTACTATTTAGAAACAATTCAAATTCTTTATTCCGATATGGAGTTTTGTTTGCTAAAATCAGTATAAGTAGCATATGACATTTCCTTGCCTTTAGTTCCTTTTGCAATCATTAGGGTTTTTACATTTAATTACACTGGTCAACAACAAATGTATTGTCTGGGATTTTTTTTTTAAATCTTATTTAGGACAATTTTGGTGTGTTTTGTCTGAGGGGCACAGTTTTACACGTACACACGCATACATGCACACACGCACGCACACACACACACACACACACACACACACACACACGCAAACACACACAGCTGCCTAAATACAAGTAGATTCATCGTATTTATACATTGTGTTAATTGATTTTATTATTTTATCGTATTCAGTACATTATTTCATTGTATTCTACAGCCTGACCAGGGACTAAGACTGCAAATTTGCTGAAGCTAGACATCTTCTATGCATTACATATTCCTACTTTTAAAGGGAACAAAGAGCAATACAGAGGAATACACAACATTTATGCAACCCAGTATGTACTGTAAATATCATTTATTATAATAAGCTAGTGCTGAGGTTTTGCTTGGTTTTGCATTGTGGTAAGGTTAATGCCCGTTAGTTAGAAGCATATGTTACTATAAAACGCAATGCACCATGGGATCAAAAACTAAAAATACAGCTGTACGACTGTAACCCTTCATTTTTAGTGTAAACCACATTGCATCATGGGTAGGAGGACAGAGAAGACATGTACCGATATCTGCCATTGTTTTCTTCCCCTCAAAAAAAACAATTCCTGTCAGCCAGCAAGTTGGACAACTTCAACTCAATGTCTGCCACCTGAATAGTGAAAGTCACATTTTTCTACCGAATATTGGATGGAAATTACATTTTTGTGTTATATTCTGTGTTATTTCCGGGCTTAACAAAGCCTGTCGAATGTCTGTGAAAAGCGAGAGAGATGTTTGATGCTATCTGAAAGTTGTTTTCGTTATTTTTTGGCATCGTGTTTTTCGCCTGACAATAAACATGAAATAAACAGACTAACGTCTCGGCGTGTAGTATTGGTAGCATTTATGTTACGTTACTGTTGCGTCTTTGACGAAGGCGTGTGGTTCCGGAATGAGAGAGGCACACTCGAGGTGCGATCGAAGTAATTCTTTGTTACTTATTTTGCGCTGTGTTTGTTACCCTATGATAAACAAACGTCTTGGGGTGTTACAATACTTTTACAATTCTAAACACATTTTAAGTCGTAAGTCACTGATGGTGTCGCTGTACATTTGCCTGACTTTGGTGCGGGCAGCGTGGGTCCAGTTCCCATGCAGTGACAGTGTGAATGGTAGTGTGAATGGTTGTTCGTGTCTATCTGTGCCCTGTGACTGACTGGTGACCAGTTCAGGGTGTAGTCTCCCTTTCGCCCAGAGTCAGCTGGGATCGGCTCCAGTGCCATGTGACCCTTGAACAAGATAAGTGGTATTGAGAATGGATGGATGGATTTTAAGTTAAGTGACATTTCCCATTCTTGCTTGATGTACAGCTTCAGCTGTTCAACAGTCCGGGGTCTCCGTTGTCATATTTTACACTTCATAATGCGCCACACATTTTCAATGGGAGACAGGGCTGGACTGCAGGCAGGCCAGTCGAGTACCAGCACTCTTTTACGAAGCCACCCTGTTGTAACAAGTGCAGAATGTGGTTTGGCATTGTCTTGCTGAAATAAGAAGGGGCGTCCATGAAAAAGACGTTGCTTGGATGGCAGCATATGTTTCTCCAAAACATGTATGTACCTTTCAGCATTAATGGTGCCTTCACAGAGGTGTAAGTTACCCATGCCATTGGCACTAACACAGCCCCATTCCAGCAGAGATGCTGGCTTTTGAACTTTGCGTCTATAACAGTCCGGATGGTTCTTTTCCTCTTTGGCCCGGAGGACATGAAGTACAGAATTTCCAAAAACAATTTGAAATATGGACTTGTCGGACCACAGAACACTTTTCCACTTTGCATCAGTCCATCTTAGATGAACCGCCGGCGTTTCTGGGTGTTGTTGATAAATGGCTTTTGCTTTGCATAGTAGAGCTTCAAGTTGCACTTACGGATGTAGCACTGAAGTATATTTACTGACATTGTCATGGCCCTGTGTTTCAAGTTCTTTTTCTTTGTGTAGCAGTGTCTGGGTGGGCGTGGACATCGGTGACGCACCTGTCATGCATTGTAATCATCAGCCTTTTTAGGGGGCACCATGACAGTGTGTGGGCGTCGTAATATTCACTCGTTTTTGCTCCGTGTTTGCCGCCGTTCTGACCACTGTCCAAATTTCGGCTCAATACGATTATACCACACGGACCGTTTGTCGTGTCTCCCTGCGTTATCTGTTTTTGATTCTCTCTGGTTGTGAGTTCCTTAAATTTCGTATGTCTCGCCATCACATGCTCTGCCATTTAAATAAAATTGTTCGGACCTCTGACCTGGAGTCTATTTTCTGGGATCTGCCCTCACGGCATTGCCGATCGTGACAGAATATTCCGACCAGAAATGGATCCCACAAACTCAGACTTTTTTCGCCACGCGTTGGCAAGTCTGGGACATTTGGTAGGAAGACACGAGACATCGTTACACAAGCTCAGGGAGGCAATTACGTCGTTAACGACCCATCTCAGTACACTGAGTTCTCGGGTTGATCAGGTGTGTGCACTTGGATTACCTCCGGTTCTGGCAAAAGCACCCGCCACCAACACGGTGGCCGCGGTGCCACCCGCCAGGTAAGCTTGTCTCCCAAATCCACCTCGTTATGCTGGGGAGCTCGGCGGCTGCGGTCAATTTATTTTTCAATGTACCCTAGTATTTGACCAACAACCGCTCACGTATGCCCAGGATAAGACGAAGGTGGCTTTTATAATGAGTCTACTTACGGGTCAGGCGGCATCGTGGGCGATGGCGGTCAGCAGCGCCAACCCAGCGTTACGTTCCTCCTTCCCGGCATTGGAATCTGAACTGAGGAGAGTTTTTGATCACCCCGTCAAGGGCAAGGAAGCCGGTAGCCGGTTGTTGGACCATTCCCAGGGGGACTTGTCAGTAGCCGAATACTCCATTTCGTTCCGCATCCTGGCAGCCGATGCAACTCGGCGGGGGGCGACTGGCGGAGACGGAACGTCGGAGACGCATGAGAGCGGGGGCGTGTCTGTGCTGCGGCTGACCAGGACACAAGGTATCCACCTGCATGGCGAGACCTTCACGGGGAAGTGACGCTACGCGTTCCAAGCAGAGCGGCCAGGTGGTGGTGACAGCACCTTCTGCCTCCGAAAGGAACGTCTCATCGTGTGAGTATTTTGATGAAGACTTGGTACCCGGTGAATTGAGAAATGGATCGAACAAGAGACTACAATTACCGGGCGAAGTATCGGGATTTGGCGGGAGTGTGAAGGTTTCCGCGTTAATTGACTCCGGAGCTGATGAGTGTTTTGTGGACTCCTGTGTGATAGAGACTCTAAATTATCCACCGTACAGACTTAGCAAACCGAGAAAAGTTCTTGATTTGGATGGGCGTCTCCTGGCGGTTACAACACACATTATGGCTCCACTGTGTTTCAAGCTCTCGGGTAACCACATCGAATCGCGGCCATTTATTGTAATGCCCTGTAAATCTGCTCCAGTTGTGCTGGGATTAACGTGGTTAAAACTTCATAATCCAGATATTAATTGGGATCAACTACAGATTGTGAATTGGAGCCTATTTTGTCATTCTTATTGTCTGCAGTCTGCCATGTTGACTACCACCCCCCGTGTTCAAGACAAGCACATCGATTTGGCTAAAGTACCGGCTGAGTACCATGATTTGCAACTCGTGTTCAGTAAGGATCGCGCCCAGTCTTTGCCTCCGCATCGTCCATACGACTGTTCCGTAGAGTTGATTCCCGAGGCTCCACTACCATGTGCGAGGCTGTATCAGATTTCCAAGCCTGAGCAAGAGGCATTAAAGAATTATATTTCCACTTCGCTAGCTGCTGGGTTGATTCGTCCCTCATCGTCGCCAGTGGGTGCCGGATTTTTTTTATTGATAAAAAGGACGGACCCTGCGACCCTGTGTCAATTTCCGGGGTCTTAACGACATCACAATAAAAAAATAAGTATTCTCTCCCGCTGTTGGACTCAGCGTTTGCCCTTTTGCAGTCTGCAAAGGTGTTCACAAAATGAGATCTGCGAAATGCCTATTACCTGGTGAGGATGAAGGAGGGAGATGAGTGGAAGACTGCGTTCAATACTCCATTAGGTCATTTTGAGTACTTAGTCATGCCTTTTGGACTCACGAATGCACCCGCTGTGTTTCAGTGTCTTATTAATTATGTGCTCCGGGACATGATAAATGTATTCTGTTTTGTGTACTTGGACGACATCTTAATCTTTTCCCGTGATCTACGTGAACATCGCCAACATGTCCGCATGGTGTTGCAAGCGCTTGATGGAAAACCGTCTTTACGTCAAGGCTGAGAAGTGTGAGTTCCATGCGGAGTCGGTACAGTTTCTGGGGTTCATTGTGGAGAAGGGCCAGCTTCGGGCCGATCTAGCCAAGATCCAGGCTGTGGTTGATTGGCCAACTCCAACTTCTAGGAAGCAGTTGCAGAGGTTTTTGGGTTTTTTATAGGTGATTTATACGAGATTACAGCCTTAAAGTGGGACCTCTGACTAGACTGACTTCCAATAAAATACCATTTGTATGGACCCCTCAGGCAGAAGTGACTTTTGATCATATTAAACAATTGTTTGTGAAGGCTCCGGTGTTACATCATCGTCCAGAGGTGTTGAAGTGGGGACACACTTCGAGAGTCGCTTGCCATCCTGGGGTCAGTCGGACACTTTTCCTCATTTCCCAATGGTTCTGGTGGCAGGGACTACGCAGGGACGTTAAAGAATATGTTGCGGCATGCTCAGTGTGTGCCCGTAGCAAGATGTCCCATCGTCCTCCAGCTGGTCTTCTTCGTCCAGTGCCCATTCCTTCCCGCCCCTGGTCCAACGTCGCCTTGGACTTCTTCACGGGCCTTCCGCTGTCTGGAGGGAACTCAGTCATTCTGAGTGTTGTCGACAGATTTTCCAAGATGGCCCATTTCGTTGCTCTGCCGAAGCTGCCGTCCTCCTTTGAGACTGCTAATCTCCTTGTCGACCATGTCTTCCGAGTTCATGGTATTCCTGCTGATCTGGTGTCTGACAGGGGGCCGCAGTTCGTCTCTCGGGTCTGGAGGTTGTTCTGCAAAGCGCTGGGGGCGTCCTCCAGTCGTTCATCCGGTTTCCACCCGCAGACCAACGGCCAGGCTGAGAGGGCGAATCAAGATGTGGAGGCTGCTCTTCGCTGTGTTTGCCATCAGCACCCCTCCTCGTGGTCTTCTCACCTGCCTTGGGTGGAATATGCGCATAACACCCTCGTTTGCTCTGCAACTGGACGGTCGCCTTTCATGACTGCATACGGTTACCAGCCGCCGTTGTTCCCTTCTCAGGAGAGGGAGGTGGTCATCCCATCTGTACAGGTCCATCTCCGAAGGGCTCATCGGGTGTGGCGGGATGCAAGGGCGGCCTTGTCCCGTACTGAGGCTCGCAACAGGCAGTTAGCTGATCGTCATCGGATGTCAGCTCCTCCCTACCGTCCTGGTGAGAAGGTCTGGTTGTCCACATGAGATTTGCATTTGGCCAGGGGTTCTAAAAAACTGGGTCCTCGGTATATTGGTCCTTTCGAAATTGACTCTGTTGTCAACCCGGTGGCAGTTAAACTTCGGCTCCCTCCCACCATGAAAGTTCACCCGGTATTCCATGTCTCCTTGCTCAAACCGGTTTCCTCCAGCCTCCTGTGTCCTCCAGTGGTGCTTCCTCCTCCTCCTCCGCGGATGGTTGATGGTGAGCCAGTGTACACGGTGGGTGAACTATTGGATTCCAGAAGAAGGGGCAGGGGTGTGCAGTATTTGGTCGACTGGGAGGGTTACGGCCCTGAGGAGCGTTCCTGGGTTCCCCGCTCTTGGATCCTAGATCCGTCCCTTCTCCGGGCCTTCCACTCTCTCCACCCGCAGAAGCCGGGTGGTCCGCCAGGAGGCATCCTTTGAGGGGGGGATACTGTCATGGCCCTGTGTTTCAAGTTGTATTTCTTTGTGTTGCAGTGTCTGGGTGGGCGTGGACATCGGTGACGCACCTGTCATGCATTGTAACCATCAGCCTTTTTTAGGGGGCACCGCGTCAGAATATTCACTCGTTTTTGCCCCGTGTTTGCCACCGTTCTGACCGCTGTCCAAATTTAGGCTGATACGATTATACCACACGGACCGTTTGTCGTGTCTCCCTGCATTATCTGTTTTTGATTCTCTCTGGTTGGGAGTTCCTTAAGTTTCGTATGTCTCGCCATCACATGCTCTGCCATTTAAGTAAAATTGTTTGGACCTCTGACCTGGAGTCTATTTTTTGGGATCTGCCCTTACGGCATTGCCGATCGTGACAGACATTGGTTTTCTGAAGTCTTCCTGAGCCCTTGTGGTGATCTCCTTTACACATTGATGTCAGTTTTTGATGCAGTGCCGCCTGAGGGATCGAAGGTCACGGGCATTCAATGTTGGTTTTCGGCCTTGCCGCTTACATGCAGTGATTTCTCCATAGTCTCTGAACCTTTTGATGATATTATGGAGCGTAGATGATGAAATCCCCAAATTCCTTGCAATTGTACGTTGAGGAACACTGTCCTTAAACTGTTGGACTATTTTCTCACATACTTGTCCACAAAGAGGTGAACCTTGCCCCAGCTTTGCTTATGAATGACTGAGCAATTCAGGGAAGCTCATTCTATACCCAATCATGGCACCCACCTGTTCCCAATTAGCCTGTTCACCTGTGGGATGTTCCAAACAGGTGTTTGATGAGCATTCCTCAACTTTCTCAGTGTTTTTTGCCACCTGTCCCAGCTTTTTTGGAATGTGTTGCAGCCATAAAATTCTAAGTCAATGATTATTTGCTAAAAACAATAATGTTTGAACATAAAATATCTTGTTTTTGTAGTGTATTCATTTAAATATAGGTTGTACATGATTTGCAAATCATTGTATTCTGTTTTTATTTATGTTTGACACAACGTCCCAACTACATTGGAATTGGGATTGTACAAATGACGGTCCTACATTTCAGGTGATTCCTCGAGCACCTTCCCTTCGGCCCCAAGCCAAGTTACATCATCCCCGACCCACTGTAGATTTTTTTCAAGCAGTTCCAAACTGCTACACTTTAGTTCCCAGGCCAAACATCTACGCGGGGAATAGATCCTCATACGATTACAAGTAATGACTCTACATTTCAGGTAGTTCAACATTCTTATCTGCATTTGTCATGGTTGTCGTGATGGGAGGACATCTTTCTAATTCAAAGGGATCTATCAATTATACTTCATGGTTGCATACATGAACTCCATAAGTGTGTAAATGAATGTCTGGTGGTGACTGTAAATTAAATAACCAGCCTAAGCAAAGCAGTGTTATCAGTGCCAAGCGCGTCTTCATTTCAGAAAAATAACAAAAAGAAACAGCAATATTGAATGTAGCCCGTGTCTGTATTATCACCAGTTGAGCATTGGTCTGTTTTTGGGGCCCCGGGAGTCAGCCAGAGGCCGGACAAACTGGGTTCCCCACTATCGATCACCACCGTGAGTGGAAAAGTCTTGTCCTTTTTTCCTACTTCTTCTGACAGTCTTTGATCCAGTGTCCATCCAATGTCACTTCTTTCCACATTGGAAGCATCTTCACCCCCTCTGCGTATCCGCCCTCAACCTCCTCAAATCTGGTGCAGCGATGCTTGCTGTCGTCGAGAGCATTCCGCAAGGCCAGGCGGTGAGGGAGGGAGGCAGCTGCTCTTGTGAGTTGCGGCAGCAGGAGAGGAGGGGACGACAGAAGCGCTGTGTGTGAAGGGCCGTGCTGTGGGTCACAGGAGATGGTTGTGTTGTTGGTCTTCTTCCAGATTGCACTCTTCTAGATCTTTTTGTTGGATCTCTCTCGCCCAACACCTATAAGAATAGACACAAAGGAATGAACACGCTTGTTTCTTTTTGCTCATGAGGAGAACATGTGGGAGATTGTTCAGTTACATTCTCCTATCACGCTCTAAACAATCTCCCCCGTTGCTCCTGTATTTATTTCAAATATGTATTTGAAATAAATACCAATGGGTATCTAAGTTACAAGACATCATACTAAGGGGAGGGAGTCAAGGTGAAGATATGAGATGAACACCTGGCTATGTGTCCTTGGTCAAGGTGCCCTTTCCTGTTGATTCCTGCTGAGTCATTTTCTTGAGGGCGAGACATCTTCCTCTCCCCCATGGTCAGCAAGCAACCATCAAAATCGTCCACAATACCAATGCAAGCCAGCAAATAAATGATAACTTTGTCAAATTTATTTAACACTTTTCTAAAAGAGTGATTGATTTCTGGAGGCCACTGTGGAACCCACCCAGCTCATGACCATAACCTGACATCCTCCCCTTGGCCAACTCGGACAGATTAGACCACAGGCAATACACAGTTATCAGTAACTTGCTTACAGGTAGTTTTTGATAGAAAGCTTTACTTTAACCTGGACATTAACATTTAACTTTAAGGATTTGAACCTTACCAATGGAATCTGGGGAGCACAGTTACCAATACCACTTAATACAAAGACAAGAGTGTTTAAAATGCAGTACACCAAATGAAATGGTCCAGTTTTCAAGGAATTAAAATTGTCTTTACCGTAATTCTTTGTTTGGAGGACAATGGGACCGTTTGGATGCTGAAGTGATAGCCAACATCCAGAGCCCCTTAACGCCCCCCATCCTTAATTATTTGGGTGGAGGCAGGACCCGTGCGTTGGTCCTGGATGATCCATCACTCCCGGGGTCCCCTGGATCGGCAATCAATCTTAGGATCCCACTTCTGACACAAGGTTTTTTGGAGGGAAATTAAATCAGGAAACAATCTTGTCTTTTGTAATTTGAATAATATCTTTGCAAGCGAGCGATAGTCCAGAGAGGTTACAGTTGCTTTGCGTCTCTGCCCGTCCATCTCTGAAGAGCACGGAAGAGCAACACAGTTAAACTAAAATTGGAGGGAGATGAGGGAACAAGAAAGAAAGACCTATTCACATTTTATCTTGTCCTTGAGAGAAAAGGGAGGTTCGTACAACCACCGAGACAGGATGACACAAGGGAAGAAACATTGAAATTACTAGGTACATTTGAAAAGGTCACACAAGAACAAAGAACTGTTGAAGTAAGAAGAAACAAAATCAGTAAAACTATGGAGAGGATTGACTATATTTTGTCATAACAGGACAACACCCCACCCAGCCGAGAGGCGACACAAGCCAGCACAGAGAATGAGTGTGTCGTGTGAGTTAACTTGTTTTGTGAATGGCCTGGCTGTGCTGTTCTCCTACTACAACTTTAACCTCAGTATCAGCTCGGTGCAACTTGCATGCTGGAATTCAGCCATAGGTAAGAATTATTCCATATACACTGTAATTTCTCGAGTGACCATCGCCATGCACATGTGCACAATAGTCACATTGCAGGTCCTGCAATGTACCGGGGGTATATCACCTTCAAAATGTCTTTTTAGTACTGCTTTTTTTTTTATCCCTGAGTGGCTGTGACTGATAACGAACAATTCTCCAAATGAGAGGCAAAACGTGCTTGCTTTGTTTGACCTCCCAGTTGTAGTTTACTGTAAAACTTGACACATGAACAAAGATTTAAACAACAAATGTCAGATACCTTAATACTAACATACAGTAATCCAAATCTAACGGAAATTAACACGAATTTTACGGAACTAATTATAAACCCAAACAGAGCAGCGCAGAGTGTGATATACTTATCTTCCTGTATGATAATTGATAACAATTCATGAGGACCCAGGAAACACTTGCACGTGTGCAAATAATGTATTGCTCTTCAGAATGGAACAAATGCATCTCCCAACAGATTACATTAGTGGTGGAAGGGGTTAGGCTACGGCTATTTTGACGTGAGCTGGACACAACAACGTGTGTCGCGTTAACTAATGCATATTATGTTAAAACATCAGAATCAGAATCAGAATCATCTTTATTTGCCAAGTATGTCCAAAACACACAAGGAATTTGTCTCCGGTAGTTGGAGCCGCTCTAGTACAACAGACAGTCAATTTACAGAACACTTTGGAGACATAAAGACATTGACAAAAAACAATTGTGCAAAAAGATGCAGAGTCCTCTAGCACTTAGAATGACTAATATTGCAATAGTCCGGTGCAATGACCATTGTGCAAAGGGCGCTGAGACTTCAAGGAGTGTATGTGTTTTAAAGTGACGAGTCGTGCGATCATCTGGGACAATGTTGGTTGTGCAAATGTTACAGATACTCCTCAATCAGTGTGCAAATGGAGCAGATGCTACTCTGGCATGAGTGGCCAGTATATGCAAATAGTGCAGCATGGCGAGACAACTACAGTGAGTGCACGAGTAATACATAATTGGCCCCACAGAAATGTGACAACGAACTCAAGTCAAAAAATTTCCAGCTTGTTGGAATGGAATTATAGGTTAGGTGTTTAAGAAGTTGATCGCAAGAGGGAAGAAGCTGTTGGAATGTCTACTAGTTCTAGTTTGCGTTGATCGGTAGCGCCTACCTGAGGGAAGGAGCTGGAAGAGCCGGTGACCGGGGTGCAGACGGTCCGAGAGGATTTTGCACGCCCTTGTCTTAGTTCTGGCAGCGTGCAAGTCCTCACTGGTGGGTAGGGGGGTACCGACAATCCTTTCAGCAGTTTTGATTGTCCGTTGCAGTCGGGGTTTGTCCTTTTTTGTAGCAGCACCAAACCAGACTGTGATGGAAGAACACAGGACCGATTCGATGACCGCTGTGTAGAACTGTCTCAGCAGCTCCGGTGGCAGGCCGTGCTTTCTCAGAAGCCGCAGGAAGTACATCCTCTGCTGGGCCTTTTTGAGGACGGAGTTGATGTTGTTCGCCCACTTCAGGTCCTGAGAGATTGTAATTCCCAGGAACTTGAAGGTCTCGACGGTTGACACAAGGCAGCTGGACAACGTGAGGGGCAGCTGTGGCGAAGGATGCCTCCTGAAGTCCACGATCATCTCTACCGTCTTGAGCGTGTTCAGCTCCAGGTTGTGTCGCCCGCACCACAGCTCCAGCCGCTCCGCTTCCTGTCGATATGCAGACTCGTCACTGTCCTTGATGAGGCCGATGACAGTGGTGTCATCTGCAAACCTCAGGAGCTTGACAGTCGGGTTCACTGAGGTGCAGTCGTTCGTGTAGAGAGAGAAGAGCAGCGGAGAGAGGACACAACCTTGGCCACACAATATGTAAATGTATACTAACCAATTGCAAAAAGATAATTCAGAAGTGTTAGGAATGTGCTAATCACTTTACAGTACGTATTACTGTATAACTGGGCCGGTAAAAAAAATATATATTTCGTAATCTTTATACAGATTGATTGAAAACAGATTCTCATTTGCAATACCAACCTAGCTGCACACAGCAGAGTAAAACAAAGCAAAATAAAAGAAGAAAAGTAAGATTAAAAATGTATTTTTAACTTTAATCTGGCAGGATGATTAACCTGCTCAATACCACAGTACATTTAAACACAGTTACACTTTTGTATACCTCTGTGCTTAAGTGAGCAGTTTATTTTCTACTGAAGCAATTACAAAATGCCAAAACAATAAATATGAGGGGAAAAGAGAAATTTGTTCTGGTTTTCACATGTATATTTTCTTTTTTCCCGTATTTTTTTCAAAATACAGTGGGAGCAAAAAGTAAATGAACCCTGAGGAAAATGTGGTCTGATCTTGATCTAAATCCCAAGAATAATAAAGAAGCTTGGTGATTTCAAGTGGGACTTTGTGTGATTTTACGCACAGAGACAAACACATACGTTGTGGTTCTTGTTTTTTTTTTCCAGTTTCCAGTTGTTAAAGTCACTAGTGTTAAGCTTGTCTAACAATGTTAGACTTTCAATGAAAAAAAGGTTGAAAAGGAACCTTCTTTCTTTTGTGTTTATTATTGATGATGATGATGATGGTGGTGGTTACCATAACAATAATAATATGTTATAAAAATACAATTATTATCAGCAATGATAATAACAATGTGATAAAAATAACCACAACACATTCACAACTACGGGCAATTTAGAGTCTTCAATTAAACTACCCTGCATGTATTTGGGAGGAAACCGGAGTGCCCGGAGAAAACCCACCCAGGCACGGGGAGAACATGCAAACTCCACACAGGCGGGGCCGGGGATTGAACCCGGGACCTCAGAACTGTGAGGCAGCTGTGCTAATCAGTCGTCCACCGTAACGCCTATTCATTCATTATTGTAAAAAAAAATGACAGTATATTAATGGCAGCCGTGATCATGTAAAGTAGTCTAAATTTCTCCACTATGTTGCTGTAATCAGTAATCTTACAAAATACAGTATTTTACTGGAGATTGATTTACAGTGTTATGATGGATTAATTTACAATATTTTGCAGGCTCACTGCTGCCAGTACAATGTAATTTTTACAATAAGAAGTTTTACAGTGCAGACGTGTGCCCTTTATAGTTCATAGTGATTGTTTCTTGGTTCTAATTGCTTTGTGACAGATTGATGGTAAATTTGTGCTGGGATTTTCAACAAAGTGCACGAAAGATCCCACTCAAATATAGAATTGAGGCACACAGTAGTTCTGCCTCGTGCATCGGTGCGATATCACAATTTTAACATTTACAGTACTTACTGTAGCGCCGTGAGAAGTGGACGCAGACTTCATGGCTTGCTTAGCAACATGTTGTACATGCGATAATTACGTGTCAATCGTAATGTTAAACTTTTTGTGGTGTTTCCCCGTAATTATAGTTGTCAGGGTTTTACTCACGTTTTTCATTTTTGTTGTGTTGTTGTACTTAATGTAGTGTGTAATTCGTGCGCATGAGTTGCTGATGCTGCTGTCTAACAACAGCACTGTGTAGTAACTGTATGGAGGGGGGCTACGGAGTTAAGGGGACACTGCCCCCGACCCCAGCCCCAGAACCGCCACTGCTCTAGGCTCATGGCAAGACTCCCGGGGCCGGGCCCTCTTTTGGCCGGCTTGCTGCGGAGGTGGTCGCGGGGGGGCTTGTGTGGGGTCGGTTTGCCATGGCCCCCATCTTTGTTCCTCCTGTAAGTCGTCTCCACCTGTCTTCTTCTCTACCAGGTGTGGGTCATCAACTCACAGGTTGCAGGGAGTTGCTCTCTGGCAGGGATGCTGGCTGGATCCTGTGGTTAGTCCCGTTGGTGGGTGAAGGCCTCTTGCGTGGCTGGGATGGTGGCAGCGGTGGGGTCCCTGCGTCCTACTCCTGGGCGATGCTTCATTGGGGCCGGCATGGGTGTTCTCCTGTCTGCTCACCCTTCTGTGGAGAATGGATGAGGTTGAATCCACCCTTCTTTGTTGTGCCAGCCCAGCACCTCCAGCACAATTCTGATGACTCACATGCATGTGAGACAGTGTTGATTCACTCGCATGTCTTCGTAAACACACACCCAGGGGATTTGTTTGCTTGGTGTGCGGCCACTCCCGAATCACAATAAACTACCATTATGACTTTGTGAACTTCCTGCATGGACTGTCCTCTCACTTGCACTCAATTTGTACAGCTGTTTAGGAACTGTAAAGCCACTCCCACCACTAATAGCACTGCCTGACTCACGACCCCTGCCCTTTCCTGTCCCATCCTGTCCAATTTCCTTCTCGTTGCATCGCTTCCTCAGTGGGTGTAACACCACTTTAGAACACGATTCCCATGCAACATTTTGGTAGTCATGTACGGTTTCATTCAGTTCTCTCTTTTCTCTCTGTCTGTCCCCTTTCAAACCTTATTCCGTCAGACAGCATTTTGCAATAAATATTCATCAAGAGAAAAATAACCACAGATGGAGTATATCAAACTCCCCTGTTGCACAGAAAAATTGTACAGGTATAAAAAGGTATACAGATCCTTCATTCAGGTTTAAAAAAAATAATAATAAATAAATAAATAAAAAGAGCGAGAGAGAGAGAGAGAGAGAAATACAGGAGTAACCTTTACTACTGTGATTGAAAGGCAAAAAGCTTTGATTAAGAACTGATTTGCTAATGAGCTCAAACATACAAGCTCCACTTTGAAATTCAGAGGAGGTAATGTCATGATTTGGGCTTTCATGACTTCTTCGATGAAGTAACAATTCCTGCTTTCACTGCACCCTATTTCATTCAGTTGTTGTTTTTCGAGGGGGCTTACTCCATTCAGTCGCTTTGACAGGTAAAATGAATGCTCTATAGTAGTTCTCAAACTTGTTATACTAAGTACCACCGACATAAATAGTCAGCTCTTCAAGTACTACCATAGTGACCAACAGTAAAATACAATAGTAGTAGGACCACAGTCAGTGTTCATCAAATACAAGGCACAACTTTTATTCCTCAACAGTAGATTTAATATTCTGGTTAGCCACTGTAACATTATGCACAGTTTGAACATTTACACGGTGCTTAAATATAGGAAAATGATAACTGTACCTAAATAATGATTCAATAAAAATGCATTCAACATAAAATTTAAATAACATTTGAACTGTAATACATGTTTAAAAACAAACTTTGTAATTGGAAAGTTAAATACAACTGAACTGTGCATAGCAAAGGTATTTGTGAAGGGACAAACTTCAGGTGTACACAAAAAAAAAAAACGTGTGTTGCTTAAACCATCCATCCATTTTCTGAGCCGCTTCTCCTCACTAGGGTCGCGGGCGTGCTGGAGCCTATCCCAGCTGTCATTGGGTAGGAGGCAGGGTACACCCTGAACAGGTTGCCAGCCAATCGCAGGGCACACAAAAACAAACATTGCTTAAACCAATGCAATAAAATATAGAAATACTCATACTTCTTCTTTTCCTTTTGGCTTGTCCCTTTAGGGGTCGCCACAGCGCATCATCCTTTTCCATGTAAGCCTATCTCCTGCATCCTCCTCTCGAAACACCAACTGCCCTCATGTCTTCTCTCACGACATCCATCAACCTTCTCTTTGGTCTTCCTGTCGCTCTCTTGCCGGGCAGCTCCATCCTCATCATCCTTCTTCAGATATACTCACTATTTCTCCTCTGGACGTGTCCAAACCATCGAAGTCTGCTCTCTCTAACTGTCTCCAAAACATCGAACCTTGGCTGTCCCTCTGATGAGCTCATTTCTAATTTTATCCAACCTGGTCACTCCGAGAGCAAACCTCAACATTTTCATTTCCGCCACCTCCAACTCTGCTTCCTGTTGTCTCTTCAGTGCCACTGTCTCTAATCCGTACATCATGGCTGGCCTCACCACTGTTTTATAAACTTTGCTCTTCATCCGAGCAGAGACTCTTCTGTCACATAACACACCTGACACCTTCCTCCACCCGTTCCAACCTGCTTGAACCCGTTTCTTCACTTCCTGACCACACTCACCATTCCTCTGGACGGCTGACCCCAAGTATTTAAAGTCCTCCACCCTTGCTATCTCTTCTCCCTGCAGCCTCACTCTTACCCCATCACCCCTCTCATTCATGCACATATATTCTGTCTTACTTCGGCTAACCTTCATTTCCTCTGTACTTTTCCATCAACATCCTCAAGGCAAATAATGCATCTGTGGTACTCTTTCTAGGCATGAAACCATACTGTTGCTCGCAAATACTCACTTCTGTCCTGAGTCTAGCCTCCACTACTCTTTCCCATAACTTCCTTGTGTGGCTCATCAACTTTATTCCTCTATAGTTGCCACAGCTATGCACATCCCCTTCTTCTTAAAAATGCGCACTAGTACACTTTTCCTCCATTCCTCAGGCATGTTCTTACGCGCTAGAATTCTATTGAACAAGCTGGTCAAAAGCTCCACAGCCACCGCTCCTAGATGCTTCCATATCTCCACAGGAATGTCATCTTACACACCACCATCATATGCTGTCTAGCCACACTCTCCCCTACCACTACGTTACAGTCTGTAACCTACTTCAGATTACATCGTCTGCACAAGATGTAATCATCATGTCAACCAACTCCCGAGATTTTCCTGTCATAGTCCCAACATTCAAAGTCCCCACATTCAGTTCTAGGCTCTTTGCTTTCATCTTGTCTTGCTGCCGAAAAACCCGCTTTCCACCTCTTCTTCTTCTTCGACTTCGCCCCACAGTAGCTGAATTTCCACCGGCCCCCTGCAGGATGACGGCGCCGGTGGCGGACGTTGTTAACCCGGGCCACGACCGATCCGGTACGTAATTCTTTGGATGAACGCTTATACGCTTGTTTGGCAAAGTTTTAAGCCTTTGTATTGTTTCAGTAGAAAAGAACTGTGCCCAGTAGAGCACCAAAGTATACTGAGTCATTTGGTATCAAGTCTACGTGTATTTAAATGCATTGTCGTACTGAGCAGGTAATAATCTAGCCAGACATGAAGTTAAAATAAAATTTAAAAAAAGCCGTGATACTGTAAAGTTATTAGTACATTCGAAACACCATTCATTTGTTTTTAATCAATCTGTTAATTTACATATATGTTTAAGATAATATGTATGAGTATTTCGAATGCAGCCCTATGGGGGGCAGAAGCCAGTGCCTTAGGGGCAGGGTTTAAATTATTTTACCATGGTGTAAATGGGAAGAGAAATGAAGTCGGGGTTATTTTAAAAGAAGAGTTGGCTAAGAATGTCTTGGAGGTGAAAAGATTATCAGATCGAGTGATGAGGCTGAAACTTGAAATTGAGGGTGTTATGTATAATGTGATTAGTGGCTACGCCCCACAGGTAGGATGTGACCTAGAGGTGAAAGAGAAATTCTGGAAGGAGCTAGATTAAGTAGTTCTGAGCATCACAGACAGAGAGAGAGTCGTGATTGGTGCAGATTGTAATGGATGGTGAAGGAAATGGGGGTGATGAAGAAATGATGGGTAAGGATGGCATCCAGGAAAGGAACTTGGAGGGACAGATGGTGGTAGACTTTGGAAAAAGGAGGGAAATGGCTGTAGTGAACACTTTTTTCCAGTAGAGGCAGGAACATACGGTGACCTACAAGAGCGAAGGTAGAAGCATGCAGGTGGATTACATCTTGTGCAGATGATGCAATCTGAAAGAGGTTACCGACTGTAAGGTAGTGGTAGGGGAGAGTGTGGTTAGACAGCATAGGATGGTGGTGTGTAAGATGACTCTGGTGGTGGGGTGGAATATTAAGAAGACAGAGGCAGAGCAGAGAACTGTGTGGTGGAAGTTGAGACAGAACGAGTGTTGTGCAGCTTTTCGGGAAGAGGTGAGATAGGCTCTCGGTGGACAGGAGGAGCTTCCAGAAGACTGGACCACTACAGCCAAGGTGATCAGAGAGGCAGGCAAGAGAGTACTTGGTGTATCTTCTGGCAGGAAAGGAGTGAAGGAGACTTGGTGGTGGAACCTCACAATACAGGTAATCATACAATGAAAAAGGTTAGCTAAGAAGAAGTGGGACACTGAGAGGACCGAGGAGAGGCGAAAGGAATACATTGAGATGCGACATAGGGAAAAGGTTGATGTGGCAAAGGCCAAACAAGAGGCATATGATGACATGTATGGCAGGTTGGACAGAAAGAATACTTTGAGGAGTTGGTGAATGAGGGAAATGAGAGAGAAAGAAGAGTAGAAGAGGCAAGTGTGGTGGACCAGGAAGTGGCAATGAATAGTAAGGGAGAATTTAGAAAGGTATTAAAGAGGATGAAAAATGGAAAGGCAGTTGGTCCTGATGACATTCCTGTGGAGATATGGAAGCATCTAGGAGAGGTGGCTGTGGAGTTTTGGACCAGCTTGTTCAACAGAATTGTAGATGCCTGAGGAATGGAGGAAAAGTGTACTGGTGCGCATTTTTAAGAAGAAGGGTGATGTGCAGAGCTGTGGGAACTATAGAGGAATAAAGTTGATGAGCCACACAATGACGTTATGGGAAAGAGTAGTGGAGGCTACACTCAGGACACAAGTGAGTATTTGCGAGCAACAGTATGGTTTCATGCCTAGAAAGAGTACCACAGATGCATTATTTGCCTTGAGGATGTTGATGGAAAAGTACAGAGAAGGTCAGAAGGAGCTACATTGTGTCTTTGTAGATCTAGAGAAAGCCTATGACAGAGTACCAAGAGACGAACTGTGGTACTGCATGCGGAAGTCTGGAGGGGCAGAGAAATATGTTAGAATAATACAGGACATGTACGAGGGCAGCAGAACAGTGGTGAGGTATCTTGAAGGTGTGACAGAGGAATTTAAGGTGGAGGTGGGACTGCATCAGGGATCAGCCCTGAGCCCCTTCCTGTTTGCAATGGTGATGGATAGGCTGACAGATGAGGTTAGACTGGAATCCCCATGGACCATGATGTTTGCAGATGACATTGTGATCTGCAGTGAAAGCAGGGAGCAGGTGGAGGAACAGTTAGAAAGATGGAGGCATGCACTGGAAAGCAGAGGAATGAAGATTAGCCAAAGTAAGAAAGAATATATGTGCATGAATGAGAGGGGTGGTGGGGGAAGAGTGAGGCAAGAGGGAAAAGAGATAGCAAGGGTGGAGCACTTTAAATACTTGGGGTCAACCGTCCAAGGGCAATGGTAAGTGTGGTCAGGAAATGGAGAAACGGGTCCAAGCAGGTTGGAACGGGTGGAGGAAGGTGTCAGGTGTGTTATGTGACAGAAGAGTCTCTGCTAGGATGAAGGGCAAAGTTTATCAGACAGTGGTGAGGCCAGCTATGATGTACGGATTAGAGACAGTGGCACTGAAGAGACAACAGAAAGCAGAGCTGGAGGTGGCGGAAATTAAGATGTTGAGGTAGTGAGCAGGTTGGATAGGATTAGAAATGAGCTCATCAGAGGGACAGCCAAGGAAGGTCAGATGTTTTGGAGACAAAGTTAGAGAGAGTAGACTTCGATGGTTTGGACACGTCCAGAGGAGAAATGGTGAGTATATTGGTAGAAGGATGATGAGGATGGAGCTGCCAGGCAAGAGAGCTAGAGGAAGACCAAAGAGAAGGTTGATGGATGTCGTGACGGAAGACATGAGGGCAGTTGGTGTTCGAGAGGAGGATGCAGGAGATAGGCTTACACGGAAAAGCATGACGCGCTGTGGCGACCCCTAAAGGGACAAGCCGAAAGAAATAGAAGAAGACATTGAGCGCAACTGTAGTTGCATGTAAAAGTGTGGAAATGTCGAAACTGCGCAATTTTAAAAAAAGATATACTTGACCACATATCACACATTGTTTGCCATTTTTAGTCTCCATGTGTAAAAATCTAAATTTTAAATATTACAAAAACTATTTTTACGCTTTGGCGTCATGTGTCGGCATTGCAGTTCGCTGCATGTACTTCCGGGTTAGACTGCCATGGCTGCGCCCTTCGACTGCTAGCTAAACGTCTCGTCCTCCCTCAACAGTTTTGAGCGCAGAAATGACGTTGAAAGATTTTACCAAGTGGAACAGAATTGTGTCTACGGTGTACGCAATGGGTGTGTGGACTATGATCGGCTCCTTTGCGTACTTTCATTACACTGGTCGTTTCAAAAACAGCACAGGTAAGAAGAGGTTGCTGCTTTTCCTGAAAGAATCAGAGATTACGAGTGTCATATGGTGTAAAATCAGTCAAATGTGGTAGCAAAATGGGATCGAGAAGGAATAGGAAGGCATTTGTGTAAGACTGAAGAATATTAAAAAGTCTAAAGGGTAGGTAGTGGGCTGGGGAGAGAAGAAGCAATGTCAACAAGGTTAAAGGTTGGGACTGTGGGAGAGATTAGGGAAAATAGGGGTTAGGGATGTTAGTTTAGAAGGGCTACTGGGAATGGGAGGTACAGTTAAGATATTAATAGGATTTTTAAGAGACTCAGGGCTTTCTGAAATGATTTAGGAATATAATTTAAAAAATGTAGTATGGATTAAAAGGTCCATCTGATCTAAACATTGGAACAGAAGGGGTTATGCACCAGTAAAATGGCTGCCAACCGCAGTTTAAAGAAAAGAACAGGAACGCTCTCAATGTCTGCTGGTGTAATTTTACGATGTATTCGTTTTGACGAATTGTTAAATTTAGTGGCAAAATCGACATTATTTTGGGGGGGAGTGTTATCTAAAACAAATGTCTGAGGTTCATTTAAGTAGTGACTGTAGTTCTGTCAGCCTCATTTCCACCTGCTAAAGTTCTCTCCTTTGCCCCATCAGACTCAACTCAAAATGAAGAAGAAAAAACAGAAAAGCCGAAGGATCGAAATGAAGTTCTCCACCAGACTGCTCACACAAAAACGATGATCCTCTACAAAAAAGACTTTGTTCCGTACACAACAAGGATCTACAATTTCTTTCAGTCATTCACTGGTGGTCCTGGGACTGGAGACAGTTGAAATTCAAATGGACACTGTAGACTTGTATGGAAGACATGCTTATAATGCCGTGTGAATTAATACATTTGTGTGAGGATGAAATGAAATCAACTGTGGTACATCCTCTAAAAGTACAAGAAGGATACCATCTGCTATTGTACTGAAAATTACATTTGTACTGATGATAAAAGTTCAGTTCTACGGTCAGTACGTGGTGTACAATGTTCTCAGTCATATTCTTCTCCCACACAGACATCAGTCGTTGATCCCCTCATGTCATTTAATGTTACCTTTGAAAACACACATTTTCCTTGACTTCCCTGCACCGTCCTGCGCCCTACCCCGCGTTGGGTGCTGTGTAAACCAAGTGCAGTTTGTGTACATTAACTGCCACATGTGCCTGTGTGGGTTTTCTCCCACATCCCAAAAACATGCATGAATTGGAGACTCTAAATTGCCCGTAGGCATGACTGTGAGTGCGAATGGTTGTTAGTGTCTATGTGCCCTGCGATTGGCTGGCAACCAGTTCAGGGTGTACCCCGCCTCCTGCCCGATGACAGCTGGGATAGGCTCCAGCACGCCCGCGACCCTAGTGAGGACAAGCGGCTCAGAAAATGGATGGATGGATGCTCCAGCCACACACTCAGTCCAGCGGCCAGTGGATGTCATGGAAAATGAAGTGCAATTATGTTGCGGTGCTTCCGGGGCCACTGGGAGCAATTTCGAGTTCTGTGTGTTGCCCAAGGACACTTAGATGACTGATAGTCGTCAGAGCTGGGATTCGAGCTGGCGACATTGCGGTTTCCTTTTAAATTTAGATGTCTTCCTGTTCACACAAAAGATAAGCAGGCTTTTTATGCATTTTGTTCCCTTACTGTGCCAAATGTGAACCGAACTAGGTACGTACGTACGGAACTGCAACGAACTGTTACACTCCTAGCAATTATACATTCACTATGTTTTCAGTTTCACTGTTATAACAGGCCATACGGAAAGTGTTTGAACATTTATTCGATATCCAGTGTGCACTAGTAGAATGACTTGTCTTACTAGTAATGTTTTTTCCCCCACGTCAGTACCAATACAGTACTTTGCTGTGCTGTAATGTGAGTGAAACTCCAGAAGAGGCCACTTGAGGGGGACAAGGGTTCTTACAGTTTATGCCATAGATATGAACCATAGGTAGATCCGACACGCTCTTCGTTGCGTGTCGACGCAAAAGCTACTGGGGGCAAAGTGTCGGCGTGTTCCATGTCTGTGGACTGCACGAAAACCAAAATGACCAAGGATGTCTGCACACTCATGTACTACATAGATGCACACAACGCCGTACAATCACAAGTGGAAAACTGTGAGGCTCACCCCCCCCCCCCCCCCCCGCTTCCAAATGTTATATTTTGATAACACACACTTTGAGGTTGACCAAAAATGTAAACCTCATGAAAATTTGTTGAGAAATTAGCAAGTTATGACTTACTTTTAATACTATGACTTACTTTTAATACACATGCATTGCCTTTGATGGGAACATTGCCCCAACCAATGTGGCCCCCACGGAGGCACGTCGCTGAGCCTGACGTCGACAGCGTGCTCGTGAATCTAGTCTTCTCTATATCTGTGCTTCACGACACTGTGTGGGTACGTGCGTGGTACACGAGTATAGGTGTCATTGTACAGAGAAACATTGCAAAAAGAATGAAGGTGATCATTCAAAGAGTGACGAGGGCGTCTGTCGCAGGTAAACAGTTATTTTGATTTGAAAAACTGTGCTATGTGTTTGGGATCTGTCGACCAATTCATTGGCGTCTTGATTAAACTAGCTAGCTTAGCATTAGCACGACTTCACAGGAGGCTACTTTACTAAAAAAACAAAGACAATGTTAACAAATTAAAGTTAGGTTAGTTAGGTTTTAGGACACAACAATTATAATACCACTAGTGCAGAGCTATTATATCGTTTGGAAACGGCTGCCTCCACTTTATGCTTACTCATCCTCACACGTGCGCAGCCGCTGCACTTGAGCGACTCACAACTTTTTTTCTCTCATTCCCCCCCCCCTGCAGTGGGAGACGATCAGATATGTTCAATTGGACGGGGATTGTGTGTGCTGCTTGGTATGTCTGTGGACGACACCCACACAGATGCCGATTACATGTAAGTTCATGAGGGACCCCGAATAAAGACGGATCTTACAATGAAATACCTTTTTTTTTTTTTTTTGCATTTTTTTTTTTAGACATTTTATTTTTAAGAACAATCCTTTCCCATCAAGTGAGCAAATTTGTTTTCTGATTGCAATTAAACGCTGTAACATTGAGGGCAAACCCAGTGATGATTACATCATATTGTAATAGCTGAGCTCCTTTGAGTGTGGGCCTGTTGGTTGGCAGTTGTGACATCAGCTTCAACGTTGGCTCGAGACAGGATGCCTGGGCGTGTCATTCATTCACACACACACACACACACACATACATATATATATATATATATAAATATAAAGGACTTCAATGACACATGTAATAAAAGCGACCAGTTTAATTAAAGAAAATCTGAAACTTTAAAATTCAAAAAATTCAAACACAAATCCTTTTATTAGGGAAAACAAATTTAAAATTAATGTTCTGTACGTGTGCATATTTGGCAATGTTCAGACCTAAATCACATTCAAACTCATGTTTTACTACTGCTGCTAATACTATGACTACTACTATTACCACTTGACTGCATCAAAGGTATTTAACTCTTGAAATCAGATGGTAACATATTTTCCATGGATGACTCCACTGGTCCAGTGGTCTCCTTTCAAGCTAGGTAGATATATTATTTTCTTGATCAGATTCGGTTGTGGCGCAAAAAGAATTTTCTACGTTTTTCTTCTTGCCTGCAGAGTACGCAAAGTCTTGAACCTGCGGTTGTTTGAGGATGAAAATGGTCGGCCATGGAGCAAAAGTGTCATGGATCGGGACTATGAAGTGCTGTGTGTGAGCCAGTTCACACTACAGTGTATACTGAAGGGTAACAAGCCGGACTACCACTTGGCTATGCCTGCGGAATTGGCCCAACCTTTTTATGGCAGCATCCTGGAGAACATGAGGAGTGCCTACAAGCCTGAGCTTGTTAAAGGTGGGTCAACTAATGACACCTTCATATGGTATGTTCTGCTGCAGTTTGACATTACATAATATTTGGTAAAAGATGATTTGTGCCTGAAAATTTACAAGTGCACTCAGTGGGCAAAAAATTTGGTACTAATTATTATTACTAATTAGCTTGTTAGGTAAGCCTCACAAGGCTCTGACGTCCAATGTATTATTTGTGAAGCTTTTTAAAAAAAAATTTTTTTTTATTTTTTTTTTAAGTTGGCCCTCAGCGTTTTGGCTGCATGTTACCATAATGCATACAATGAACAATCGTTGTGGCGGCGAGCTTGATTTCATCTTTTTGACTGGAGGCTGGCCTGACTGCAGGAAAAAACGCCAGGAGTAAATAAAGAGGCAAATCACAACTGTGTAGTTCTTTGCAGTTTGCAACCATGACTGACCTATGGTGAACCAGAAAAATGGAGCCTTGTTCTTGAAAATTCACTGTATTGACGGGGATTTTTTAATGAAACGTCAATGCTTGCAGCCTGATGTTTTTGTATCCGCTTCCATTGAGTTGCACTTCATTACAGCACGTTTTAATAGCATATTTATTCAGTTAGCCTTTGGTAAATATGAAATTCTTAGGTAAAATGTTTTTTTAATTATGAATAATTTATTCTCATTTTAAATTACATTTTTCACTGAAAGCTGTTCACCCTATCGGTTCAAAAGCAGTGCAATATAAATACAGATGTTTCCCTAATGAGGAATAATCACGATTAATAAGCGTGTTACAATATTGATAAAAATAACCGACTTATCATTTTGTCATCATCGTTGAGAAACAGTCCTCAACGGTAGGGAGGGTGGGGATTCTCAGCAAACATTTTCCGATCGAAATATGATACTCAATGGGGGGGATCATAACTTTTATGAACAGAATTTCTAGGCGCAGCCGAGGTGTAGAGGGGGTCCGGTTTGGTGGCCTCAGTATTGTATCTCTGCTTTTTGGAGATGATGTGGTTTTGTTGGCTTAATCAAGCCGTGATCTCCAACTCTCACTGGAGCGGTTCGTAGCCGAGTGTGAACCGGCTGGGATGAGAATCAGCACCTCCAAATCTGAGACCATGGTCCTCAGTCGGAAAAGGGTGGCGTACCCTCTCCTGGTCGGGGATGATATCCTGCCCCAAGTGGAAGAGTTCAAGTTTCTTGGGGTCTTGTTCACAAGTGAGGGAAGAATGCAACGAGAGATCAACAGGCGGATCGGTGCAGCATCTGCAGTGATGCAGACTTTGTATCGATCCGTTGTGGTAAAGAAGGAGCTACGCCTAAAGGCGAAGCTCTCAATTTATCATTCGATCTACGTTCCTACCCTCACCTATGGTCACGAGCTGTGGGCCGACATCGAGAGGAGCCACATAAGGTGGCTGGGGCGTCTGATTCGGATGCCTCCCAGGCGAGGTGTTCCGGGCACGACCCAGGACACGCTGGAGAGACTACGTCTCTCGGCTGGCCTGTGAACGCCACGGGATCCCCCCGGAAGAGCTGGATGAAGTGGCTGGGGAGAGGGAAGTCTTGGCGTCCCTGCTAAAGCTACTGCCCCCACGACCCGACCTTGTATAAGCGGTAGAAAATGAATGGAAGGATACACACACACAGAGCGCTGTTGCTTGAAGGTGCGTTAAACTTGCTTTGCCCTTAATCTGGAGAACATTGATTCTTAGTGTGGCACAGTGCGCCACAGTGCTATTAATCAACAACCTCGTTTAGAATTTGCGTAAAACAAGCTGCGGGGAAAAAAACTCAACTTAGATCAATACTGGGTTGTCCTGCAACTTAAAGCAGTTTTGGGTGCTGCAAAGTGGTTTGCTAAGCGCTGTTATGGTGACACTGAACTGGGTCTGAACACCAGGGAGCAGAACACCTCGGCCTAGCTGGGTAGGAGTGAGCACTTCTAATTAGCCTCAGAGAGGAAATATGATTATGCAGCATTCTCCTAGCATGGACCAAATCCTTAGTGTGCACATAGGGTCATTAATCTCGCTGACCCAGTGGAAGAACATGTAGGCTATTGTCACACTCTGAAGATCACTTTATCCTTATTTGTCCCAAAATGCCTGTGGGCTCCACCTAATCATACAGTAGATTTTGTAACACGCTATCTTTCTGGTATCTCGAAGTTTGAACTCCCTGAAAGCTGTCCAATTTGGACCTCAACCAAAATGTTACTGAAAAAGGAGTTTTCTTTTAATAGTTGACGAAATAAAATTTTGACCGGCGTCATGGAAGGGATTGTGGTCAAACAATAGCATTGTACTTCCATGGAGTGTCATTTCTGCCATATTATCATTATTTGTAAGATTTAAAATTGGTAGTTGTGATCTTAAATATGCAAAGTATTAACAACATTTTAGAGGACACCAACATGCATTGCTTACATATTTGCCTTGTGTTTTAGATGGAAAGTTTGGGGCCTTTATGCAGGTACACATTCAAAATGATGGTCCTGTTACCATTGAGCTGACATCACCTTCTGTTCCTTCGGATCCCCGACAGGTACTGAATGTTTTAATATACATATTTACCTTTTTTTTTTTTTTTTTTTTTTTTTTTTTTTTTTTTTTGGGGGGGGGGGGGGGGCGGCGGGCTGACAAAACACCTGACAAAGGTGCAGTTATCTGCTCGACTAATAAGTCAGTTGTCGTGCTCATCATCATCTTCATACCTCAGTATGAACCACTAGATGGTGCTAGATACGTGTTTTTTGTTGTTGTTTTTTTTTTTTTTTTTTTGGTGCAGCCAAAGTTCCTGCTCATGTTAATACGCAAAATTGCCGCCAAAGCCCTGCGCAACAATTGCAGCAGTGGTCTGAAATTGCACTTGGCCATGCTTCACCCATTTCATGCATCTTTTAATGCCTAAATTTGTAACTCCCAGCAGCAGACGAAGTGACATGGAAAACAATGAAGTGGAAATAAATTTCCATTTCCTTGTGTTCTTTAAATCTGTCCCTCAATATCACATTACACCTGAGATTATGCCGTTCTTCATATATTCTGGTCACTACTAAAGAATCCACCCAGTGTCCTTGTTGCTTTACACAGCGGACTTTGGCTGCCTTCCCCGTAGTGGGTTCAGCTTGCTGGCCCAAAAGAAGGGATGTTAAAAAGTCCTCAGAATTTTAAGCTTGTCTGTTGGGATGTTTAGCTATGGGCAATGAGGAACTGAAGCCAAGGCTCAACATTCGGGATAAAGGGCCAACCAATAGGGCAAGTTTGGCAGAGAGTGCCCAATGACCAACATAGTTTGTGCCGTTCTTTCCATGAGTCTGGGATTTTGTATCTCAAGAAGCCATCCAACAAGTAAAAATGCCTTTTTTTATGATACTGAGCAGTGGGACGAGAGGAGAGAAATATTTGTTTTGACTGTAATGTTGTTTGGCGTGTGTGTGTATGTTATGGTAGAATATTGAGCACAATTATTATCATGTATGATGGTGGCAGAGTTGATTAAAAATGATGAAAAAACAAACAGATTTTATCACATTTAATTGATTTATTTTCACATTTGTTTAAATTCAAATGAATTGCCTTATATCTAAATGTGTATTAAAACACATTTTAAAATAGACTTCCGGTTATTCCAGTCGTTCACATACCAGTAGAAATTAATAATACAAGCAAAACATCGTGATGATGAAAATATCCTCCTCACAGACATTGTCAATACTGGGTGGGGTATGTTATTTTGAACTGGCAACTACTATGAATAGGAAATACCATATTGGGGGGGGGGGGGGGGGGATATTTAAATATGCCTGAGAATATTCTCATTCATTCAGGTCATTTATAGATTTAAATAAGATTTTCCTGAATTGGAATTAGGGATTAAGTAATTTTTTGGCTTGATTTAAATAATGATTTGGGGGGGGGGGGGTTGTCAGGTAGTGATTTAGATTGTGATTTAAATGAAACAGCCTTGAATGGTGGTACCACATAATATTCCTGTTTTCTGACAGTAAGTTTGCTTTCATGTGGAATGTTAATGGAGTCAAACCTACAAATAACTGTCTCTTTCAATAACCTAACATTTTATGCAATAGCTTACCAGCCTTTTTCACTTCACGGATAGCATACTTTTGTCTTTACTGTTTTGAGGAGAGCAAATGGCACAGCTTTCCTTAGGAGTGTGTGTGTGTGTCTAAACTGCAAGGTGTCCCAGTCACAACAATGCTCTCTGCCACACCAATGCGCACTCCATTGTTGTGATCTTTCGACAATCAAGAATAGCTCAAGAGGAGAAAGAAATAGAAGCTGTCCTGTACTCTCAAAATAACTGATGAATACCGTTTTCTGCAGTTTATAAATATCCACATGCACTCTATGGTTCATTTTCATATAATTTGACCAATAACGGAAAATATATTTTAAAAAAAATATATATAATTCAGCTATTTTTTTAATGCCACCTTGATTTTTATATGAATATCTCCCATGCTGAAACAGCCGCACTGAAATATTTTCAAAATGTTATTGATGATTTCAATTCTTAGGCATTCATAGTAAAGGCACTCCTTATTGAGAGAGAAAACGGTGGTAGCCGATTGAGATTCTTCTTTTTATAACAGTAAAGACAAAAGTGGATAACAGTAAAGACACAAACTTACAAAAAATCGTTTGAGTTGCACAATTTACATGCATTGCCCTTAAAACTATGTGGATAAGAAGTGCTTAAATAATCCTAACTACTCCTTAACCCATTACACTCTTGTCTTTATGCACACGTAATAACCGTAAAGACATGCAATACTTTAGACAGTTTAAATTCATACATATTCATGCATATCTCATAAATAACACCATAACTTGCGATCTGCTATTGCATGAATGCAAAATGGCTGTCTCATTCTGGCACTTAAGCTCACAGATTCCTCTGGTGTATTGGAACAACATAATGAGGATCTGGGTGGCCCCACACCCAGCAACAAATAACTTACGACTATGCGAATTTCTTGAGTATCCCCTCACTCACACTCTGGTCCTATGGACGTTATAATTTACATAGCCACTCCCACCACACTACAGTCGTACAGGCGGGTTCACGACCCTTGTCCTGCATGCGTCCCCTCCTGTCCTTGTCCTGTTTTATCTTGTCCTTTTCTTCCCTCACATGGTGTAGCAACACTGCCCCATAAAACACTCATATCTAATGTGTCATTGTTCTAGGTATATAATGATTTACTTTCCGCAACTTGTTTATAGCTAGTGCTTTGTCTTTTTTTTCCTCACTCCCCTTTAGAAACCTTGTTCTGTTTGACTGATCGACTTCGATTCTCAATAAATATCCATCAAAATACTAAGAAACCACAGCAGCAGCTTAAAAAGTCCACTGTGACACAGTAAAACTGTTCTGGCATGAAATGGTACAGGTCCTCCTTTCTGCTTCACCTCACAGCCGAACAGGACAAAAAAAAAAAAATGATTCGCATCTTCAGAAAACATGTTGCAACTCATGAAACTTCATTTCGGACACCTAATGGTGAAGAAATTTTTGGATTGAAAGTTTGAAAAATATTGCTTTAGAATACCTTTTTCTTCTTAGAAACAATTATGACCTTATGATGGTTAACTGCCAGTAATTCAATACTCATATCGGTGAAATTAATAGATTTTTCATGAGGAAATTCAGTGGCCCATGTCTTTACCGTTATTGATCAAATTATATGAATTTGACCAACCTACACAATTGCAGGTGTCATTAGCTCATTTAGAATAATAATTGATTAAAGATGCTTTACACAAGTAGACTTGACTATTGTAATGGTCTTCTGACTGGACTCCCCCAAAAGAGCATTAAATAGCTGCAGCTCATTCATATTACTCCAATTCTAAAGTCTTTACACTGGCTTCCAGTCATCTTTAGAATAGATTTGATAGTTCTGCTACTGGTCTATAAATCACTAAACAGTTTGGGTCCTGAATACATGAAATACATGCTAATGGGATATAAACCCAGTAGAGCTCTGAGATCGACAGACTCAGGTCAAATAGTGGAGCACAGAGTCCAAAGCAAACACGGTCAAGCAGCATTTAGCTATTATGCTGCACACAAATGCAATAAGTTGCCAACACAAGACGTCAGCCCCAAGTGTGCATGTTTTTAAGTCGAGGTTAAAAACCCTTCTTTTTTCCCATGCATTTCCACTTTTAAACATGTCTTGCACTGTATGCTGTTTTAGTTCTATTATAATACTTTTTTATCTTTTTAAAAATGTTTATAAGCTCTATTTTTCTTTGTTTTTTAAAATGCTTTTAATCATGGAAAGCACATTGTTACCTTGTGTAGGAAATGCGCTACATAAATAAATTCGCTTTGCTTTGAATGTAGCCTCACGTCACGCCTCCCTCCCCCATCGCGTCTCTGACTAAAGCCACGCTCCACACTAACAGAAATGTGCACAAGACATGCGTTGTTTTGTCTCGAGAACTGTCCACTCAGCAAGTAATTGTTTAATATCTTGAAAACACATTTTGATACAACTAATACATTTTTAATGGCTGGCCTGCTCTTCATTTTAGTAGTACTCTATTGAAAACAACGAGATGCATCACTTCTTCTTCCTCTTTGTGAGAAAAATTTGTGTAATGTACTGTGTTTTGTAGCACTTACCAGACACACTCTTTAGTTTAAAGTATAAAAAACATATTTCATGGTAATTGTTTACACATGCGAGAGACTTGAATCATAAAAGCAATAGAATTCTGTGTTATTTGTTTCTGTATGTTCGGTAGTGCTCTTTGGATAGTCCTGTTGCATGAGGTCATGCCCAAGCTCTTTCTAAACATCTTAGATTTTTAACTGTTGGTATTATTTTGACAGATATTGCAATTAGTTTCCTTTACAATCCCACACGGTAGTGGGATTGAGAAAACCTTGCTTTTGAAAAACTGCTTGAAAATACTCTGGATGATTGTTTTATTTCATTACACTGTAGGTTTTAAAAAAGCGTGGATTATAACCTGAATGATTAATCAACTAAGCGTGCCTATTTTTACTATTTTTTTCCTCAGTCGTCTAAGCAAGAGAAGCAGCAGCCAAGGAAAGAAAAGGGACGATCCAAGGGCCCCTCCGAGTCAAGCAAGGAGAAGAGTGCCCTACGTTCCCGACAGGACACTAATCCGAGTAGTGGGGCAGAGGGTGACGTGTCTTCAGAAAGAGAGCCCTAGATCTCCAGACTGAGCGAGTATACATGTCAATGTATAGTTAAGTCCCAAAGAAGGAAAATGACAAGGTCTTTAAATTATTCTTGCCTTTATCAATTATGTGTTTAATTGAAAGTTCTGGCAGCTAATAGTGTTAGTTATTATACGCATGGCAGTGTGAAACACGTTTTCTTTAGTTGTTTGCTTCTGAGTCTCAAATTCAAAAGCATAGTATAGTGGAGTGCAGTTTCCATCAGACGGCAACAATCTCGTCGTCATGCTATACTCTTAAAATTGACATCCACTTATTATTTTACGAAAAAGAACACAACAGACATTAATTATTACAGTAGACGCGAGTCAAAAAGTCTTTTGCCTAAAAAAATGCAACTGCTTGACAATTAGTCAATTGGCGCACAGCATTCACACTGTATATTTACATTTGGCAACCCAATTAAATGGGATCTTGCTTTAAGTGTTTTTCAATCTGTCGCACTATATGCAAATGTATGTTTCAAACAGTGCATAACAATTTACCCGGAACTTTGTGCATTTTGTCCAACATTTATGTACATCTATGCTTAGTAACCACAGAGATGTATGACCTGATTAAAATTTAAGATTGTTTAATGGCCAGCTCTACATATAGACAGGTATGTTTTGCTGCGGTCACATTTGTTGTTCCTATTTTAAGCTTTTGCTGCTGTGAGATAAAATAAATAAATAAATTATCTCTTTGAAAAAACTCTATCATCAGACCATCACGCTCATCAGGTTTTCAGTGTGTATCCATGCACACTCATTAAAAACATGGCCACAGGATCTACCAAAATATTAAGTTGGAATGACATGAAACTATGAGTGAAAATTAATATCTTGTCTTGGTTGATTCTTATTAGACACACGTCTTAGAACTAACAGAAGTTAAATAATCAGCTGAGTCATTAAAACAATGACAATTTATATTTGATGTCCAGTGGTACCTTGACTTACGAACTGAATTTGTTCCAAGCTTGTATATCAAATTACTATTCCTACTAAAATGAATTGAAAGGACAGATCCAGCCCCCAAACAAATTTTTTTGTTGCTTAAGGAAAAACAACGATCGATGAAAAATAAAGGAATATAAAGAAATAAACTGGCTTTATTTGTAATTACTGTACATTGGCACAAGCCGAGTCACAACAGTAACCGTAGCGTAGTGTGTTTGTGTGTGCCTTTAAGAAGTAGGGGCTTAATATTTGATGTTATGAACATGACCAGTTCATCTTCATGTTGTTGTGTAAATGTGAGTTGTGGCTAACTGGAGCTCTGAATATTATCATTTTGTTTTTGTGTTTCTGGTTCAATTTGGTGGCGCGAATGAAAAAAAATGACAGAGGCAGAAAACCACCACGTCTTAAGTGCTGGGTTTTCACAAATGATAGTTGTTTATTCAAGCTGTAATTTATTAAACCCGTTTGTGCGGTGAATATTTGGTCATACATGAACTAGAAAAAAAAAGAGACCACACATTACCTAGCTTTACGAGTTGAGTTGAGCGAGAATGTTGTGAAAAAGTATTGGGCTCCTTCTCAAATACTTTTTTTTGCATAGTTTTCTCACTTTAAGATCATCAAACAAATGTAAGTATCAGCCAAAGAAAAAATGCTATTTTTAAATGGTAATTTTATTTATTAAGGAAAACTATTCACTATAACGATTTAAAGTTACCTGGACCTGTGTGGAAAAAGTAATGGCCCTTTAAACCTAATTAACTGGTTGTGCTGCCCTCAGCAGCAACTGAAATCAAGTGTTTCTATAACTTGCAAAACCAAAAGCACCAATGGAGGGTTTTGCTTTTAAGATCATGCCACAGCATTTCAAGCGGATTCAAGTCCGGACTTTGACTAGGCTACTACAAACCCCCCCCCCACAGGGCAAGTAGTGTTGAATATTTTTTTTCCCCCCTTAATAAGTAGCATCACAATTTAAAAACTTTGTTTACTTGGCTTATCTGATATTTACATTTGTTTGATGATTGTAAACAAAGGGGGTAAACTATGCAAAAAGTAAGAATTTGAGAAGAGGGCTGGTACTTTTTCACGGCACTGTATATGAAGGTTGTCCATCTACAGCTGTGCACATCAAGTGGTGACAGGCTACAATCGGGTCTATAAATATTGGGACATAGACACATTTCTCATCTTTTTGGCTCTCACCACCACAATGTGTTTGAAATTAAATGAACAAGATGTGCTTTAACTGCAGAATTTCTGCTTTATGTTTTATCTTATCGTTTGAGGGTATTTAAACCCAAATCGGGTGAACAGTATAGGAATTACAACGGTATGTATTTATGCCTCCCATTTTTTTAAGGGAACAAAAGTAAACGGGACAAATTAACACTCAGGAATGAAAACTTTCACTTTTCAATACTTTGATGGAAATCTATTGCAGTCAATTACAGCCTGATGTCTGAACCGCATAGACATCACCAGATGCTGAAATTCATTCCTGGTGATTCTGCCAGGCCTCTACTGGAACTGTTTTCTGTTCCTGCTTGTTCTTGGCATTTTCCCTTCAGTTTTGTCTTCAGCAAGTGAAAGGCATGCTCGGTCGGATTCAGGTCAGGTGATTGACTTGGCCATTATGTGCCATTCCACTTCTTTGCGTTTTAAAAACAAAAAAACAAAAAAAAACTGAAGCGCCATCCAATGAGTTCTGAAGTTTTTGGCTGAATATGGTCAGGTAATATTGTTGGGAACACTTGAATTCATCCGGTGGCTTTTGTCAGCAGTCATATCATCAAGAAATACAAGTGAACCAGTTCCACTGGCAGCCATACATGCCCACATCATGTTTCACTGATGAGGTGGTATGTTTTGGATCATGAACAGTTCTTTGCCTTCTCCATACTCTGGTACAAGTTGATATTTGTCTCCTCTGTTCATAGGATATTGTTCCAGAACTGTAAAGGCTTTTTTAGATATTGTTTGGCAAGCCCTAATCTGGCCTACCTGTTTTTGAGGCTCACCAATTGTACCCTCTGTATTCACTCAGATGATTTCTTTTCTTGATTGTCTTTGACACACATATACCTACCTCCTGGAGAGTGTTCTTGAACTTTCCAACTATTGCGAAGGGGGTTTCCTTCATCAGGTAACAAATATGGTATAGCGTGTCACAGTGCAGATGGACAATGACCTGAAGCATACTTGAAAGCAGACAGTTTGTTAAGGCAAAGAAGTGGAATGGTATGCAATGGCTTAAGTCAATCACCTGACTTGAATCTGATTGATCGTGCATTTCACTTGAAGACCAAATTAAAGGGAAAATGCCACAAGAATAAGCAGCAAATGAAGACAGGTGAGGAAGAGGCCGAGCAGAGCATCACCAGGGATGAAATCCAGCATCTGGTGATGGCTATGCGTTCCAGACTTTAGGCTGTAATTGACTGCGAAGGATTTGTAACCCAGTATTAAAAAGTGGAGGAAGTTTTATTTATGATAACTCTCTCTGTCCTTTTAAAACGTGGGAGGCACACGTGCAAACTGTTGTCATTCTGACACTGCTCATCTGATTTGGATGTTTAAAAAAAAAAAATTAAAATCTTAATTGCATTGACCCCAGACAAATTACAAATTGACAAATTGTTTTTTTTTGCCTATGACCACAGTGTTATTTACCTTTTATCGTTTATGTGCATGCACACACACAGCTGAATTTTAGCTAGTGGTCTCTCTCTAGCTCTATCCCTTACTGTCACTTAACCTTAAATTGTCCACACACACTGCTATATACGTCAGTAACAATTATTCAAATTTAAATCTGGTGTTTTAACCATTTATGGAAAAAGGGTGGATAGATGAAATGTTATCACAGTTGACCAGTAAACGGTACAGAATTTAATCCCAATTAGGTGATTAGTATGTATATGTCTATTCCTACTTATTTGCTGGATAACATCTTAATTTATTCCCCTTGTTCATATTCTGTGGGTGAGAGGTGAGGAAGGAGTGGTAATTGTAAGTAGTATTTTATTTTTTTTGTTCACAAACAGACAAGTTGGAGGAGAAGAGTCTGGTCGGTATTGAGTCATCTCCCTCTGTGTCCCTTCTGCCACTGCTGGCACGAGTGGTGCAGCCCTTCTCCCTGTGTGAACTCTGTGGCAGGCACGCACATAAAGCGATACGCCATCAAACTGGCACTGTAGCCTCACTCAAACAGCAGCCTCCTTCCTGCCCCCGTGCACGTCCCAAACGTTCACCACCCGCTGTCTGTTCTATTATTTGTCTCAACTGCTTTGTACCGTATTTAGCTCCTTGTAGATACTGACACATACTGCTATGTGGAAGAACCTTTGATCGTCAGACTTTAAAAGCAGGGCGCCCTGTAATTTTCAAGTGCATCTTCAGTTTATATGTGCCCCAAGACATGGAGCATTCACTTACATAAGGCCTTTTTGTCTGACAGCAGGCAAGAGAGAGTTGGGGGGGGGGGTAAAGAAGACAACGAAATCTCTTGGTGTGCAAGCAGGCGAGTGCACATGAAGCACTTGTTTAAATGCCTGCCCTGTGGAAGGAGTGTTAACATTCAGAATTTTACAGAATTCAGACTTTGGAACTTTTTATCCTTAACTACAAAGGAAGACTGTCTTTCTGAGGTTTGCGTTTCAGAACTTAATCATGAGCATTGTGAGCTTTCGTTGGCAGTTGTCTAATTATTTTCTTGAATCTGCATTACTGTATGCAATGTTTTAATTTGGATAAATCAGATGCAGCTTTCCTTCCCGTACAATTCTTATGTTCCATGTTGATTTTCCCGACTCATTGGAATTTACTGTTGATTTTTTTAGGGAACACCAACACTTGTTAGTTATGATAACAATGGGGATTTTATTAAACAACAAAATATTTTTGTTTAAAACAAAAACCAAATACGTTGTATAGAACGACTAAAGAAAAGCTAGAAAAACATTGATATTATTTAAAATGTTATGTTATTTCAACCAAAAAAAAAACATATTTACTGTTATTTATTTATTTATATATTTTATTTTAACCTCTCCTGTTCAGGTGCTTAGCCTTGCAGAATGGTGGATCTGTATGCATTTTGTGCTGGAACAGTTTTGCTGTTTGAAATACTCCCTCTGCTTATTTTTTATTTTTAATGTTTTAATAATTCTGATGTTTAGTGAAAATGCAGCCGGACAGAAAAGGATTGTAGGGGACGGACAGAGCGAACAAGGGGAATAGGGTGCGAACCACAGCAGAACAATAGTTAAACAGTCTAGATATTTGAGGCCCCCCACACACACACACCGCCCCCGGAGAGCATGGGGGCCCCAGCCACCAACAGGGTCCAACGCAGGAGCCAGCCCCCACCCGAAAACGGTCATAGCCCGCCAAAAGCGAGTTCTTGTTAAGTGGCTGTCGTGATAAAGGACGGGGTGAGGGCACCAAGAGAGGGTGGAGGAAGACAGACCCACAAGAGGGGTGAGGGTGGCAGAACCACATCTCGCCGGCCCGACAACCGAAGTGGGGGGGTTGGGTGCATGCCCCGAGAGGCAAGCCAAGAGAAATGTGAATACCCACCACCCACCCTATTGCTGTGATTACCAGGTCCCCGACTGGCAACCCTTATCCCTGTATCGTGATCGCGTGTGGTGGGGTGTAGTGCATTAAAATTGGGGAGACTAGTGAGGCGAGACGGTCACAGGGCAATGATGACCCGTAAGCATCACCCCCACCCAGGCCAACCAGCTCCCCAAAGGATGTGCGAATGTATGTGGTGCATTAAAAATCTGCGGGGGAAAGGCATGGTGGGCCAGAGAGCAGGCCAACGCGCTGGAGCACCTGACGGAGTGTCGTCTCCAGCCCGACACTGCCCTCCCCCCACAGACGGGTGTATGATGCATTAAAACTGGAGGACCGGTAGGGCAGAGAAGAGGGGGCCACCAGACCGGAAACCAGCAAAGATGTGCCAGTACCTGGCCGGCGCCCGCCCCATTATGCCTCGTACCAGTCCCCCAGGGGATCCTGACCGTATGAGTACTAAAAATGTGTGTGAAGTAAGAGGCTAGACTCCTGCGGGTCCAGCCCCCCCACCGGCTGGAAGACCACAGAGAAAAGGGGGGCCAGAAGCAAATCAACAACAGCATGGCTTCAAAAGAAATAAATGTGTTCTGGAGTGGCTTAGTCAAAGTCCTGACCAAGAGCGAGTCTTGGTTGAGTACTTTGGGTGGGCTGAGCGCAATTACCTAATTTTGGACAGTACCCTTCTAAAATTTGATCGAACCTTTTGACCTTGAAAGACCATTTGGTGGCTGACCTAAAACTGGGTTAGCCTTGCCACTTATAGATAATAATTTATAGTAGTAGCAGCAGCAGCAGTAGCAGTATCATCACTGGTGGTGTAGTGGTACAATTGCCTGACTTCAGTGCAGGCAGAGTGGGTTCAGCTCCCAGTCAGTGACGGTGTGAATGCGAGTGCAAATGGTTGTCCGTGTCTGTGTGTACCCTATGACTGACTGGTGACCAGTTCAGGGTGTTGTCCATCTTTTGCCTGAAGTCGGCTGAGATAGGCTACAGCACCCCGCGATCCTGAACAGGATAAGCAGTATTGAGGATGGAGGGAGGGAGGGATTATTATTACTATTTATCTATTTATTCAATACATTATAAAAGTCTTGTTTATTGTCAGAAAAGCACAGACCTTTTGTCACAGTATGAAAACAATATGAGTATCTCAGAGGAAAGGAATATTAAAAACATCTTGGCTGGTCTCTAGCTCTATTAAAGAAAGAAAGAAGTTGTTTATAAGGTCACCTTTTGATTTGAGTAACAGATAACACTATTGGAAATGTAGTGCTGTGAAAAGGTATTGGCCCCCTTGTCAAATTCTTATTTTATTCTTCTATTTTTGGATAGTTTCCCCACTTTAATGTTTTAAGATCAGCGAACAAATTTAAATATCAGACAAATATAATCATGTGAACTTAAAGTCCTGTTTTTAAATGTTGATTTCATTCATTAAGGAAAAACAACTATTCAAAGTTACCTGGCCCTGTGTGGAAAAAAAATGATGACCTCCCTTTTGTTAAATCAAAAATTAATTGTGGTTTATCACAATTTTCGGTAAATTTCCACTGATCACACCCAGGCCTGATTACTTCCAGACCTGTTCAATCAACAAATAACTTAAAACATAATCTGTCCAGAGAAAATCAAGTCGGATAAACTGTCTAAAAAAGCTGCTACAAAATTACACGATCCAAAGAAATTCCGGAACACTTGAGAAATAATGTAAATCTATCAGTCTGGAAAGGGTTACAAAAGCCATTTCTAAAGCTTTAGGATTCCAGCGAACCATAGGGAGAGCCATTATCATCACATGAAGAAAACCTTTGAGCAGTGGTGAACCTTCACAGGAATGGCCGGCCTACAAAGATTACCCGAGGAGAACAGCAATGACTCATCTAGGAGGCCACCAAGGAGCTCAAGACAACTTCTAAAGAAGCGCAGGCCTCGCTTGCCTCAGTTAAGGTAATTTCCAGCCATCCATCCATTTTCCGTACGTGACCCTCATGACACAACAATCAGGAAGAGACTGGGCAAAAATGGCACCCATGGCAGAGTTCCAAGGCAAAAACCACTGCTGACCAAAAAGAACAAAGGCTTGTCTTTTGCAATAAAAACATCTGAATGATTCCCAAGACTATTGGAAGAATATTATATGGACTGACGAGATGAAAGATGAGCTTTTTGGAAGGTGTGTGTCTCGTTACATCTGGCGTAAATGTAGCACAGCATTTCAGAAAAAGAGACATCAACATAACAAACACGTGTTCGTCTCGCAAGATGGTCTTCGACACGGAGGCAAGCAATCGGGAAAAGAGGCAAAAGCGACCGAGGTATTTTACAAATCTGAGGATGAATACAGCCACTTCGCGCTTCCCGTTTTGTGGCTTCGGTGCTTTGCGGGTTTTATTCGGCCGAATCCTACTTCGCGGTTTTTCACCTTTCGCGGGGGGTTCTGGTCCCCATTAACCGTGAAAAACGAGGGAACACTGTACCATTATTTTTAAACCAAGAAACAGTTACCTTTATCTTCCAAGACATCCTCTCCAAATAACTCCAAACCTCTATAGAGGTTTTTGTGTATACGCTACAACGTAGCAGTTGTTATGGCAAAAGCAAACATTTAAATGGCAACACAGAGAAGCTCAAATCTGATGGGACAAAATAAAAAATGACATCTGTACATGACTGGAAGCAGCCAAGACATACGCTATAAAATAAAGACAAAAGACTGTTGGAAATTAATGGTTATAACATATTATCATTGTTTTATTATATTTTGTTATAATAATCAATAATAATAATTGAACTTGTAATTGTAGGACAGTACTTTTGGTCATGTTTTTGCCATCAAAGAGAGTTCTGAAGGTCCTCACTCCACACCACTGCACAACATGGATCATTGTCCTTACAGCATCATCACCTCGATCATCTGCATTGTCCCCATTTTACCTATTGAACCTTTTTTTTTTTTTTTTATGTCAGCGTGCTATTTCGACATGCCCAACTCCACCATAGATACTCCTCCCCCATTTTCATTTTCAAATGATGCTCAGCTGAGCTTTCCTTGTGCTGTGGTGGAGCAGAGGAGTTGCTCTTGCCGGGACGTGAGAACTGTCGGAATGCGAAGACGTGACCTAAATATATTTGGTCGGGATCTATGCTTTGTGTACCACTTTGCATTTAGTTGGAAATTGATATTTTCCACTGTGGTCACTGTGCTGTGATGTTAATGCCATGCATGCCTATGTGAGGCAAAACAAAAAAAATGACATTGTGGCCAGGGGCGTTGCTTCGTTTGATCGCTGGAGGGGGCTTAGCTCCTACCAACAATTGGTGTAGACAGGGTGGGGGATTGGAGGGTTGCTGATCGAAGTCGCACATGGTGGGGAGAAGGGGGGGGGGGGGGGGGGATTGGTTGGGGTTTCTGATGAAAAAATTTCCAACCATCCATCCAATTTCCGTGCTGCTTATCCTCACTAGGGTCACAGGAGTGCCGGAGCCCATCCCGGATAACTCTGGCCGAAAGGCGGGGTGCACCCTTAACTGGTTGCCAGCCAATCGCAGGGCACACCTAGATAAACAACCACTCACATTCACACATTCACACCAATGGACAATTCAGAGTCTTCTGGTAACCCTACCATGCATGTTTTTAGAATGTGGGAGGAAACCGGAGTATCTGGAGAAAACCCAGGCAGGCACGGGGAGAACATGCATGCCTCCACACAGGGGAAGCCGGATTTGAACCCGGGTCCTCAGAACTGTTAGGCATAAGAGCTAACCAGTCAGTCAGCGTGCCGCGCTGGAAATGTTTTGTCCCTGAAAAAGGGTATTGTGCGGGAGATACATTTAGTTGTACAATATATTGTATGGTTGGTATGTTTCGTTGACGGGGGTGGAATTTTTGGGAGATACTAAATCATTTCGGGGGCTTTGACACAAAGGGACAATCCCAATTCTATTACCCCCTTAGCCCTTCAAACGAAGGGGTAAATGGACCGAGGAATTGGGACGACACATCGTCACACCTCACCCCCTGCTGGCTGTGTCACAGGCATATGCGACAATTGTTTACATTTGTAAGATGCCGTCTTGTTACTATTGATGTTACTATGATTATAAATGGCTTGTTTTTTTTATTATTTAAATGTCTGTTTGTGGAGTTTCTAAAGGTGACTGGTCTTTTAAAATTGTTTGTTTACAGGGTGCATTCATTTCTGTATTTCATCTTTATCTACTTTAAAAAAAATAAAAATTAAAAAAAATTTCTAGAAGGAACATATTTTAACAAACTATCTTTATGGCCTAACATCACCCGGTAAATAACACCAACAACAACAACCATCACAAACCACATAACCAAACATTTGTAAACACACACACACACACACACACATACACACCCACCCACACACACACACAAAAGAAAATATCTTAAATAGAATAGAATACAAAAGAACCTTATTGTCACTGTCACAGGAACAATGAATATCAGTCAGGCATCTCACAATTTGCAGCGTTGAGGTAAAACAGAACCACGCAATTGTCAAAGACACACACTTATTTACAGAACTTTTAGTTAGACATTTGGGAAAAAGTCCTTATTATGATATTGTAGTAGTGTGATTATTTACACGTAGGTATTGCAGATTTTTTGTTTGAACATTTTTTAAATGCGTATCCAACCATTTTCAATACCGCTTATCCTGTTCAGGGTGGCTGAAGCCTATCCCAGCTGACTTTGGGCGAAAGGCGGACTACACCCTGAACTGGTCACCAGTCAGTCGCAGGGCATATATAGACACAGACAACCATTCGCACTCACATTCACACTGAACCCACACTGCCTGCACCAAAGTCAGACGAATGTACCACTACACCATCAGTGACTTTAAAATATGTACAGTCCCATCCAGTCCTTTGTTTTTGTTGTATTTGGGTTTCAGATCAAAAGATGAATTTGAGACAAACAAAGTTCAGAATTCCAGCTTTTATTTCGTGGAATTTGCATCTAGATGTGTTAACTCAGGACAGAGCACCTTTTGTTTGAGGCCACCCACTTTTCAAGTGAGTAAAAGTATTGGGGCGGCACGGTGGCCGACTGGTTAGAGCGTCAGCCTCACAGTTCTGAGGTGCGGGGTTCAATCCCCGTCCCCGCCTGTGTGGAGTTTGCATGTTCTCCCCGTGCCTGCGTGGGTTTTCTCCGGGCACTGCGGTTTCCTCCCACATCCCAAAAACATGCATAAATTGGAGACTCTAAATTGCCCGTAGGCATGACTGTGAGTGCGAATGGTTGTTTGTTTCTATGTGCCCTGCGATTGGCTGGCAACCAGTTCAGGGTGTACCCCGCCTCCTGCCCGATGACAGCTGGGGTCGGCTCCAGTACGCCCGCGACCCTAGTGAGGAGAAGCGGATCAGAAAATAGATGGATGGATGGATAAAAGTATTGGAATATGTGACTGTTTCTAGTTGATCAGGTGTTGCCTTTGAGATTGATTGCCTAAACATTAGATAGTGCTTGTTTTTGGCTTTGGGTGCCACCTGTGAAAACTGCATTCGCTGTTAAGCAAACATGAAGACCAGAGAACTGTCTATGGGAGAAAAGCAAACCATTTTGAAGCTGAGAGAAGAGGGGAAAATCGATCAGAGCTATTGCACAAACATTGGGCATAGCCAATACAACAATTTGGAATGTCCTGAAAAAGAAAGAAACTACTGGTGGACACAGCAACAGACATCGAACAGGTCGGCCACGGGTATCAACAGGAGTTGATGACAGAAACATTGTGAGAGCTGTGAAGAAACATCCAAAGACAACAGTCAATGACATCACTGCCGGCCTCCACAGGGCACGGATGAAGGTATCACAATCCAAGGTATCACAAAACCTCGAGAAAGAATATACAGGCCAAACCGCAAGATGAAAACAGCTCATCAGCAAAAGGAATCAGAAGGTCCGATTGGATTTTGCAAAGAAGGACTGAGATGAGCCACAAAGGTTTTGGAAGAAAGTTTTAAAAACTGATGAGACCAAGATTAACCTCTACCAAAGTGATGGAAAGGCCAAAGTATTAAGAAAGAAAGGATCTGCTTATGATCCAAAACACACAAGCTCATCTGTGAAGCACAGTCAAAGCAATGTCATGGCTTGGCCTTGCATGGCTGCTTCTGGAACAGGCTCGCTTGTCTTTACTGATGATGCAACTCAAGGTGGTACCAGCAGAATGAATTCTGAAATATGAAAAGAGAACGTCACAGTATACTCAGAAGTGACATTATTAACGACGCTACATTAGCTATGTAGCTTCTTAATGTGACTTAGCTGTCTAATAATTCTTCTACTCGTTCATAAAATTCAGTACATTGTAGTGAAGTGCATTTGCTGTGAATTTGTTTCCGTAGTCTTATGGTAGACTAGCGATACGTGAGCTTGTCATGAGCCTTTAAACCAACATGGATTATATTTACATTGCTAAAAACATGAGTGACATTAGTATGAATATCAATAATTATCCTCACATATTTATGTACTTCCTTTTCCATTCCGCCATCTTATAAGCAAGCTCTTCGCCGGTCAGCGGGGGTGGAGTCCCATACCCTTCGCTTTCTAGTGAGCTCCCTGACCATACTTGGTTTCAAGGTTTAATCAGTAATCAGGCCTTCGTCTTAGCCCTTCCCTTAAGAAATGGGATACACCAATGTTGTCGTGCACACGCAAAACCAAGGGCTAAAACAAAGGGGAAGGGCTAAGGGATAGAATTGGGATTGGCCCTAAAACTTCGCCCAAACCACATACAACCAAATCATTTCAGGGGAGTGGGGGCGTAACAACGTTTTAGGGTGGCTTCAGGCCCCCGAAAATAGCCCTTGCTACACCACTGGTGTGGCCTTGGCTTTATTGAAGCACAATAATGAACATTTAGTCACAGGTAACAGTGGCTGCAAAGTTATGTTGTAAAAGGTCAACCCTCCTTTGCAATGCTGTGGGTTCCAAACCATAACAGCATCGACGTTCTAAGCTGCAGGAAAAGTGAAAGGGCATATGAGACTGTATAAGGGACGGTTGAGCAAGTTCCAAGCCTTCTCCTTCACCTGGAGCTACACTTCTTTCTGGTTTGTCTTCTCTTTTACTTATCTTACATCTTGTGAGAGAGAGACTCATTTTCCAAGCCCACTGGCTGTGGAAAAACAATTTAACTGGATTTAATTTGTTGCCACTCCCTCCTCCTCTCTCCATCCCCTACATTGTTGTCTTTATCTGTGCCTCAGAGTTTTCATCCAAGAGAATTCCTCTTGTTTCAGTACTTCCGTGATCAGTTTGAGTTAACTGGGGTTCAGCCTGGGGTTCATGGCAGCTTTAAGGCCTCCAGTCATGTTTAGATTATCACTGGGGTTCATTTGTTGTCTGTGTTTCTTTTTAAGTTGCTTTTGTGACACAGTTGATATTTTTGCTATGTGAAAATCTCACATGTCTTACTTTCGTGACCCATCTTCTTTGTCACATATTGCTCCTGATCTGCACACCGTTGTGGTTTAGGAGTTAAAAAATGCTACAGAAAGCAGTTGCCTGGAGCCCTGATCACTTTTTCCACTTGCTGGGAAGTTTCCATTGCTATTTATATGAAACCTCAAACTTAACAATCAAGAAGCCCACTTGGCTAGAGAATATAAATTTTCCCAAGGATCACTGAACTCAAAACACTGCAAAACAGTAATGGCATAGCAGAATAATCTGTGGGCCATCTCTCTTTTGTATGCAGACCAAAGCAATTATGTAAAACCCCAATTCCAATGAAATTGGGACCTTGTGTTAAACATAAATAAAAACAGAAAGACAGAGAGGTTTTGGAGAAACATATGCTGCCATCCAAGCAATGTCTTTTTCATGGACGCTCTTGCTTATTTCAGCAAGACAATGCCAAATCACATTCTGCGAGTGTTACAACAGCGTGGCTTCATAGTTAAAGAGTGCGGGTACTAGACTGGCCTGCCTGCAGTCCAGACCTGTCTCCCATTGAAAATGTATGGCGCATTCTGAAGCGTAAAATACGACAACAGAGACCCCAGACTGTTGAACAGCTGAAGCTGTACATCAAGCAAGAATGGGAAAGAATTCCACCTACAAAGCTTCAACAATTGGTGTCCTCAGTTCCCAAATGTTTATTGAATGTATTTAAAAGAAAAGTTGATGTAACACAGTGGTAAACATGAACCTGTCCCAGCTTTTTTGGAACATGTTGCAGCAATAAATTCTAAGTTAATGATTATTTGAGGCGGTCACGGTGGGCGACTGGTTAGAGCGTCAGCCTCACAGTTCTGAGGACCCGCGTTCAATACCCGGCCCCGCCTGTGTGGAGTTTGCATGTTCTCCCCGTGCCTGCGTGGGTTTTCTCCGGGCACTCCGGTTTCCTCCCACATCCCAAAAACATGCATTAATTGGAGACTCTAAATTGCCCGTAGGTGTGAATGTGAGTGCGAATGGTTGTTTGTTTATATGTGCCCTGCGATTGGCTGGTAACCAGTTCAAGGTGTACCCCACCTCCTGCCCGATGGCAGCTGGGATAGGCTCCAGCACGCCCGCGACCCTAGTGAGGAGAAGCTGCTCAGAACATGGATGGATGGATGATTATTTGCTAAAAACAATAAAGTTTATCAGTTTGAACGTTAAATATCTTGTCTTTGTAACACAATGCCCCAACTTCATTGGAATTGGGGTTGTATACAAAGGAAATCAATCCGCATGACCCAACTATTATTGTGTGGAAAATACTGCCTGGAGCTTGAGTGTTTCATGGCAGTAAACATTCTACCCTATTTGTGGTCAAAAATGTCCATAAACACACTCCTAAACCTTGTGGACAGCCTTCACAGAAGAGTTGAAGCAGTTACAACTGCAAAGAGTGGACTGATGTCATATTAATATATAATATAATATATAATACAACCCTACGGATTAAGAATGGGATGTCACTTTAATTGATATGCGAGTCAAGGCATGTGAGGAAATATTTTTGACCAAAACGTGATGATTTTACTGCGTATGACACCATCCATCTGCGATTTACATAGGTTGTAAATAATAGAATGTCATCCGATTTAAAATATGAAATAAAATTTGAATTCATTTTTGTATAATTAAAAAAAAAAATATATATATATATATAACTAATAGATACATGTCTACTATCAATGTATAAATATACAATGTATTGTTTTTCCCGATATGCATATTAGATTCGATACAACTTTATTGACATTACTGTGAACTGTTGATTAACAGACGGCTGGTCTGTGGTAAATCCCCGTCAAGCATGTCGTTGTGGCGGTTGGTGACATACAAACCTCTGCCAAATGCCTCCAATGTTAAAGTGTTTGTGTTGTTGTTGACGAAGTGAGCACGGCTTAAAATGAAGCGTGTTTGCTCGCGTGCGCGTCCGGTGCACGCGCAACATTCGCGCGCTCAATCGTCCCGCCGTTCGTGCTACCTGACTCCAACCGCATTGGATGGAACGTTACGCCAAGAAGTAGTCCGACCGCTCGTGTCTTTGGTTGTTTTGCCGCTGAGCAGCCCTCACAACACAACGTTCACTTTCCCCCAAATTATCCCCTTCGCCCCACTATCAGTTCCATCGGGAAAGTGGATGGGGGAGCTCGCTGTTTTTCTCCAAGTGGGGCCACGCATGGATGTCGCAACCGAAGATGTAACGTCTCTGTCGGGTATCCGACTCCGGAATCGTCCGGCGCAAGTGATGCCCAAGCGGAAGAAGGCGAAAGCGAGGCGGAAAAGGCGCAAAGAGTTGGTTGTAATACAGATATGCTTGTTCGGCGCTTTGCTTCTCATCGTCAAGGGATTGTCCTCCTTAGCTGACGGCTCAGGTGAGGATGCATGGAAATATTTTTTTTCATTTTTTTATTTATTTATTTTAAATTTTTTTTTTTTTTTTTTTTTTTTTTTTTTTATTAGTAGTGTGAGAGAACTGACTTAGCGTCATGGCGTGTTAAAGTAGGTTTGGACCCTTCGAACAACAGTAATTAACAAATTGTACTCGTTACAGATGGTTTGTAAAGCGGTTAAGAAAATAGATGGATGCATAATAATAATAATCCATTTAAACTGGCTTGTACTGTATATCACGTCATATGTGGATTTTATTATGAAAAGCACTATGTACAACAATCGTTTTGTATGAGATTTAAATAAAGCTCGAGAGGTTGATTAAACTTGAGTGGGCTTAGGCCCTTATTATTATTATTAGTATTTTTTTTTTTTTTACTAAAAATACATGGGCAAAATCCGTTCCTAGTAGTCTTTCAACAAATACAGGTTGAGATGCTCATGGCTGTATTACTATTTAATACGTAGGCCACTGCAGTGTTTCTCTCAGGGAACACCACCAAGCGAAAAAACATAAAAACATCACAAATAGTATGAACACTGAAATCGTGATTTTGTCTCCATTTACTCACGAATTGACTTACAAAGTGTGAAATCTGGGCCTGTTTAATTGAACACAAAGATGAAATACTTGCAGGTGTTAAGTTGTTGCAGCTGAACGTTGCATTTGAATAACAGTATATATGGCGAAGCGTGGCAAATTGAAAAGCCATTGCCCACATCAGCCTCACGGAGACATCAAGCTATCAAAGAATAAAACAGCAAAGAACTCTACTGACACACAGGAAGGAAGCAACCCTAAAAGGCATGATGACTTAGGCATGCGTCCTATTGCATGTGACCAAGCGCCTTATTGTGGCACAAGCATAATACTGCACATCAAATGAGGACATATATACAGTGTCTCTCAACAGCTGGAAGCCATGACTTATTCTGTTGTATGAATAGCAACAGGTGGGTACACAGGTTTTTCTTGGTACCTTCTTCCATCTAATGGAAGCACCTTTCATTGCTCTGCCTGCCACTATACATCGCTGGCATAGATAAGCAAAGATATACAGTATTTGTATGTAGTAAAAAAAAATGTAGTCAGCGCATTCCATGTGTGTGCACAGCAAGAAAACCAAAATACCAACAATGCCGGTACACTGTGCTGCATACTGTTGCATAAAACGGCGTATAATTACGACAAGGGAACAGGGAGTCCCTTTCACATGGAAAAATATTTTAAATATATATATATATATATATATATATATTATTAATGCAGCCCTATGGGGGGCACAAGTCAGTGCAAACTGTAGGCCGGTCCCAAGCCCATATAAATGCAGAGGGTTGCGTCAGGAAGGGCATCCGGCTTAAAACCTTGCCAAACAAATATGAGCGTTCATCCAAAGAATTCCATACCGGATCGGTCGTGGCCCGGGTTAACAATGTCCGCCACCGGCGCCGTCAACCTGCGGGGCGCCGTTGGAAATTCAGCTACTGTGGGTCGAAGTCAAAGAAGAAGAAGAGGTGGAAAGCGGGTTCTTTGGCAGAAAGAGAAGAGGAAAACACAGAGCCAAGAACTGAATGTGGGGACTTTGAATGTTGGGACTATGACAGGAAAATCTCGGGAGTTGGTTGACATGATGATTAGGAGAAAGGTTGATATATTGTGTGTCCAGGAGACCAGGTGGAAAGGCAGTAAGGCTAGAAGTTTAGGGGCAGGGTTTAAATTATTTTACTATGGTGTAGATGGGAAGAGAAATGTAGTCGGGGTTACTTTAAAAGAAGAGTTGGCTAAGAATGTCTTGGAGGTGAAAAGCGTATCAGATCGAGTGATGAGGCTGAAATTTGAAATTAAGGGTGTTATGTGTAATGTGATTAGTGGCTATGCCCCACAGGTAGGATGTGACCTAGAGGTGAAAGAGAAATTCTGGAAGGAGCTAGACGAAGTAGCTCTGAGCGTCCCAGACAGAGAGAGAGTCTTAATTGGTGCAGATTGTAATGGACATGTTGGTGAAGGTAATAGGGGTGATGAAGAAGTGATGGGTAAGTACGGCATCCAGGAAAGGAACTTGGAGGGACAGATGGTGGTAGACTTTGCAACAAGGATGCAAATGGCTGTAGTGAACACTTTTTTCCAGAAGAGGCACGAACATAGGGTGACCTACAAGAGCGGAGGTAGAAGCACACAGGTGGATTACATCTTGTGCAGACGATGTAATCTGAAGGAGGTTATCAACTGTAAGTAGTGGTAGGGGAGAGTGTGGCTAGACAGCATAGGATGGTGGTGTGTAAGATGACTCTGGTGGTGGGGAGGAAAATTAGGAAGAGAAAGGCAGAGAAGAGAACCATGTGGTGGAAGCTGAGACAGGATGAGTGTTGTGCAGCTTTTCTGTAAGAGGTGATACAGGCTCTCGGTGGACGGGAGGAGCTTCCAGAAGACTGGACCACTGCAGCCAAGGTGATCTGCAGCCAAGGTGATCTTCTGGCAGGAAAGGAGAGAAGGAGACTTGGTGATGGAACCTCACAGTACAGGAAATCATACAAGGAAAAAGGTTAGCTAAGAAGAAGTGGGACACTGAGAGGACCGAGGAGAGGCGAAAGGAATACATTGAGATGCGACACAGGGCAAAGGTATAGGTGGCAACGGCAAAACAAGAGGCATATGATGACATGTATGGCAGGTTCGACACTAAAGAAGGAGAAAATGATCTATACAGGCTGGCCAGACAGAGGGATAGAGATGGGAAGGATGTGCAGCAGGTTAGGGTGATTCAGGATAGAGATGGAAATATGTTGACTGGTGCCAGCAGTGTGCTAGCTAGATGGAAAGAATACTTCGAGGAGTTGATGAATGAGGAAAATGATAGCGAAGGGAGAGTAGAAGAGGCAAGTGTGGTGGACCAGGAAGTGGCAATGATTAGTAAGGGGGAAGTTAGAAAGGCATTAAAGAGAATGAAAAATAGAAAGACAGTTGGTCCTGATGACATTCCTGTGGAGGTATGGAAGAATCTAGGAGAGGTGGCTGTGGAGTTTTTGACCAGATTGTTCAATAGAATTTTAGCGGGTGAGAAGATGCCTGAGGAATGGAGGAAAAGCGTAATGGTGCCCATTTTTAAGAACAAAGGTGATGTGCAGAGCTGTGGCAACTATCGAGGAATAAAGTTGATGAGCCACACAATGAAGTTATGGGAAAGCGTAGTGGAGGCTAGACTCAGGACAGAAGTGAGTATTTGCGAGCAACAGTATGGTTTCATGCCTAGAAAGAGTACCACAGATGCATTATTTACCTTGAGGATGTTGATGGAAAAGTACAGAGAAGGTCAGAAGGAGCTACATTGTGTCTTTGTAGATCTAGAGAAAGCCTATGACAGAGTACCCAGAGAGGAACTGTGGTACTGCATGTGGAAGTCTGGAGTGGCAGAGAAGTATGTTAGAATAATACAGGACATGTACGAGGGCGGCAGAACAGCGGTGAGGTGTTCTGTAGGTGTGACAGACGAATTTAAGGTGGAGGTGGGACTGCATCAGGGATCAGCCCTGAGCCCCTTCATGTTTGCAGTGGTGATGGGTAGGCTGACAAATGAGGTTAGACTCAAATCCCCGTGGACCATGATGTTTGCAGATGACATTGTGATCTGCAGTGAAAGAAGGGAGCAGCTGGAGGAACAGTTAGAAAGATGGAGGCATGCATTGGAAAGAAGAGGAATGAAGATTAGCCGAAGTAAAACAGAATATATGTGCATGAATGAGAGGGGTGGTGGGGGAAGAATGAGGCTACAGGGAGAAGAGATAGCAAGGGTGGAGGACTTTAAATACTTGGGGTCAACCGTCCAGAGCAATGGTGAGTGTGGTCAGGAAGTGAAGAAACGGGTCCAAGCAGGTTGGAACGGGTGGAGGAAGGTGTCAGGTGTGTTATGTGACAGAAGAGTCTCTGCTTGGATGAATGGAAAACTTTATAAAACGGTGGTGAGGCCAGCCATGATGTATGGATTAGAGACAGTGGCACTGAAGAGACAACAGAAAGCAGAGCTGGAGGTGGCGGAAATTAAGATGTTGAGGTTCGCTCTTGGAGTGACCAGGTTGGATAAAATTAGAAATGAGCTCATCATCATTTTGTTTTTTGATAGTGTACGCTTTGGCGTTGACAAAACAGTAACCCTCATGAAAATCGATTAAGGAATAAGGACGTTGCGTCTTAATTTCAGTGTTCTTGCGTTTGCCTTCTATGGGAATGTCGACCTTCCCAACATAGCCGCTATATTGGCATGTTGGTTAGCTGGGCAGCTTTATTGTGCTAGCGTATCTACCCATTCATATCTATGCCTCACCAGACCAAGCGCAAGTTTTGCAGCAAAGCTAACTTTTACGTCCAAGCAGATTTTTTGTTGCTACGTGTTGCTGACGGAAATGGGTAAGACCGTGGCTAAGACAGTTACCGACGAGCTAGCACCTTCACGGAAACTGCACATCGGTTATTTGTCTTTTGGGGAAAACTCAGAGAAACGGAAAACTGCAGAAAGTCTCAAAAGTCCGCTGTTTCCTGCCACGAAAGGCAGACGGGAAAGCAGACAATGAGTTTGTCTCGCTGACACGGCAGGTGATTGAACTACTGCAACAACAGGACGTTTTTACAACACGACTTCAGCAACAGCAGGAAAACTTGAAAAGCTTTGTCACAATAATCATTGACACAACAACAACAACAGCAGCAATGCAACAGACTGGATGCACTTTCACCGGAGTTACAAGAGGTAAATGGAAGCTTTCTATATGTCTGTCTATCTAACAGTCACAAATCTGAAAGTCCACTTGAGCTGTTTGCCATTTACCCACAAGGGAAGGAAAACGTGCAAAAATATATATATTGTTTTGTAAGTTAAACGTATAAACATGTGTCTCATGAATGGGTTTACTGTATGTTGTGATGCATCTAATCTAACCTTAGAACCAGTATTATACACTGCACTTATTGGTCTTCAAATTCTGTGGACTGTTATATAGTAACTGTATTTCATGTGTGGATGGTTGTTTATCTGTTAGTAAGTTAATAATTCTGAAATGTAATGTAATGTAAATTAAGACATCTTTTAGTTTTTATGACACAAAACTTATCGCAAACTTTTTTTTTATCTCACACTTTACAAACACCCCAAAAAAAAAAAAAAATTTAAACTAATACTGAAATTAATACAAACTAAACAAAATGAAGCTTTTTTTGAAAATAATAAAAAACATTGAAAATTAACAAACCTGCTCTAAAAACTATTTAAAAATAACCGAATGTGAAAAATAAAAATGTCAGACTGTAATGGAAAATCCAAAACTATTACAACCCTGTTCCTGTGTGGAGTTTACCTGTTCTATACAATGTGTGCTCATAATAATGAGTTTAAATCCGCAGTACTGTACTGTGGTTGAATCGATAGGCGCATTGTTACTTTAGCAGTACAGTCGATGGATTTTCTTTCTATTATGACTTCATAGCTCATCTTTTCAGAGTATCAACCTAGACTATATGTTTTGGGCTTCTGCATTATGTTTTAGCATCAAATACGTGGAATCTAGGCAGGAGACATTTGCTGAAAGCCTCAAACTTATGTAACTGCTACTGGTCAATGTTTCTCTCCCTTTCTCGACATTGATTTTATTTCAATGCTGCATTGATGTTTATGTCATACCATTAATCTAACTAAAGCAACTACAGTATATGCAATCAAATGAGCCAGTGATGATAAATAATTGAAGACGTGTGCACCACTTGACGTGCTCATTTGCCTCCCTTTCATTTGTTTATATGGCACAATACCATAGGGCTATTGAGTCAGTGTAAGCAAGAATAATAATTTATCACTTGAATTAAAAAAGTTGAGAAGGGCTAATGTTTTTGGTATCAGCGGTAGTAGCAATTTTGGGTGTGTGCCTCAGACCTGGTTTATTTTAGCTTATTTAAGATGTCATTTACTTGTCTCAAGAATGGAATATTAGCTTTTGCATTTGAAAAATTAAACTTGCAATTTATGTCTTATCCTTGTAATCATGCGTCTCAGGGCAGAAGATTCACCTTCAATTTTAGTAGTTAACCACTGTCAATTTGTGATTCTACACACACATGCACGCATATGTGCACACATGCACAAAGTTCAGATTGGATGGGAATTACAAAGTAATTTATGATATGATATTGGGATGCTGCGATTGGCTGGCAACCAGTTCAGGGTGTACCCCGCCTCTTGTCCGCTGGGATAGGCTCCAGCCCACCCGCGGCCCGAGTGAGGATAAGCGGAATGGAAGAGGAATGAATGAATAATATTTAGAATATTTATTTTAGCATGTTTTTGGGATGTGGGAGGAAACCGGAGTGCCCGGAGAAAACCCACGCAGGCACGGGGAGAACATGCAAACTCCACATAGTCGGGGCTGGGGATTGAACCCGGGTCCTCAGAACTGTGAGGCTGACACTCTTACCAGTCGGCCACCGAGCCTATTGTGTTCTTGTTAACTCTTAATTAGTTAGCTGGAAGATCAATTCAAATTGATTATTTATGATGTGCTTAATAAAGCTCTGCCTAATTGAGTTTGATGTTGCGGAACATGAAGGAGGGCACTCAACGCCTCCTCACAGGGGTCCATTAATCATTTCTACACTCATTTATCCATGTGCAGGTTAGCAAAATAGGGCGGGAGGCAGTGGAGGGGCAAACAGTTCAGCACTGGCACACACAATTCTCTTCCACTGCTGCTGTGTGATTTAGTGATCGCTAGGCCAGGTAAGATGCTGTAGCGGCATGTCAACCAGAACAGCCCCCTAACATCCAGACCCCTCAAGAACTCCGGGTAGATCTCCCTGCCACTGAGGAGCTTTTTAGCAAACTCAGTAACCTCAACCCCAGAGATAGGACAGCCCTCCTCGTGATCTCTAGACTCTGTTTCCTCATGGGAAGGGGTGTCAGTGGAATTGAGGAGGTCTTCGAAATATTCTGCCCATCGACTCACAACGTCCTGAGTTGAGGTCAGCGACGCCCCATCCACACTATAATACAGTGTTGATGGTGCACTAATTCCCCTTCCTGAGACGCGGGATGGTGGACCAGAATTTCGTCAAAGCCGTTCCACAAGTCATTCTCCATGGTCTCACCAAACTCCTCCCACACCCAAGTTTTTGCCGCAGCAATCACCAAAGCTGCGTTCAGCTTGGCTCGCCGGTACCCATCAGCTGCCTCCAGAGTCCCATAAGCCAAAAAGGTCCGATAGGACTCTTTCATCTTGACTGCATCCCTTACTGCTGGTGTCCACCAACGGGTTTGGGGATTGCTGCCACAACAGCACTGATTTCCGACTTGAACTGACGGCTACAGTTCCAGTCGGCCGCCTCAACAATGGAGGTGCGGAATATGGCTGCACGATATTTTGTTTGAGCATCGTCATCGCAATGTACATTTGTGCAAAAGTCACATCACAGGGTCTGCTGCGATGTTGGTGTACTGTAATATACAGTGAATCAACTTTAATACTAAGTCACCAGCAGAGGGACCTGTTTGGACATGCTCAAAAGATTAAAATATTTTACATCTGATGGATTTCCTATTTTACGCTTCAGAATTAACGAGGCAGGCAAGTGACAGCTGCTTGAGTGCGTGAGATGCGTTCAGGGACACTTGAAAAATTGATTACTAGGAAAATTATTATTTGTATCAGAATGCTGTAGTTAAAACACTGCATGATCACACTGTGATAATATGGATTTATCACAATTGTTACACAGTGTGTAATTCAATTATCAACACAATTATTACACAGTGTGTAATTCCATCGAGAAATTATTTTGTTTATATAGTCAGCCAGAGCTACGAGGAATGCAAAGTTATCAATGTCCTTTCCCCATCGTTCATGTCATACTGTGTTGCATGTTTTTGCACATTAAGGACAAAAGTCCTGTTTTTGTTTAAATTCCTCTTTTTAAAAAACACGATTCAAAGCAACAAGTTTTTCCTCATGTTTTTTAAATTGTAGGGTGAAAGCTGCAGCTGGCTACTCGTGTGGACTAAATGGGTGGCAACAATGGGCAAATGAAATACCAGTATTTTGTGTGCAACATACTGTACTGAAAAAAAAAAATAGAACTATCAACTAGTTTGTTTTTAGACCGGTGAACTTAGTTTTGAAATATGAACGATGAATTGAACTGGTTAATTTTTGGAATGATGAATTGAACTTTGAACTAATTTGTGTAGAAAATGAACTTTCCAAACACTGATCCTGTATTATTTCACACCACAATTATTATCGCAAGTTTAAAAAATTCACAATGTCATTTTATTCCAATATCGTGCAGCCCTAGTGCAGAACACGGTCAACTCAGACTCAATGTCCCCTGCCTCACCAGAGACATGGGAGAAGTTCTGCCAGAGGTGATAGTTGAAGCTCCTTCTGACAGGAGACTGCCAGACGTTCCCAGCCAGGTCGGACCAGCATCTTCCACCACCATTGGATCCAACACACCACCAGGTGGTGATAGGTTGATCGCTCCGCCCCTCTCTTGACCGGAGTGTCTAAGACATGTGGCAGAAAGTCCGATGACACAACCACAAAGCCGATCATCGAACTGCGGCCAAGGGTGTCCTGATGCCAAGTGCACATGTGGCACCCTAATGTCTGAACATGATGTTTGTTATGGACAATCCATGACAAGCACAGAAGTGCAATAAGAGAACACCACTCGGGTTCTGGTCGGGGAGGCTGTTCATCCCAAACACACCTTTCCAGGTCTCACTGTCATTGCCCACGTGAGTGTTAAAAGTCCCCCAGCAGAACGAGGGAGTCCCCAGCGGGAGCACTATCCAGCACCCCCTCCAAGAACTCCAAAAAGGGGGGTTTGTTGCCAAGGCACAAACAACAGTCAGGACCCGCCCCCACCCAACAGAAGGTGGAGGGAGGCTACACTCCTCTCTACCAGGGTGAACACCAACGTACAAGGCACCAAGCCGAGGGGGCAATAATTATGGCCACACCTGTTCGCCACTGTCTCAACGTTTTTCATCACATCCAATCCACCAATTTTCCATCCCGCTTATCTTCACTAGGGTCGCGGGTGTGCTGGAGCCTATCCCAGCTAACTCTGGGCGAGAGGCAGGGTACAGCCTGAACTGGAAATGGAGAGGTTATTATATACATATTCAGAGGTTGAAATTGTCCAGTTTCCCTGCCCTTCCCTCTCCTCTCTCCTTTACACACTGGCTAATTTAACTGCTTATAACTTTATTGATTCCTTAGTTATATCGTGATCCATTTTTTTCAGCTGAGTTACATTACATTTTATTGTTGAAAGGCCACACAACGCAAAAACACACAAAGCACATGCAAACAAAGAAAAGGGCACTGTGGGCATCAAGTGAGAAGGGGCAGGGGCTCAGGCATCCCCCCACTACCCCCCCATCGCGGACCCCCCACCCCCACCCCACCCCATTCCCCTGCATGTCCCTGAAGTCCAGCAGCACAGCCAATTGTGTATAAGAAAAAGGAAAGTTTGAATCCATCTCTGTCCCCAATGGAAAGTTATAGTGTCCCACAGGGCAGCAACTGATTGATGTACAGCAGTCAGCCTTGACTTTTGCTTTGCTCGGAAAACTGCTATCCATCCATCCATCCATTTTCTACCGCTTATCCGGGTCGGGTCGCGGGGGCAGTAGCTTTAGCAGGGGCGCCCAGACTTCCCTCTCCCCAGCCACTTCATCCAGCTCTTCCGGAGGGATCCCGAGGCGTTCCCAGGCCAGCCGAAGGACGTAGTCCCTCCAGCGTGTCCTGGGCGTGTCCTGCTATCATATTGTAATATTTAATTGTATGTATTGAATATGTATTTATAATATTCCAGTTATTATGAAAGGATATAATTCAGCCAACTATCATTTTTTATTCATAAACACAATGTTGAAGATTCTAAAATGAGTCTACTGCTGAAGAGAGGGACTAGATGTTTTACTGTAATCCATATTGTCCAGGTTCCAACTACAGTACCAATCACCAAGGGAGATGGGAGGGAAGGAGGCTACTGCAGACAGTGGACAACAGCAGCACAGTGGAAATGGAGATAGAAAAGAATTGCACTTCTCCAGGTAAGAGGGTTAAAAGACTACAAGATAGAAGTCTTCCTCACATCTCGAAGAGGGAGGAGATGGAGGCAAGCAAATGCTCATCATACATACTCTAAACCTCAACCTCATCTGCTCCTACTGTAGTTACCATTGTGAAGTTACCCGCATTGGGGTGTTATTTGATCTTTCATGAGCACAGTCAGTATGTATGCAGTGACATTGCGGCTTCCACAACAGTTTTTCTGCTTCGTCTTTTTGATCGTAATTGTTAACTTTCTCTCGCTCTCTTGCTCTCTCGCATGCCACCTTTTCTCTCTCTCTCTCTCTCTGTCTCTTGCAAACCTTTGCACTGACCTTCCTCTGTCGCCTCGTGTTTTCCCTCATTTTGCCCAAATCTCGGAAAATATAATTTGGTGGCCCTTTTATCTTCAACAGCTAACTTTGGTTTCAGGCAAGTGTGGGAATTTAGGGCCATATCCTCGCATGTGCTTAAGACAGTAACGGCGCGCAGCTACACACTTTTCTTGCGACGCAGATTGTCTCATCCACTTGCTGTAAATCTGTCATTTTAAGTACCTTTGTGCCAGATATGCAATCTGGGTGGAACAACTTGAAAATGTGCTAATTTCCTGTGAAATCTGGCAATCCATTGATTTAAGCAGTTCCTCCTTTGCACTCCAGAGGCTGTAATAAAGCCAGTGCCCCTTGAAGGTGAAACGTCATATTGCACTTGAGGTGCGTCGCCACGTTGTAAGCGACTTCCAGAAAGCTATCAAATGTATGTAGAGCATATAGGTGCAACCATTAATAGATGAGTCAACAACTAATTGATAAATAAAATAATCTACAACTACTTTGATAATCGATGAATCATTTACTGTCTGTCCAACTGTCCGAATCCTCTGATTTCAGCCTCTCAGCAGTAAATGTTCTCTGATTTCTGTAGTTCTCTGTGAAGGCAGATTGATTATCAGTGTTCAATGTTTTTGCTTGGTTTCTGACATGCCACAAACCAAACCAGTAACTGAATCATTTCAATTTATGGAAAAAAAAAGAATAGTCTGTTTTCATCTATTGGGAAAATAAGCATTATTTGCAGCCGTAGTATGAATAACCTGTAATTGACGTAGTTGAACCTGAAGCCCAGAAATGTACCTGTGTATGAAACCAGTAGCCCTTCACATTAATCAGGATTGCTTCCTGATTAAATTTTTAATCGTTAAACAATACCAAATAAAAAGCAACAATCACTAGTAGAGAGACTGACCCCGTAAAGTATTTAGCTGATCAACAAGATGCTGTGAGTCAGCTATTTTAGCTGTAATATTTATTGGCAAAGAATATCGGCGCCTGGTGACTTTTTATCACCTACAAGTGCGAAGAGTGATTCTGCTTTAACCCTTGTGTTGTCTTTCGGGCCAAAAGTGACCCTCTGCCATGTTTAGCTGTAGAAATAATAACTGAAACTATCTTTTTCCAACTTGAAATTGTATGACTTTTCCTAAAGGGACTCCATCATTAGAAAAAGTGATACTTTGTTTTTGTTTATGTTTCCATGTGGGCTGTACACCACTAGGGTACAAAGGTTGTCTTATGGGTCATTTTTGACCCATGAATTTCAAAAGCATTTAAACACCAGACAAAAAAGTTCAAAGGCCAAACACAAAACCTCCCTCTAATACACACACACACACACACACGAGCACACATCAAAAGAAACTGGATTGATGTATGAATTGACTGAATCTGCAACTAACCCTCACATCACACAAGCTCCCAAACAAACAAACAAACAAAAAAAAATCTCAAACATAATAAAAACAAATTCAGTATAGAGGATATAAAGGTATCCTGAATCAAAGGACCCCTAGTTGGGTCCTTGTTGAAGCCATGAGTAGACGTTTCACTGTCTGGATGAGATATTTTCAGGAGGTTAGGAGGAACAAGAGAATGAAGATGGATCTGAAGAGGAATATGGGGAGGAATACAACCCAGAGGATGATGCATCTTCAGATGAAGAAGAAGAGGAAATCCCTCAAGCTGACGGAGAGACAGTTTTGTCAAAGAACAGCAAAATTGCACGGTCCTCATCAAATTCAGACAGCAACCAGGGAAGAACAGCAGCAGCAAACATCATAAGGATGACTCCAGGGCCAACAAGGTATTCAGTTGCCCATGTCCAGGACGTTTCATCCACCTTTCTCCTGTTCATCACACCAGCCATTGAAAAAAATAATCCTGGAGAATACAAATTTGGAGGGTTTCCGGAAATATGGAGAAAACTGGAAAAATATGGATGAGATTGACCTGCGTGGCTACATAGGGCTTTTGATATTAGCAGGTGTATATAGGTCCCACGGCAAGGCTTTCTCTCTGGAATGCAGAGAGTGGAAGGGCAATTTTCCGTGCCACAATGCCGCTGAAAATCTTTCACACTTTGACAACCCTGAGTCAAGACCAGCGAGGTGTGTGACGGACAAACTGGCAGCCATCAGAGAGGTCTGGGACAAGTGGGTTGAGCGTCTCCCATACCTCTACAAAATCTGGGCCTGAAGTCACAGTAGACGAGCAGTTGGTTCAATTCAAAGGTATTTTTTATTTTCATACATGCAATGTTACTTACCTGAAATATTTTTTATTTTATTGTGAGGTAACATCCTTGATTCATGCAGTTTTCCGTGACACTCGCACTCAGTGAGTTTATTTATTTATTTATTTATTTTTTAAATCAACAGGTCGCTGTCCTTTCCAGCAGTATATGCCAAGCAAACCAGCAATATATTATTTTGAGGCTTTGAGGGGAGTAAACAGAATGTTAAGATCACACAAGGGTTAAAGATGGTGTCACTGGTTGCCATTAAAAGACAAGCCTTTTGGAGTTTTTTGAAAGTGCAGAGCACCCACTGATACAGCAACTACATTTATTGTGGTGCAGTGGTCAATTAGAATTTTTTTTTTGGGCTTCAGTGCCGGTCGACAAATACTGTATGTCTATGTTAATGTTACACGCCTGGTCCCTGGCGTAAGTTTGGACTTACTTTAGATATTTCTTTAAAAAAATCTCAGACCATTCTTTAACAGGCGGCACGGTGGACGACTGGTTAGAGCGTCAGTCTCACAGTTCTGAGGACCCGGGTTCAATCCCCGCCCCCGCCTGTGTGGAGTTTGCATGTTCTCCCCGTGCCTGCGTGGGTTTTCTCCGGGCACTCCGGTTTCCTCCCACATCCCAAAAACATGCATTAATTGGAGACTCTAAATTGCCCGTAGGTGTGACTGTGAGTGCGAATGGTTGTTTGTTTGTATGTGCCCTGCGATTGGCTGGCAACCACTTCAGGGTGTACACCCCGCCTCCTGCCCGATGACAGCTGGGATAGGCTCCAGCACGTCTGCGACCCTAGTGAGGAGAAGCGGCTCAGAAAATGGATGGATGGATATTCTTTAACAATTACTGTAGTTCCAATTAGAAGCACTATTTTGCCTTTAAAAATGTGATAGCGTGTGACACAGCAAGTGGCCACCCTCTTTGTGGAAATTTCAAAAAGGCATGGAATGAACACTTCAAATGCCTCTAGAATCCTTCATAAGAAATAAATACAGGAAAAAAATCTAGATGACTAAATGTTGGATTTATCTTGCCCAACATTATAAAAAATAGACACAAAAGGAATGAAGACACTGGTTTCTTTTTCTCATGAGGAGGGCGCATGGGAGATTGTTCAGATTACAGCCTCTCAACACGCTCTAAACAATCGCTCCCGTCGCTCCTGCATTTATTTGAAAATAGGGAGGTTTCTAAGTTTACAAGACACAACACACGAAGGGGAGGGTTTCAAAGTGAAAACATGGCACCAACACCTGCCACGTCCCGGCCACGTCCTTCTCTCAGGTGATTCCTGCTGAGTCATCTTCTTGAAGGCGAGACATCTTTCTTTCTAAAAATTGTCCATAATACTAATGCAAGCTAAGCAAATAAATGATAACCTCTACAATATATCCAACACTAAAGTACATGACTTATTCTACTGCCCATGCTGCTATTCTCATGGATAATGATCCATTTGCGCCATTTATTTTTAGGGCAAGTGAAGCTATTTGAAACGTCACAGTAATTTTGATGTACTGACTTGGAGAATCCCTCGGAATTTCGGTCGACTGGTGGATATTTTTCAGTGAATTTGTCAGCCAATCGAAGAAGAGGTTCCCTGAGTAGCAAACGAAACAAAAGGGTTTCGGAGATATGTTGAGAAAAAATTAAGTTGTACTATTTCCTGTACTGTTTTACTCTAACTTGAAGTCATTTTTTAAACCAGATTTTCTATAGGCAATATAAAAAAAAAAAAGTTCCCCAAAAAGGCTTTTTTTTTTCGGAAACAAAAAACTCACAAACCATCATCCGATTGTCAAAATTCCTGGTGAGTTGTACTCAGGTTGAAGTGGCCATTGTAACCAGACTCAGCATTTTGAGGGACTGTCAGTTTTAGGAAATTTTGTCACGTTGCTACATCTACTGAACATGCATTCTGAACATCACCAATGTCTGTTGCTATTTTTAGAGGTGGATGGAATGAATTGCAGTTGAGGCATAATTTATGTGTACAAGGCATGATGGAGAGAGATAACTGTGACGCTGACATTTGTATATTTTACCTTCAGCAGAGGATGAAAAAATAGCCACCATCAACCTCCTCCAGACTCCCAAGGTCATCTTTAAAAGAAAGAGGGGCCAAAGTTCAACTTAATTCCTCCTCTTACATCTCTGCTAAATTTAAAGCACATGCAGCAGCTCTGGTGACTTCCTGCCCTTAACTACCTACCCTCTTGAGAAATTCAGGATATTTTTATTTCTACCCTGTTGCTTTTGTTCTTGTCAAATAAAATGTGCCAATGCAGTGTATTTCTGAGTCATGCTTCACCTTCCATTTCCCCCCCCCCTAAATTAGGGATGTCTAAACGTAATCCAATGTAATTGCTGTAAAGGCCTTTTTACACCACACTTAGCGGAGCGCAGTGCGCCGTCGACGAAGACATTCATTGTGAATGTGATGCGACGGCACGGCTCGAATTGAAAAATGTTCAATTTGGGAGCAGCATCGAATGTGATATCAGACGGCACATCCAATAGGAGAGGGGTTGGCAGAGTGATTTCACAGTTCTCTCAGCAGAAGATTCTGGTGGACGTGGACAGGAAATAGCAAGGAAAAAATCGAGGAAGTAAGAATAAATGCAGTGTATATATATACATACATATATATATATATATATATATATATATATATATATATATATATTAGCATATCTGCCTCACAGTTCTGAGGACCGGGGTTCAAATCCCGGCCCGCCTCCCACATCCCCAAAAAACATGCATGGTAGGTTGATTGAAGACTCTAAATTGCCCGTAGGTGTGAATGTGAGTGCGAATGGTTGTTTGTTTCTATCTGCCCTGTGATTGGCTGGCGACCAGTTCAGGGTGTACCCTGCCTCCCGCCCAGTGTCAGCTGGGATAGGCTCCAGCACGCCTGCGACCCCAGTACCTAGTATATAGACAGAGCTGCCAACCTATAGAAATTGACTTCCAGAAAAATCTGTTCAAATTTGTCTGAATTTCCGTATTTTCAAAATTTGGTCAAGAACATTACTGTTGGACAGTTATTGTGGTATATTTGGTAAAAGGATAAAAATAATTCTGCATACTGTTCAATTCCACAACATAATCATTACTGTATAATCATAATCATTAATAAATTATATAAATTATACATATATATATATATATATATATATATATGTATAGGGAGCGGGTGGGAATGGAAAGTGTGTGGGTATGGAAAGTGAAAGTGTTCAGACCGCCTTAAATTTTTCACTTTTTTATGTTGCAGCCATTTGCTAAAATCAATTAAGTAAATTTTTTTCCACATTAATGTAGACACAGCACCCCATATTGACAGAAGAAAAAACGGAATTTCTGAAATTTCTGCAGATTTATTAAAAACGAGAAACGGAAATATCACACAGCCTTGACCAATGGATATGCTTATTTTCCTTACCGGTGAAATATGAAATAAATAGCTATGTAAAAAGTGTTCCTATTTTTGAATCTTCCCAGTGAAATGATTAATGAAAAAAAAAATGGGATCAAATGAGGAATTTGAGCATGTTCCCTCAAGGGGAACCGTCTTTCCCTTTTATCTTAACCCAACAGAGCATCATCCTCTTCCGTCTCTCCCGCTCCTCTGCATGTTCTACTCTTAACTCCAGCGCTATCTGCAGGTCTTTCCTCTGCACCCATGAATCTCCTCTTTGGTCTTCCTTTGTGCCTCCTACTCGGCGGCTCCATTTCCAGCAACCTACCAATATATCCACTTTCCCTCCTCTGCACAAATCCATACCACCTCAATTTGGTCTCTAGCATATGTCTCCCAACCTTCCAGTCTGTGCTATTCCTCTGATGAGCTCATTCCTGATCCTGTCCATTCTCGTCACACCCAAAGACAAGCTCAGCATCTTCACCGCTACCACTTCCAACTCTGTCTCCTATTTTCTGGTCACTGCTCTCGTCTCCTAACCGTACAACATAGCTTGGTCTCACTACTTTCCGATAAACCTTTCCTTTCCCTTTAACTGGTGTTCTTCTATTATAGATCACTCCTGACAGTTTTCTGCACCCGCTGCATCCTGCCTAATCTCTTCTTCATCTCTCCTCCACACACCCCATTCCTCTGATCAGTTGATCCCAAGTAGCCCTACTTGAACTGCACTTTCTCCACCTCTCCTCCGTGTAACCTTACCATTCGGCTTCATTCACATACATACTCTGTCTTGCTGTAACTGACCTTCATTCCTTGTCCCTCTAGTGCATACGTCCACCTCTTCAGCTTCTCTTCCACCCGCTCCCTACCCGCAACATCATTGTCCAAGGGGACTGTTCTCAGCTGTCAATCTGTCCATCACCATCACCAAACAAGAAGGGGCTCAGAGCAGATCCTTGATGCAGTCCCACCTCTTACTTGATGTAATCTGTCACTCCAGCAGCATACTTCACCACTGTGAACTCCTCGACGAGTCTAATGTACATCTGCTACTCATACAATGCAACAGCTCCTCCTTTGGCACCCACTCAAAGGCTTTTTCTCAATCCACGAAGACAAAATAGAGCTCCTTCTGACACTCCCTGTACTTCTCCAGCAGCATTCTCAGGGCAAATATGGTATCTGTGATTCTTGTTCTAGGCATGAAACCATACTGTTACTCACAGTTACTTACTTCTTGTCTCAACCTGGCTTTCACTACTCTTTACCAAGTTGTCATTGTATGGCTCATCAACTTAATTCCTCTGTAGTTGCTGCAACTCTGCACACCACCCTTGTCATTGAAAAAAGAAAAATGGCACCAGCTCACTCTTTCGCCATTCCTCAGGCGCCTTCCCTAAGATGCTGTTGAACAATCTTGTCAAAAAATCCACTGCCATCCCCTGTGGCGCTGCCACATTTCCACCTGCCATCAGGACCAACAGCTTTTCCACAATTCATCCTCTAAATCATCCCTTTCCCCACTTCATCCTTTCTAATCTGGCCGACCACCTGTTTCACTGGTTCCACCTGCTTTTTCTTTCATTTTTTTAAATTCGCCAACTCTTCAAAATACTCCTTCCATCTACTCAACACCCTTTTCTCAATTATCTGTACACATAAATCTCAGCCTTTAATCACCCTAACCTTCTGCAAATCCTTTCCAGCTCAAATCCCTTGGCCATACCAATCTGTACAACTCCTTTTGTCCTTCCTTTGTGTACAACCTCGCGTACAACTCATCATACTATGGGTTTATTAGCTGGCTCACACTTGAGCAAGCATTCTACCTAATGCAATACACACAAATTAAAATTCCTCTCAGATGCTGTATTTCCTCTCCCTTTTTAAATCACGACTTGAAGTAAAATTTACATTTTCAGAAAAATACCTCAAAGAAGACATGAAGATCAGTAGCGGTCGAAAATAAGATTCTAACATTTGTTGGTTACAATATGCTAAAATAACACGCCAGGGGAAAAAATGACACTTTCAGATCATTGAGGGAACCCTTTTCATTTCAATTGGGAAATTAAGGTGTGTTTGGGGGAATTGTGTTACCATGGTTACACAAAATATTCACATCGTATCTTTTGATATGCCATTTGAGGGGGTTGTTTCAAAGCTGTGGTTTGGGTCAGTGCAATGAACAGCGACAGAATGATAAAGAATAAAATATATATTACGTATGAGGAGTAATATTTTGGCTGCTTTGGTAAACAAAGCACTACCTGTGCGTCTTAGCAGCAGTTAGAGGTAGGCTGCAGATGCAGATCCGGAGAAGTTTTAATATAGCCTTGTGGACTGGAATTCCACCATAGATGACAGTTGTCTTCTCCTTGATTTGCACACCTCCTGCTTCTTACAGGACTTGGAGGGTTCTACAACCCCAATTCCAATGAAGTTGGGACGTTGTGTTAAACATAAATATAAACAGAATACAATGATTTGCAAATCATGTTCAGCCTATATTTAATTGAAAACACTACAAAGATATTTAATGTTCAAACTGATAAACTTGATTGTTTTTAGCAAATAATCATTAACTTAGTATTTTATGGCTGCAACACGTTCCAAAAAAGCTGGGACAGGGTCATGTTTACCACTGTGTTACATCACCTTTTCTTTTAACAACATTCAATAAACATTAGGGAACTGAGGACACTAATTGTTAAAGCTTTGTAGGTGGGATTCTTTCCCGTTCTTGCTTGATGTACAGCTTCAGCTGTTCAACAGTCTAGGGTCTTCGTTGTCATATTTTACGCTTCATAATGCGCCACACATTTTCAATGGGAGACACGTCTGGACTGCAGGCAGGCCAGTCTAGACCTGCACTCTTTAACTATGAAGCCACGCTGTTGTAACACTCGCAGAATGTGGTTTGGCATTGTCTTGCTGAAATAAGCAGGGGCGTACATGAAAAAGACATTGCTTGAATGGCAGCATATGTTTCTCCAAAGCCTGTATGTACCTCCATCCATCCATCCATCCATCCATCCATCCATTTTCTGAGCCGCTTCTCCTCACTAGGGTCGCGGGCGTGCTGGAGCCTATCCCAGCTGTCATCGGGCAGGAGGCAGGGTACACCCTGAACTGGTTGCCAGCCAATCGCAAACAAACAACCATTCGCACTCACAGTCACACCTACGGGCAATTTAGAGTCTCCAATTTATGCATGTTTTTGGGATGTGGGAGGAAACTGGAGTGCCCGGAGAAAACCCACGCAGGCACGGGGAGAACATGCAAACTCCACACAGGCGGGGTCGGGGATTGACTGTGAGGCTGACGGTGTAACCAGTTGTCCACCGTGCCGCCCCTGTATGTACCTTTCAGCATTAATGGTGCCTTCGCAGATGTGTAAGTTTCCCATGACATTGGCACTAACACAGCCCCATACCATCACAGATGCTGGCTTTTGAACTTTGCGTCCATAACAGTCCGGATGGTTCTTTTCTTCTTTGGCCCGGAGGACACGACGTCCGCAATTTCCAAAAACAATTTGAAATGTGGACTCGTCGGACCACAGAACACTTTTCCACTTTGCATCGGTCCATCTTAGATGAGCTCGGGCCCAGAGAAGCCGGCGGCGTTTCTGGGTATTGTTGATAAATGGCTTTTGTTTTGCATAGTAGAGTTTCAAGTTGCACTTATGGATGTAGCGCCGAACTGTATTTACTGACATTGGTTTTCTGAAATGTTCCTGAGCCCGAGCATTGATGTCGGTTTTTGATGCAGTGCCACCTGAGGGATCGAAGGTCATGGGCATTCAATGTTGTTTTTCGGCCTTGCCGCTTACATGCAGTGATTTCTCTGGATTCTCTGAAACTATTGTTGATATAATGGACCGTAGATGATGAAATCCCTAAATTCCTTGCAATTGTACGTTGAGGAACACTGTCCTTAAACTGGTCGACTATTTTCTCACGCACTTGTTCACAAAGAGGTGAACCTCGCCCCATTTCTGCTTGTGAATGACTGAGCAATTCAGGGAAGCCTTTTATACCCAATCATGGCACACACCTGTTCCCAATTAGCCTGTTCACCTGTGGGATGTTCCAAACAGGTGTTTGATGAGCATTCCTCAACTTTCTGTCTTTTTTGCCACCTGTCCCAGCTTTTTTGGAACGTGTTACAGCCATAAAATTCTCAGTGAATGATTATTTGCTAAAACCAATCAAGTTCATCAGTTTGAACATTAAATATCTTGTCTTTGCAGTGTATTTCATTAAATATAGGTTGAACATGATTTGCAAATCATTGTATTCTGTTTTTATTTATGTTTAACACAACGTCCCAACTTCATTGGAATTGGGGTTGTATATAACCTGGAACATACTAAGTACTTTTGATTGATATGCTTGACTTTGTCTACTCTTGGATATTAAATAAAACACAAGATTAGCTATACTTAATTAATAGGTGTCTGTTTCACCTAGTTATTAATTGTATTCACATCAAAAGTTCAACAAAGAAAAAAGTATAAATAGAAATTTAGGTAACCTTTCTGTTGAGTTGTGAAGGTCTACAGTATCAGAATGGCAAGGCAAGACTTTATGTGTGTGTGCATGTGAATCCATATTTTTAGGTCTATGTATACTATTTGTTTGGGTATGGTGTGTGCATGTAACGGACCGTGCAAAGGAAAAGCAGGAGTCCTTAAATGTCACATTACTCAGCACGGTAACTACAGTCGCGACATGCGATGTGTCAACCTGCATCATCATCGCCCACTGAGCATGTGCAGAACAGCCCCCCAGCCCTCCTCGTGCACTCAGATTATGCATGAGATGTACACGGGATGCGCTTGTTCAGATTCCCTTGGGTGGACAATGCAACTTTTTTGGTATACTGAGCACCAGCATCCCTTGAGTTGTTTCTGTTATTGTTCTCATTCTTTGCTATTATTGGCCTGAAATTATTAAAACATTGGCAGCTTCAGTCAATGGATAACCTTGACTTCTGGTTTTAGAACTGCCAAGTTCTATTACTTCCCCTCCGGTGTTAGTCTCATTACTGCGGCTAAAGTTATTTTTTAGGAACTTGAGGTTAAGAAACAGGGGAAAAAGAAAAATGTAACAAATACTTTAGTTCCTTGAGATAGAATTTTTGTCTGTTGTGTGTATTTTCATCACTTCCACCTGGATAGTTTCCAAATGATGGCAGTTTATAAAACAGCAGAGGGAGCTGCACAATGTTCGCTTGCTCTATTGTGGATTCAGTGCACTGCAGATTTTCTTCATAATCAAATTGCACGTAGTTCGCGATGTTGTGGGATTTTCAGTGTATGCTGTAATTCTTTTTTTCCCGGTAAAATAAAAGCTTCTTAGCCTAAAACATTAAAATATTAAAACTGTCACAAAAAAATAAAACACATATTATGGGGAATAAAATGTAAATCCATGTATGTTTAAGAATTCAAAAAAGGTGATTATATACAGGTAAAGTGTTTATTCGAGTATGATAGAGTTTAATAGGAGTGTGGGGAATAATAATAATCTGGGTAGGTTCATACATCTTTAAAATATGTATAAATACCGTAATTTTACCGACGCTACATGGGGATGTCGTCATCAAAACATGGCGGGTTGCTATCAGAGTATTTCCCAGCATGCCAACATCGTTGTAAAGATGTTAAAATGCTGTTTAATGTCAGTTAGTTCACTAATCCCCTAAATAGTTAATAATGTGAATGTTATTAGACCTATTTTATGTTTATCCCCCCTCTGCATCTTGTTGCATGTTAACACTTTTTTTATTATTATTCTGGAACCAGAAGTGAATGTATCATCCCGACAGATGACGAGTATTCATTATATTGTGCAAGTTGGCTCACATGTTAGTACTCACGTGGGAGAGGTAACCCCCCCCCCCCCCCCCCCAACTTAAAATCACGTCAAAACTAAACTCTAGAGTGTATCGCAGGTACAGTTTTTAAATACAGGGGAACCTCAATAGAACGGACTAATGGGGGACGTCAGACATAGCCGATTGTCTGTTACATTGAATCACTTTTTTTTTTTTGAGGCCATATGCACCCATATTACTGTACAGTACAAAATTATTGTTTTGTAGGTTTTGTTCATGGTCTAAAATGCACAGTACAGTACAACGTTATTATAAATAAATATAAAAAGAGCTTGAAAATGTTTGAAAGTTTCACACTTACCATGCCGGTGTGCTTGGTCATGGTAACATTGTTGACGTACAGTGATCCGCGAGGAATTAGTGTGCATCCTAGTTCCAAATCTGTTACCAAAGGTCAACGGCTTGACAAAAAAAAAATATATATATATTCCTGTACCAAAAATAGCATGTTCCAGACTCCAAAGGCTTGTGTTTTGTACTCCTCAGAGTTAACGCCGTAACCATGCCGCTCACACTCTGCTCTATGTACAATACTCATGTTTTGGCACATCTTTTTCTGACAGAATAAGTAAGGAAGCAATCTTGTCTTTGTGGGTTTTTATTACAAGGAAAAAAGAAAGGTCTTTGCAAAGAGAGGAAAAGGTACAAGTCTTACGAGTTGTCACCCCTTACTGAAGCCCAGACAAAAACACCTTTGTTATATTGAGGTGAGAGAGACAGAGAAGGAAAGTAAACAGTTATCTTTGTCCAGCTGCTACTCAACTTATCTTATCTTAATCGAAAAACAGCTAGTAGTCACAACATGGCTGGGAACAACTTGGACGCACAGCATGGCCGGAAAACAGCTAGTAGTCACAACATGGAACAATAAAGCATGTGAAGGTTGTATAAACTAATAGAAGTAATATTTGGTAGATATGAAACATACATTTTCCAACTCAGCTCCCCTCTTTTGATCATATCACACAATCTACTATTAATCACATAGAAAAGGAAAATTACTAAACATTATTACATCCTAAGTACATTAACACTAAGTAATCAAAACATTAAAAGTTAATCAAACTAAATATTGCTCAACACTAAGTAATTAAAAACATTAAAAGTTAATAAAACTAACATAACACCATAATATGTCTTAACAAAACAACTCTACTGTCATCCAGAAATTCACACCTCAGGTTGAAGAAAATCCTTCATAATCGGGTTGTAAATCAGTCATGCATCAAAGTTAGACTGAGGAATATGCATCATGGTCATCATTTAAGTCCTTGTTTTCATCCAAACATTCGGATTGAGGGAATCGGTCAGGAAAACATTCATCAGAGACTGAATAGTGAAATAGTAAATACTGGATATGACGCCTGTATCACCAGCATTTTCAGGAATGTATGTGCAACAGGTTTGGTTCAAGAGAGTACAAACACCACCCTGAGAAGCCTGTTTCCTGAAATTGATTAGTCGATAATGTGCAATACCTGAACGATTTGTATGCCCATCGGCAGATCTGGCTTTGGTAGACCTGGATGGATCCGGTCCAATGGAGTGCCTGCAAAGAAAATCTCAAAAAGGGATACATACCTCCTCATATATCCTTGACCTAATATAATTGACTTTCCAGGATTTATTTGCAGGTGGTAGCTATCATGTGTTCTGAAGTCAAATTGAAATCTGTCAGAAAGCTGTTGTCAGAGAAAAGCTTTCGAAGAATTGTAATAAAATTCTTAAAATAATTTTAGTCAATTGTGCTACCACCACTTACTTCAATTCTTACTTTAACGTCTACCATATCTACAGTATTTTGTAAGCGCATTGATCATTATTTAATTATATACATTATCAGTATAGCAGTGGCACGGTGGACGACTGGTTAGAGCGTCAGCCTCACAGTTCTGAGGACCCGGGTTCCATCCCCGGCCCCGACTGTGTGGAGTTTGCATGTTCTCCCCGTGCCTGCGTGGGTTTTCTCCGGGCACTCCGGTTTCCTCCCACATCCCAAAAACATGCATTAATTGGAGACTCTAAATTGCCCGCAGGTGTGAATGTGAGTGCGAATGGTTGTTCGTTTGTATGTGCCCTGCGATTGGCTGGCAACCAGTTCAGGGTGTACCCCGCCTCCTGCCCGATGATAGCTGGGATAGGCTCCAGCACACCCGTGACTCGAGTGAGGAGAAGCGGCTCAGAAAATGGATGGATGGATCAGTATAGCAACAATATGGCCGACCCATTATCTATTATCAGCATTATACTAATATAACATTTGTATATTAACATTATCTTTGAGACTGATAATCAAAACATTACTAAATGTAAATACTAACATAAAAAATGGACCACAGGTGTCAAACTGGTCATCCCATTTTTTTATGTGGCCCGCGAAAGCAAATCAAAATTGGTAATTGTGTTCTGGTGTAATACCATTGAGATATTTGCAAGCATTTTTTTGTTATCAATCCCCCTTTGAAAAGAAATGTAATAGTTGAAAAACATGTTTTTATATGGTCCTTATTTCAGAACTGGTTATAATGTGTTGTGTATACTGTATGCAATTACAGTCTATGAGGTAACCTTTCATTTATATGGGTTCACAGTCGTAGTGGCCCGTCGAGGCAAGTCATGGCTACAATGTGGCCCGTGACAAAAATGAGTTTGACACCCCTGCTCTAAACACTTTACAAAAATTTGGGTTGAATTAAAGCTCCAGCTAGATACTTTTCCTTTCCCCTGAAAGCCCGTGTCTGTGTCAACACGAGATCATGTAAATAACGAGTGAAGGGATTTGAGTAGTCTGGCAATCGAAGGACTTTCTTCCGTTGGATAAAATCTGCCAGCATTTTTTTGTCCAACGGATGCCAATGACACAGTCAGTTAAGCATAATTACTGATCCAGGACCTGCAATAATCTTTCATCCATCCATCCATTTTCTGAGCCGCTTCTCCTCACGAGAGTCGCGCTCATGCTGGAGCCTATCATCGGGCAGGAGGCGGGGTACACCCTGAGGCGGGGTACACCCTGAACTGGTTGCCAGCCAATCGCAGGGCACATACAAACAAACAACCATTCACACTCACATTCACACCTACGGGCAATTTAGAGTTGTCAATTAACCTACCACGCATGTTTTTGGGATGTGGGGAAACCGGAGTGCCCGGAGAAAACCCACGCAGGCATGGGGAGAACATGCAAACTCCACACAGTCTGGGCCGGGGATTGAACCCCAGTCCTCAGAACTGTGAGGCAGACGCTCTAACCAGTCGTGGCGCCCAGATAATCACCAATATACAAAATAATAATTAAAAGTAAATCAAAATCATAACGCACACACACACATACACAAACACAAAAAAATTCCCTTAAACAGCCTTCCACCAACCAGCCAATATTTTACGATATCCATGCACATTACTATATATATATATATATAAAATAATAATAATAATTTCTTGAAGGGGCTTAAATAATACAGTTTAAAGACGCTATATGCGAAATAATCACGAAAGCCTAACATATTATATCATGAATATGTGGGGCCAGGACCAGTTCTGATAGGGCCACCACAATTTGGGTCCACTCAAAAAGGACCCTGTACATGTATTAGATGTATTGCTTTGTGGGGGTGTTGCAATTGACGGATCAAAGATGAGTCAATAGTTTTTTTCTCCGCTTAAAGAACAGAAAATAAAAAACAACTTAGCATGAGCATTTTCATTCCGAACCTGCAGCCGGCTGTCATGCCCCATTCGAAGCACAGTCCCTTGATGAATGTTTCCTTGACTTTGACACCTGAGGGCTAAATTAAAGAGCTAGTCATTTATATATTTGTTACCCTCTCTCTCTCTCTCTCTCTGTCACTCACACACACACTCACACACATACAGGCACACACACACACGCACATAGGCCTCCGTCACAAATAATCACAAACAGTTAACCCCATAATCATTTCACAATGCCCGTATCAAATCCACCTTTCAACGCTTGCTCAATTTAACAACCACCCAAAAGTATTATATCATCAGTGAGAATGGAGCGGGGCATGAGTTTGCATGCATGCAGTGTCTCTCTCCTGCTCAGCCATATACTATACGAGTTTATTTTGACGCATCTTCTCCTCGGCCTCTCATCAAAACATACTCTATGAAGCCTTGCCTGGTGTTATGTAAGACGTCCAGGTCCCAACTTCAAAGAGATGAATTCATCACAGATGTTGAAAAAAGTGATGTTGAAAACAGTTAAGAGTAGGAGAACAAAATGTGGTGCTTCTGTTAATTCTCATTTTCATATTCATTGGACAAGCCACTGCAATACGCATAGCTTTTTTGTTTAAAGTACACAGCCAAAAGGACACCATATTATCGAGCAAAATAGCATCACTGACAGCAAGACCGCCAGCAAAAAGAAAGCAGCATTTCAAAGAAAATACCAACTGGCTGATTTACTAAACTTTTGTGCATGCAAAAACGAGTACAAACTCATGCCAGCTCATGCAAACAGACGTGGAAGCTGAGCTACAAACCGCACGACCCATGATTGTGTCTGCCAAAGAGGCAAATTTGCCACAATGTTCATTTTGCGCTTTCTGTGAGGAGAATATGCAAATAAATGTAGACAAGACCATCCCACAAATAAGAGGGGCCTTCCATTGGTCCATCTTCAATATACAGTGGTTACGCAAAGTATTCAGACCCCCTTACATTTTTCAGTCTTTGTTGTATTGCAGCCATTTGCTAAAATCATTTAAGTTCATTTCCCCCTCATTAATGAACACACAGCACCCCATATTGACAGAAATAAAATGGAATTGTTGAAATATTTGCATATTTACTAAAAAAGAAAAATGGAAATATCCCAGTGCCATAAGTATTCAGACCCTTTGCTCAGTATTTAGTAGAAGCACCCTTTTGAGCTAATACAGCCATGAGTCTTTTGGGGAATGATGCAACAAGTTTTTCACACCTGGATTTGGGGATCCTCTGCCATTCCTCCTTGCAGATCCTCTCCAGTTCTGTCAGGATGGATGGAGAACGTTGGTGGGCAGCCATTTTCAGGTCTCTCCAGAGATGCTCAATTGGGGTTAAGTCAGGGCTCTGGCTGGGCCATTCAAGAACAGTCATGGAATTGTTCTGAAGCCACTCCTTTGTTATTTTAGCTGTGTGCTTCGGGTCATTGTCTTGTTGGAAGGTGAACCTTCGGCCCAGTCTGAGGTCCTGAGCACTCTGGAGAAGGTTTTCGTCCAAGATATCCCTTTACTTGGCCGGATTCATCTTTCCTTCGATTGCAACCAGTCTTCCTGTCCCTGCAGCTAAAAAACACCCCCACAGCATGATGCTGCCACCACCATGCGTCACTGTTGGGACTATTGGACAGGTGATGAGCAGTGCCTGGTTTTCTCCACACATACCACTTAGGATTAAGGCTAAACAGTTCTACCTTGGTCTCATCAGACCAGAGAATCTTATTTCTCATAATCTTGGAGTCCTTTAGGTGTTTGTTTTTTTAGCAAACTCCATGCAGGCTTTTATGTGTCTTGTACTGAGGAGAGGCTTCAGTCGGCCCACTCTGCCATAAAGCCCCAACTGGTGGAGGGCTGCAGTGATGGTTGACTTTCTAGAACTTTCTCCCATCTCCCGACTGCATCGCTGGAGCTGAGCCATAGTGATCTTTGGGTTCTTCTTTACCTCTCTCACCAAGGCTCTTCTCCCCCGATTTCTCAGTTTGGCCTGTCGGCCAACTCCAAGAAGGGTTCTGGTCGTCCCAAACATCTTCCATTTAAGGATTATGGAGGCCACTGTGCTCTTAGGAACCTTAAGTGCAACTGAATTATTTTTTGTAACCTTGGCCAGATCTGTGCCTTGCCACAATTATGTCTCTGAGCTCTTCAGGCAGTTCCTTTGACCTCATGATTCTCATTTGTTCTTACATGCACTGTGAGCTGTAAGGTCTTATATAGACAGGTGTGTGGCTTTCCTAATAAATTCCAATCAGTATAATCAAACACAGCTGGACTCCAATGAAGATGTAAAACCATCCCTAGGATGATCACAAGAAATGGACAGCACCCGAGTTAAATATATGAGTGTCACAGCAAAGGGTCTGAATACTTATGGCTGTGTGATATTTCAATTTGTCTTTTTTAATTAATCTGCAAAAATTTCAACAATTATGTTTTTTTTCTGTCAATATGGTGTGCTGTGTGTACATTAATGAGGAGATGAACTTAAATGATTTTAGCAAATGGCTGCATTATAACAAAGAGTGACAATTTTAAGGGGGTCTGAATACTTTCTTTACTCACTGTAGCCAGTGGACTGAACTGATGAGAATATAGTCTGGAAGCGAGCCCACCCCTTGCCTGCGCTGTCCCCTGAAACTCCCACTAGTTTCACAGTGTTCAGTGTGTGTGTTGAAAGAGTGGCAACATGAAGTATCCAGTGAAAGTAAAGGGGTGCAGTGAAGTTGCTTCCGAAGAGATTGAATAATTTTACAGTATATGTGCTAAGATCACAGACATAATAGCTGAAGGGGATGCTGTAGCCTCCACATCCACTGAGACAGCAATACTCCAGAAACAGCAGGTTGAAGGTGAAGACAGCAGAAGCAGCAGCGAGAGAAGCAGCCAGGGTCGCAGGGTTTTGACAAGGAAGCTGCTTGACAGAGTGAGCGGGAAAGCGTAGTACAACCAGTAAGTTGGTAGTAACGTTAGGATAATACTAGGACTTTGAGGTGATGTAGATAATGTTATGCCTAGATCAGACTATAGGATTGTAGCCCTGATATTTATTTTCTATCGCGGGCAATTTCTCAGATCGGGCCCGATATAGTTTGTTGGGAACGACAAAACTTATTGTATTGTGACATAATACACGACCAACGATTTGGCCCTACGGCATCAAAATGAAAAGTCTAGTATGTTTGATTTTTTTTGTAATGTCTTCTGTGTAGTGTTACATATCAACGACAACTGTCCAACAGCGCACATTAAGGTCGACCTGCGCATCGCCTCCCGTGTCTCAACACACTTGGTAGCCGTTTTCAAAAAATTTCACGCGCACAAACCAGTTTACCGAAGCTTTAGAGCATGATACGACAGAGCGTTGGCATGTTTACATACAAACCTTAGTGCTAGTGCTGGCTTGCTAGGCTACATAACGTTTTGTTCCCTGCTTGAGAGTGTATGAAAAGTAGGTGAACATACCTCAATCCCTTCTTGAATGGACAGCCCACAACTCTCCCGAGCATGTTTGTTTTCCTTTTTGTTCTTTTTTCCCCCCAATATTCCCGCGACAATCAATTGTTTGACAATAACCTATTGTTGCCATGATAACGGTTGTATCTGGTTGCGGTGAAAGGTGACACGTTTTCTTGTCAGGCCTCCCAGCAGTGTTTGATTTGACAAGATAAAGCCCAGTGATCGTAAAAGACGGGATACGGCGGTATCGCAATACACGTCGTGTAGTGTTGCCACTGTCTGACCAAAATATGGCAAGATTTTATGGCATTACCCTGACATAGTGCAATCGTGAAAGACCAAATTTGAATAAACACTAAAAACCATCAGTGCAAAAGTGAAGGCAACCGTTTACCTTGTTACCTGTCTCAATGTTGGCATAGACGTGTTTTATTGTTTCCTCACCCAATTGACTGAGAGTTGACGTCACTGAAGCTCCGCACGGTGTTGGCTGAGGCTAGGAGCGCGTCAGACGTTACACATCGTGAAAGCCTCCTTTGCACAATGTAATCTTATTCCAAGTGTTGCAATGAGGCGACTGGTCATTAATTTTAACAAAGTTAAGACGCAAGCCCGTCATCGTTCGTGTTCTTCTTTGTTGTTTTATGCCACTTCTTCTTCGCGGCTGGAGGACTAGGCATCCAAACTGGGAACAGAATTTTTTAAGTTTGAACGGTTCCTGGAGAACCGGAATGTTAGTCTCGGTTCCAATCGGTTCTCGTTTCTCGATGCCCAACCGTACCGTCAAGGCTGAGAAGTGTTGGATGAGAAGCAAGTGTCTACTTTCACCTCCATCATATTCATTCATTCATTTTCCGAACCGCCTATCCTCACTAGTGAGTGAGCGGGAAAGGGTAGTACTAGGGTCACGGGCGTGCTGGAGCCTATCTCAGTTGACTCTGGGCAAGAGGCGGGGTACACCCTGAACTGGTCGCCAGCCAGTCGTAGGGCACATATAAACAAACAACCATTCACACCCACATTCACACCGACGGACAATTTAGAGTCTTCAATGAACCCACCATGCATGTTTTTGGGATGTGGGAGGAAACTGGAGTACCACGAGAAAACCCACGCAGGCATGGGGAGAAGATGCAAACTCCACACAGGCAAGGCCAGATTTGAACCCGGGTCCTTAGAACTGTGAGGTAGATGCTCTAACCAGTCGCCCAACGTGCCCCCCCCCCCATCATAGTATTTTAGAGGTCTATGTTAAAGTTGTGTTTAACTGCTTCTTAGTAGTTCGAATTTGTAGCAAACATCTGTGTGGTTAAACATGTTTTAAAAAGTCCTAAAGTTAAATAACATATTTTAAAACTATATATAAAAGTTTACCTATTTAAACATTACTAAAGTAAAAAGTATAAAAGTATTGTCAAAAGGTATAACCACATTGAATAAGCGGAATACTGTGTCAAATGTTTTTAGAAAATACTTGTTTTCCATGAGTTCAGAAAGCAGTCCTGTGTTTAGAGTAATACAAATGCATGTAATAGATTTTTAAAAGGTGTACCTTTTAACATTAAGAATTAGAATTATGCTGCAATGCCAGAAAAATTCAGTAAATACATGAGATAATAATTTAAAAAAAGGCTAAAAGAATCAATCGATCCATTTAGCTTGTAATACCATATTCTGAAGTCGGTAGGTATTTTCTTTCCACAGTGGTTATTTGATAGACTTCAAAAGGAATGCCATCAACTCGTGGGTAAGTTGGAGCCTATCCCATCTGACTTCGAGTGAGAGGTGGGGTACACCCAGGACTAGTCGCCAGCCAATTGCAGGACACATATAGACAAACAATTGCGTTTACATCTAAGGACAATTTAGAGACTTAACATTCATGTGTGTGAGGAACCCGGAGAAACGCCACAGAAGCACGGGGAGGAGAACATGCAAACACTAGACCGAAACTCAGTAGCATGGATTTGATACCCCAACCTCAGAACTGTGAGGCGGATGTGATAACTACACATCCACACATTCCAAAGTGATTATAACCTGTAAATTTCATATCATCCTGAAGGCAATTCTTTTCATGACTTGAGTCAGATTTGAGTCATGAATTTGATTACTTTAGACTCGACTTGACAATATGTTAAAAGACTTGCAACTCGACTTGGTCTTGAGCATCAATCATTCGTGACTTCACTTGGACTTGAACCCATTGACTTGAAGATACTTGCTACTTTGACCAAAGCACTGAGAAACCAACACTTTGTAGCTTTCTCTTTCTATAGCTATACGTGCAATTTACTGTTTTACTACAGAACAATATGATTAGTTGAAGGTCTTAATAATTATTAAGTGGAAGCATCACACACCTTTATTGCTAATGTGGAGATAGTTTTTATCATCAATTAACAGTTAACGCACTGTTGGGCACAGTCTGGTAGAGGAACTGACCAACAGGTCATTCTTTCACACACTACCTAAAGTAATGGTTTAATTGAAAAAACAAAACAAAACAAAAAAAAAAACAGTACAACATAAATCAACAATAAATGTGACAGCTACTGTAAATAAGGTATACATACACAGAAACGACAACATTTAAATTAACAATAAGGACGTTAATTATATATTAAAAAAAAACACATTACATTGTGGGAATTGTGTGGCTTTCTGTCATTTATGCTCGCTTTCGCATCTGCAGCTAGAAGGAAAAGAAACTATGTAGGAGTTCTATAATTATTTTTTTTATTGTTACTTGGCTGTTTCTAAACTCGTGTTGCCTTTAAGAGTATCCTTGCCTATTTGGACTCAAGCAAATAAATCACTATTAGTAGGCAGTAATTTGTAATGTTGGGTAGAACAGCAGCATTTTTTAAAGTTATAGCTAATATGCTACTAATAAAAATATGACACTAAATTCTGTTAAATTAGTGAACAGACAATTTCTCAATGGACAGTTTTGTTGTTGTGAGAATGGCATGATTATTGCTGCAGTAATAATAGCGTTTTGGAGGTACTGTACACGAATGTAAACATTGGATGGACAGGGATAGAAGGGCACGGTAATATCTGATGTGAAGATGTCTTTTTCACAAAATCCTATGGGGAAACGGACAGAAACTACTAAAACCTATTGAGAAGGACTGCGAACAAGAAAAAGAGAGCTTTTTTAGTATTCCTGCACCTCTTTGCCCCACCTGTACCGTTAACTTTCCTGCAAAATCGTGAGCTTTTCCACAATACCGTGAGTGTACCGTGAGATTAATACCGTGATATACTGAACATTTGAGTGCACTTGACCGAACAGGGCAAGCTCAAGTTTGCCACGGACAAGCAAAAAATATAAAAAGTTAACTTTGAGTCCTGCATAGCAGTATGACAGAAAATAAAAGGGACTACAGTACCTGTGGCACTGATAGTGTGTACAGTGATGTGCTTCAAGTTTGTGTCCTGAAGTCACCTTGTCAGTGAGCTACCTGGCAGTGTTGCTATCCTTGCACTGCAGTTATAATGCAGCAGTGAAGGCTTTGAGGAAGATCGGGTGAGGAAGCGGAGATAAGACCCAAATGGTAGAATACATCAGCTTGCCTGACGAGTTTTTATTTCTGAACATGTTCAGCAGAGCAGAAAGGCAAAGCAAATGTGCCACAGAGCACTAGGACTGGGAAAACAAGTCAAACTTAAGTCATGCTGCATTTCCAGTCAGAGCCCCTTGGTGCCAAGCAGTGGCTCCTTCAAAATTCCCTGGCAAATTAGACTGGCAAGAGATGATGCTGTCAGGCAAGCGACAGAGTCAAGCAGACTGAGGCAAAATGTATTCCACAGCAAGCTAAGTCCTCATTGTTGATTACTGCATGTACTGACTGTGATGTAGCGAGGAACAACAGAGACTAAGGCAATTGGAGATGGATTATTTTTTGGGGGGAAGTTGAGTTCAATTTCACTGATCACACCCAAGCCTAATTACTTCCAGACCCGTTCAATCAAGAAATCCTTTAATTTGAACCTGTCTGAAAATGTAAAGTCAGCCAAAAGATCTCAAAAAGTTGCAACAAAATGCCATGATCCAAAGAAAGTCAAGAACAGATGAGAAATGAAGTAATTGACATCCGTCAGTCTGGAAAGGGTAACAAAGCCATTTCTAAAGCTTTAGCACTGCAGTGAACTACAGTGAGAGCCATTATCCACAAACTGAGAAAACATGGAACAATGGTGAACCGTCCTGGAGTGGCCAGTCTACAAAAATTGCCCCAACAGCACAGCGATTACTTTTTCAGAAGGGCACAAAGGAACCCAGGACGACATCAAAACAACTGCTGGGCCCTCCTGCCTCAGTTAAGATCATTATTCGTGACTCAACAATAAGGAAGAGACTGGGAAAAATTACCCAGAGTTCCAAGGCAAAACCCACTGGTGACCTCAAAGAACATAAAGACTCGTCTTACTTTTGTAAAAAGAAAAAAAAACTAGGGTGAGACACATTAATTAATCGTGATTAATTAATTGCAAATTAATTTGTAAAAAAAAAAAAAATGCATTTCAATCTCTTATTGTGTTCCAAACAACACAGAACCTTTGTCAGTGCACGAATTCCCGGTACACCAATGACACTGACACACACGTCAAAGAGGCGGGGTACACCCTGAACTGGTTGCCAGCCAATCGCAAGGCACATACAAACAAACAACCATTCACACTCACATTCACACTTACGGGCAATTTAGAGTCTTCAATCAACCTACCACAGATGTTTTTGGGATGTGGGAGGAAACCACAGTACCCGGAGAAAACCCACGCAGGCACGGGGAGAACATGCAAACTCCACACAGGCGAGGCCAGATTTGAACTCAGGTCCTCAGAACGGTGAGGCAGATGAGGTAACCAGTCGGCCGCCGTATTTTCACTTCATTGAGTGAAATAAGTATTTAATCCCCTACCAAAACAATAAAGAATTCTCGCTCCCACACACTAGTCCTCTCACTTTAAGAAAGTACTCCTTATCTAAACTCGTTAGCTGTATGAAAGACACCTACAGCGGCTGAAATAAGTATTTAACATGTCACAATTTTTCTCACTAAATACATTTCCAAATGTGCTATTGACATGAAATGTTCACCTGATGTTGGGAACAACCCAAGTAATCCATGCATACAAACAAAGTAGAACAAATATGATCAGAAATTGTGTGTAGTAATGTGAAATGTATTGAACACATGAAGAAAGAGAGGTGCAAAAAGGCATGGAAAGCCAAGACAACACCTAAAATCTATCAATAATCAAACAGCAATTCAGCCACTTGTCAATGCAAATGAATATCAGCTGGATGAGTCCTAATTGATGGCCTACAAAAAGGTCTCATTTCCAAGGTATGAATCAAGACACATCTCATGATGGGTAAGAGCAGAGAGCTGTCTCAAGACCATCGCAAAATAATTGTTGCAAAACATAATGATAGCATTGGTTACATGTGCATATATCAGCTTCTGAATGCTCCAGTGAGCACGGTTGGGGCCAAAGCCAATCATACCATCATGGATTTGCCTCGATCAGGTTGTCCTTGCAAGATTTCTGACAGAGGAGTGCAAACAATAATCAGAAGAGTTGTCCAGGAGCCAAGGGCCACCCGTGGATAGCTTCAAAAAGACCTGGAATTAGCAGGTACTGTTATCACAGGGAAAATGGTGAGTAATGTACTCCGTCGCCATGTCCTTTATGCACGCTCACCACGCAAGACCCCATTGCTGAAAAAAAAGCATGTCAATGCTCATTTAACGTTTGCTGAAAAACATTTGGACAAGGCAGTTAAATATTGGGAGAATATCATCTGGTCTGATGAGAGCAAAATTGAACTGTTTGAATGCCATAATGCATACCACGTTTGATGGTGAAGTGGCACAGCACATCACCCTCAAAACACCACACCAACAATGAAGTTCGGAGGTGGGAACATGATGGCGTGGATCTGCTTTTCAACAAATGGTACTGGTCAACTTCACATTATTGAAGGAAGTATGAATGGGCAAATGTACCAAGGCATTCTTGAAAAAAATCTGCTACCATCTACGAGGATGATGAAATTGAAACGAGGGTGGACATTTCAGCAGGATAATGATCTTTGGAACTCTCAATTGGTTTCAAAGAAAAAAATATATATAAAGCTGCTAGAATGTCCAACCGAGTTACCTGACTTGAATCCAATCGAAAATCTATGGAAATAATTGAAACTCAAGGTCCATAAAAGTAGCCCATGGAACCTTCAAGATTTGAAGGCTGCTTGTGTGGAGGAATGGGCCAAAATCACACCAGAGCAGTGCATGCGACGTGTTTCTCCATAGAGGAGGCGTCTTGAAGCCGTCATTGCAAACAAAGGCTTTTGTACAAAGTATTAAAAAAATTCCAGTTGGCGTGTTCAACACTTTTTCCCTGTGTCGTTTCACATTATTACACACAACTTAATTTCTGATCTTATTTTTTCTACTTTCTTTGTATGTATGAGTTACTTGGGTTGTTCCCAACATCTGGAGAAATGTTCATGTCAATAGCACCTTTGTAAATATATTTAGTGAGAAAAATGCTGGCGTGTTATTTCAGCCGTTGTATCTCAATTTGTTATATTTATAAAGACACCTTTCCACAGAATCAATCAATTAGACGCCAACCTCTCCATCATGGGCAAGACCAAAGGACTTTCTAAGGACATCAGGGGCAAGATTGTAGACCTGCACAAGGGTGGAGTGGGCTACAAGACCACTGGCAAGAGGCTTGGTGAAAAGGAGACCACTGTTAGTGCAATAATTAGAAAATGGAATAAATGAATTGACACCATTTTACATGCACAAAGACTGACAGAAGTGTCCTGTAATTGCTGTGTCCACACCCCGGAAGCTGAGGACCCCACCCAATCAATCGAGGGGCGGAATCGGGGACAGGGGTCCATCCGAGAGCAGCCCGATGGACGGGACACGTCACACACCCAGGGACCCAGGGCGGTCGGCCGGCCCCACCGAGGTGCCCTGACAACTGTCCACCCGGTGGGTGCCGCAAGGACCCAATGCCACCCACCCAGCCAACCACCCCCGCCCCACCACACCGCCCCACAGGCCGCGCTTAAAAACTCCACTGTGACATAGTAAAACTGTTCCGGCATGAAGGGATACAGATCCTCCATTCTGCTTGACCTAACAGCCGAACAGGACAAAAAAAAAAAAAAAAAAAAAAAAGTGAGAAAATGGAATAAACATAAATGAAACGAATGAATGTCAATCTCCCTCAGTCTGGGGCTCCTCGCAAGATTTCGCCTTGTAGGTTATAAATGACCACGAGAAAGGTTAGGCATCAGCCCAGAACTACAGTGGAGGAGTTTGTTAATGATCTCAAGGCAGCTGGGACCACAGTCACCAAGAAAAACATTGATAACACACTATACCGTAATGGATTAAAATGCTGCAGGGCTGTCAGGTCATCCTGCTCAAGAAGCCACATGTACAGGCCCCTCCGAAGTTTGCCAATGAACAACTGAATGATTCAGAGAATGATTGGGAGAGATGTGAACAAAATCAAGCTGTTTGGAATCAATTTGTCTCGCCGTGTTTCAAGGAAGAGGAATTCCTCCAGAGATGTGTGCAAACATGGTGATCAAACATGGTGCCAAGTAATGTTTTGATCGGGGTCAAATATTTATTTCCCTCAATGAATTGCAAAATAATTAGAATCTTTTGTTTAATGTGATTTTCTTGATTTTCTTTTTAATATTCTGTCTCTCTCTGCTAAATATGGCTACCATTAAAATTATTCATGAACTGTTGAATTCAAACATATTTCTGTATCTACTGTACACAGCAATGTACTGTACATGGTGAACATGTGTTTCTTATTTAGAACTAGGTTTTGTGAAACGGGACCTTTTAGTTGTTGATGTGTAGAAAACACCTTGTTTATATGAAGGTTCAGCGGGTTTCTTGTGGGTGTGTTGTTATGTATTCCAGTTGCACGTGTAGCCTACTTACCTCTCATGGGTACATGGACTTGGAGCAGTAATTAGCAACATTTCTTTTCCCCCTGCAGACTCTTTGAAGAATTTAAGACACAGTCAGTGTCACTTGCCTTTCATGAGTCATCACTTTTTGTCAGTTCTTTCTAGGTTGTTGCCTTCACTGGAAGTCAGTGGTCCCATACCCTTATGTGAATATGTACCTTAAAACCTGCCATGAAAACACGTTTTCCCCATCATCCACTAGCCCAGCATTTTGGCTTCGTTGGGACTGAGCTAATCAATACCAGCTTGTGACTGTAACTATTAATTACACCCAGCTGTGACTCTGAGCAGCCCATCTGCTTTGTAACCTCTGTGGTCTTTTTACAGGGAGGGGGCATTGAATTAATTGCTTAAAATATTGTAGCAGTGGAAACAAGTGAAGAGGAGGGCTGTAGCCACTTGAACATAGTAAGATTCTTGTTAGCAAAAATAGCTCAGCAGTGTTTAAATAGGAAAGTGGAAGAATCAGTGAAAAAGTTGTCTACAATTGTAAGGATACGTATTTTCTCAAGGACGTTGTCATTACATTTTTATAGACTATACACTGTACGAAGCTAAAATCAAAAATACATTTCTAAAATTTCCTCCCAAAAGTTTCAAAAAATACCAAGAGGTCATGATGGATAAAAGAATGAAAATACTATCTGTCATGAACGGAACAGAGGCTAGGACCCAAAAATGCAAGACTCCAAAACAAATGGACAGTTTCCAAAAAGAGAGGTTTAATAGACGGGCATAGGTCGGTACACGGGCAGGCAATCCAAGAAGGGCAACAGTATCCAAGAACATGAGGCAAAGAGGCAAGGTCGATAATCGGAACAGGGTCAAAGTCTTACTGTGAGTCTGTGACAAGGAATGCTGGAACGTGACGACAAGGTACAACGAACTGGCAACGAGTGGGAATGAGACACGAGGTTAAATACAATTGGTAATTAGGTATGAACGAGGCACAGGTGGTGAAGATGCTCACAGGAGCAGGTGTGTGAGAAACGAGAGAGGAAGACAAAACCTGGCACACACGCACACACACACACACACACACACACACACACACATGACAGTACCCCCCCCTTAACGGCCGGCCCCAGACGGCCCTGGGGCCCCTGGATGCGCAACGTGGAAGTCCCGAATGAGCGAATCATCCATGATAAACGCAGACGGTACCCATGAACGTTCCTCAGGCCCATAGCCCTCCCAGTCCACCAGATATTGAAACCCCCTCCCCCTCCGACGAGACGACAACAGCCGCTTCACAGCGAAGACAGGGTCCCCATCCACAAACCGGGGGGGAGGAGGGGGCCTGGAAGGCGGGACCAGAGGGGACTCCCGGGCTGGTTTGAGTAGGCTGACATGAAAAGCAGGGTGGACCCGCATCGACCTTGGGAGCCTCAGCTTCACGGTGACAGGGTTGATGATCTTTGTGATGGGGAAGGGCCCAACGAACCTGGGAGCGAGCTTCTTGGACTCCACCCGGAGTGGAATATGTTTGGTCGAGAGCCAAACTCGCTGACCCACTTTGTAGTTCGGGGCCGGTGTCCTCCGACGGTCAGCAGCGGCTTTGTAGGACCGTCCCTGGCGCAGCAGCATCTGTCGGGCTCGCTCCCAGGTCCTCCTGCAGCGTCTCACCAAGGTTAATGCCGCTGGAACTGTGGACTCAGGGGCTATGGCAGGAAACAGAGATGGTTGGTAACCATGCACAACGTGAAAAGGCGATAGACCAGTGGATGCAGAGGGGAGGGAATTGTGGGAGAATTCGACCCAAACCAATTTCTGAGACCAGGATCGCGGATCCTGTGAAGAGAGACATCGGAGCCCCGTCTCCAGGTCCTGGTTCAGCCTCTCGGTTTGGCCGTTGGTTTCAGGATGAAACCCAGATCACAGACTGACGGTAGCACCTATGAGATTGCAAAACTCCTTCCAAAATTGCGAAATGAATTGGGGACCCCTATCAGACACCACATTCTTGGGGAAACCATGGAACTTAAAAACCTGATTAATCATCAGCTCGGCAGTGTCTTTAGCTGAGGGGAGTTTTGGAAGTGCAATGAAGTGTACCATTTTAGAGAACCTGTCAACAACTGTAAGAATGCGAAACTCAATCGCGTAATCTGACACCCTGCGCATACCTTGTCGTAAGGTGACAAGGGAGCGAGCTGCCTCACGATCAGGAGTGGAAAATTGAAAAATTTGCTCCATAGTCTTTACGAAAAAAGCCCATGAATGACACGTGGCGGAATTGCGGCTCCATTCAGCAGTAGCCCACGCCTCCGCACGACCAGTCAGGTGGGAAATGACGAAAGCGATCTTTGCCCGCTCGGTGGGGAAGGCAGCTGCCTGGAGCTCAAAGTGGAGTTCGCACTGCGTGATGAACGGCTTAATGTTCCCAGAATTTCCCGAGAACCTCTCCGGTCGAGAGAGCTGTGGGCAGACAGCAGCGGAGGTGGCAGGTGGCTGCATGTTGACTGTTTCACATGGAAATACCGTGGCGGTATTGGGTGTGGTGCCAACTGGTTCCTTTTCTTGGATAATTTTCATAAGAAGTTCAAACTGTGAGGCCACCTGTCTCATCATATTGTCCTGATGCCTTGACAGTCCCTCTAGATGAAGGTGGAGGGCAGCAAGCTGCTCATCCTGCTTCGAGAGGCGTTGACCCTGCGCTTGAAGGGCTTTGCGCACCGGGTCTGAGTCTGCTGGGTCCATGTTATGGCCAGTTCCTTCTGTCATGAACGGAACAGAGGCTAGGACCCAAAAATGCAAGACTCCAAAACAAATGGACAGTTTCCAAAAAGAGAGGTTTAATAGACGGGCATAGGTCGGTACACGGGCAGGCAATCCAAGAAGGGCAACAGTATCCAAGAACATGAGGCAAAGAGGCAAGGTCGATAATCGGAACAGGGTCAAAGTCTTACTGTGAGTCTGTGACAAGGAATGCTGGAACGTGACGACAAGGTACAACGAACTGGCAACGAGTGGACATGAGACACGAGGTTAAATACAATTGGTAATTAGGTATGAACAAGGCACAGGTGGTGAAGATGCTCACAGGAGCAGGTGTGTGAGAAACGAGAGAGGAAGACAAAACCTGGCACACACGCACACACACACACACACACACACATGACAACTATCTGTCAAAGTGTATCTGATTTGAGGAAATGTTGTGTATTCAAGGTAAAATATGAAAATGTAAATTTCATCCTTGTCGTGTGACGATTTTACTAGATTTTGTCCCTTCAGTCAAGAACAAATTCTGGATCGTGAATGGCAGTGCCGCTGTGTGAGAAAAAGCACAACTGAGCATTCCGCATGGATTCTGTGACTGTTCGTGAACTGAAGCGTAGTGCATGAAACAAAGCAATATTTGTCTGAAATATTTATTGGTAAACCGATTTGTTCGTTAACAGGGACGTTCGTGAACTGAGATTTAGCTTCACTTGGATTCAGGGATTATTATTTTGATGTGATTGGGAAAAAGAGGACGGCAATATGCAAGGTTTGACTATGACATCTAAGATCCATATTTCACTGGCCTGGAGATTTGTTAGCTGTCTAATGGTGATGGAGTCTCCGCTGGTTGCGGAGACGTCTCCCCAAAGGTAATGTTCCCTGGAGTTTCCCGGAGACTAGCTGAGTTGCCAGGCAGATGTGCAAATGTGGAGTCCTTTTGGAGACTCTTCCATGTACTCACTATAGAGGAAAACCTTAAAGGGAACCCCGACTATAATTACAACTATGTCTTAAAATACAACCACTGACCTCTACTTTTGAAATACAGTGTTACATATTTATAAATTATTCTTCATCCATCCATCCATTTTCTGAGCCGCTTCTCCTCACGGGGGTCGCGGGCGTGCTGGAGCCTATCCCAGCTATCATCGGGCAGGAGGCGGGGTACACCCTGAACTGGTTGCCAGCCAATCGCAGTAAATTATTCTTTTAAATTATAAAATTAGTTTTTGTTTACACTGTAATTTGATACATGGTAGCCACCATGTTTTTGCATGTGCAATATATTCTGGGATTGTGGTTGGGTTTGTATTTGCCACCGTATATTGTTGCCCTCTCTTATATTAGTTAAACGTTTAAAAATCAAAACAAGTGCTGCCCTCTGCCGAGCTGAAGTTGAACAGTTAGGTTAAAGTTTTGATGTTAGTTTTCCCTGCCATTTATCTTCCATACATGGCATTGTATGTTCCTCTCAAACAATTACATTTTAGTTTCATCTATCCACAGAATATTTTGTTAGTAGTACTGTGGAATATCCAAGTGCTTTTAGCTAACTTCAAACGTGCAGCAATGTTTTTTTTAGGCAGCAAGGGCTTCCTCCTTGGTGTTCTCCCATGAACCCCATTATTGTTTAATGTTTGACGTTTGGTAAATTTGTCAACAGAGATGTTGGCATGTGCTAGTGATTTCTGTAAGTCTTCAGCTGACACTCTAGTGGTTTTGTTTTGTGTTGTTTTTTTTTTTAACCTTTTTGAGCATTCTGCACTGTGCTCTTACAGTCATCTTTACTGCTTGGAAGAGAAGCAACAGTGCTGAACTTCCTCCGCTTATAGAAAATATGTCTAACCGTGGACTGATGAACATCCAAAACTTGATGAACGACAGTTTTATACAAGTAAATGTGTGCGATTGTAAGCGTCTTTCGAGTGTCTAGAAAAGCGCTATATAAGTGTAATGCATTATGATAATAATAATAATTATTATTATTATTAAACAATTCTTAGTCCTAGACCTGAGTGCTCTTTTGAGCAAGGAACGGTATACATCAGGCAATGCTTTTTGACAGGAGTCAATTCTAAACTGGTGTGTGATTGGACTCCAAGTTGGCACAGACCTGACTCTGATTCGCTCTTGGAGAATGCGTAGGTTCACTCAAATGTTCCTCGTTATTTTCAATAAAAATATGAAAGCAAATAATTGTTTGTGTGCTATTAGTTGAAGCAGACTGTTTATTCTTGTGATTATCATCAGAACACATTTTATGACCGATTTATGCAGAAATGTAAGACATTTCTCAGAATCTTAGTAGCAGTTGTGACTAGCTTTCACTATATCACAAAGTTCACAGTACATTTTGTTCAGTTAGTTTTTGAAATGTAACTTTAAATGATGCAGTGCAATCTTTTCAGTTGTTCTTTTAACTTTAATAAGGTGTAAATATAATTTTTTGGAGTGGAATGGTGGCGGACTGGTTAGCATGACCACCTCATAATTCAGAGGTCGTAGGTTTGTTTCTGGGCTCTGGCTTTCCTGTGTGAAGTTTTCATGTTCTCCCCTAGCTTGCGTGGGTTTTGTCTCCGTTTCCCTCCCACATTCTAAAAACATTCATGGTTGGTTAATTGAGGACTCTAAATTGTCTTCAACTGGGAATGTCAGCATAAATGCTTGTTTGTCTATATTTGACTAGACGTGCCCTGCAATTGGCTGGCGTCCAGTCCAGGGTGTAACTGCCTCGCTCCCAGTCAGCTGGGATAGGCTCTAGCACACCCGTGACTCTACAGGATAAGCAATATAGGGAATTGATGGATAAAAATACTTTTTTTGCGTTATGATCAGTGAAGAAAGTTTGCAACTGCAACATGTTGTGACCGAGCAAGATTGTATTACTTCACATGACTTGCTTAAGCCAACTAATGACTTGACATGACAGAAATTTGGTGAGGAGTCGACTTTAGTTGCTTGATTTTTGCCACGGTAACCTGGGACTTGCTTGAAACTTAAAACAACTTGAAAATTATAGGATGAGACTAATTACAAACCCCAATTCCAGTGAAGTTGGGATGTTGTGTAAAAGGTAAATAAAAACAGAATACAATGATTTGCAAATAATTTTCAACCTCTATCCAATTGAATACACTGCAAAGACAGCCTATTTCATGTTCAAACTGATACATACGTACGTAATTTATTTAACAAATAATTTTGTCGAAGGCGAACGCCTGTGTTCACTTCCAGTTTAGTTCGATATACTTTTGTTAGAATCAAACAAATTTTGTCTCGAAAGGGCACCACGTCTCTTTTTTATGTGTAAAATTTAGAAAAAGTGACAGAAATCCTCTTATCAGTCTCATAATCTGAAGGTTGCTACACTAAGGAAATCGAAATTCTAGATTATAGAGGTCTCATTGTTAAACTCAAAACAACACGGAGTGGAATATTATAGAATATTTCATGAAATCTACGATGGATCTACAGGGAGACACACAGAGGCGTCTAACTACAAAAAAGAAACACGAATAATGGGGAAAGAAAGAAAAATAGGCGAACGAAAAGGGAAATAGGACATCGTGTGTTGCTGGGCTAAAATTGAAAATGTGATCGTTTAATGCAAACAGAGCGAGAGACGGCGAAGGTTTTTTTTTTTTTGTGAAGCTAGTTTTCCCCCCAAATTATTAGGCACTAATTTTGTACATGGTGGCAATGATTGTTGTGTCCTACTCACAACCGTAGATCCGTGGGTCTTTGTGGTTGTCTGTCTCCTCGCAGCTAAGAAGAAAAACAAAGCAGGTTTGATTGAAGAAGAAGATGCACAAAAATAAAAGAAAAACAGACAAAAAAAAAGGAAAATTGTTGTCCCATCGGGGTGCGCTCGTAACTTTCCTATCGATTAAACTTGTGGTGGGCCCGTTCTTGCTCTCAACTGCGTGCATGACCGGTACGGAATGCTGGTCGTTGCTTGCTGAGGCTCCGCCAACAGATAACAGCTGGGAAAAAAAACGATCGAAGCCGCCATCAGGTTCCGGTGGTCACTTGCGCACGTGGTGGCGGGAGGACAAAGGAAAAGGAAAGGGGAGGGAGTTGGCCGAAGCCACACTGCAGCTGAAGAGCTGTGAGCAAGACACAAGAGAGCAAGACCCAAGAGAGAGAGAAGAGGCGGGAGTCAAAGGTTAAATACCCAGGAGGTGTATCTAAGAGACGGGGGAGACTGTAGAAGACCACGCCCATTGACTTGAATTTTAGTCTACAATTTAGCCATAAAAATGGTATAAAAAATCTTATATTAATATAAAATACTCCCAACTTTGTACTCTTACTCATAGATCAAGCACATAGAATGATTGTTGAAACTAAAGTTTTGGCAGATCAACTGCTTATTGTTCAATCCAACATTTTGTACTGTTTGGCTTAAAATCAAGACGAACAGTTCTCAAAATCTCGCAGCTGGACCTGCAAAGCCGACACAATCACACAGACATCAAGGCATACATTTGGAATATTTGTGCAGCGTTCGTGAACTATCAAAACAGACATTCATCTTCAGTTAAAGAAACCTCAAATGAGTCCCCACACAGTAACTCTCAAATGCCAGCAGATGTCGTCCGCATTCCAGCAATGTTCCCAGTGGTTGAGAGAGTCCAACCTTTTGGTCATTCTGTCACTTTAAAAGAAGGAAAAGTGTCTTTGATGTCTGGCATCCAGATTTCGAGGGGAACTGTTAATTAGCTTAAGAGCCGAGTGAGATACGCCAGTGAAGAGAGATACGCAATGAATGGGTGTTCTGCTCCTTCAAGAAAGTGCCGCCATTCCTCCAATGCCATCTTCACCGCTAAGAGTTCCTTGTCTCCGATTCCATAATTCCTCTCCACCTCAGACAGTCTGTGAGAAATGAAGGAATGTACCTTACCATCCTCTGGGTATCGCTGGGACAGCACCGCGCCAACTCCTCCCTCCGATGCATCAATCTCAATACATTTTCGATGTGGGTCTGGGTGGACCAGGACAGGAGCAGAGGAATACAGTCTCTTTAGTTGACAAAAAGATAGGTCAGCCCCGTCTGACCAACGGAAATGTGTCAAGGTAGATGTGAGAGCGGTGAGGGGGGCTGCAACTCGATTGTAGTTTCGAATGAAATTGGCAAAGCCGTTGCAGCTCCTTTCGTGTCGAAGGTTTTGGCCCTTCAGTGACCTACCTTGGCTGGGGCCATCTCGAGCTGCCCCTCAGCGATGACGTAGCCCAGGCAGGTGGTCCTTGGAACATGGAACTCACATTTTTCCACCTTCACAAAGAGCTTGTTCTCGAAGTCTCTGGAGAACCTGGTGAACATGTTGTTCGTGATCTGCGCTGGAACTGGAGAAGATCAAGATGTCGTCAATGTACACAAACACAAATTTGCCAATCATGTCACGCAAAACGTCATTGACCAGGACTTGGAAGATAACAGGAGCGTTGGTCAAGCCGAAAGGCATGACGAGGTATTCGTAGTGCCCTCTATGAGTGTTGAACGTCGTCTTCCACTCGTCCCCCTCTCGAATGCGGACAAGATCGTATGCCTGGCGCAGGTCAAGTTTGTAAAAGATTGTTGCTCCGTGAAGGGGGGAAGAGACTAAATCAATCAGGGGCGTGGGGTACCTGATCTTTTTGTTAAGACCACGATAATCAACACACTTTGTCCACGAAGAAAAAACCTGCTCCCACCGGTGAACAGTAAGTCCAAATTATACCTGCCGCCAGCGACTCGCTGATATAAGTTTCCTTGGCCTCCCCCTCAGGATGTGAGATGTTAACGAGCCAGCTGCTGGGAAGTGGTGCACCGCGCTGGAGCTCTACAGCACAATCGTATCGTCTGTGTGTGGGCAGAGCTGTGGCCTGGTGTTTACTGAATACTTGAGCTAAGTTTTGATAAATTACAGGGACACAAGACAAATCAGGCTCCTCACTTTGACTTTATCATTAGGAGGCCCCGCAGCAGTCAACAAGCAGTTCGCATGGCAAAAATTGCTCCAGGAGGTTATTTTAGGGACTGTCCAGTCGATGTTGGGATTGTGGGTCTTCAGCCAATGGAAGACAAGAACAATCTGAACTTGCAGTCAATCAAAAACAAAAACTAAACATTTCTTGATGGTTACCAAAGAGTTTAAGAGGAACAGGGACGGTCGTTTCTTTGACACGAGAAATCAGCTGCCCATTGAGAGCAGTGGCCTTCTTTGGAGCGGTTAGAGTTTACAGATTAATTCCCAATTGAGTCACCAGTCAGCGTTCAGATTCTCATCTGCTCCAGAATAAAAAAAATACACTCCCAGCATGCTCCCCTGAACATCAATGGTGCTGTGGCGGAGAGGGTGCGCAGCACCAAGGTCCTGGGAATGCACATCACTGAGGACCTCTCCTGGACCACCAACACCTCATCACTGGCCAAGAAAGCTCACCAGCGCCTCTACTTCCTGCGCAAGCTGAGAAGAGCCAGAGCCCGACCCCCATCGTGTCCTTGTTCTACAGAGGGACCATAGAGAGCATTTTGACCAACTGCATCACTGTGTGGTACGGAGCCTGCACCGCATCCTGCCGCAATACTCTCCATCGCATAGTGAGGGCAGCTGAGAAGATCATCGGAACCTCTCTTCCCTCCCTGCAGGACATTTACAGCACCGCCTCACCCGCAAAGCCGCCCTTATAGCGGTAGATGCCACCCATCCGTCACACAGCCTCTTCAGTCTGCTGCCATTAGGCAGGAGACTGCGGAGTCTGCGGGGCAGGACTACCTGACTCAAAGACAGTTTTATTCATCAGGCTGTCAGGAATCTGAACTCTCTGCTCGCTCTGCCCCCTCTCCCACTTCAGTCCTCTGCAAACCTGAACTCTGAACTCTGATGCCCCTGAAACATGTAGATGCACACACACTCACACACACACAATACACGCACACACTCACACCAGACTCAGGGTCACACCAGCCACTTTTGCAGCATTGAGGTTTTGTCATCTAATTTATAAATGTGTTATTTGCCTTGGTTCTCTGACCTTGACGATGTTACACACATCACCTGACCTTTGATATTTGCACATTCAATTGATACTTTTTATACTGCATATACAAGAGTTTATTTAGCTTTTATATTGATGTTATTATGTGTCTGTCTTTCGGACCCTTGAGTAACGTAATTTCAACCTCTGTATGTGTTACGCATATTGAAGAATTGACAATAAAAGTACCTTGTACTTTGTACCTTGTATCATCTGTGACATCTGTCAAATCCGGGCTGGTACCCAATTTAACTAGATTTATGTCACGCCACTGCTCTAGGGTCTTGCTAGTGGCTTATATAAGACTGAACTCCTGGTTAAAGTGGGAGGAGATAGCTATCGGGGTGGCTTGATGTTTGATGGGGACAGGTGAATCTTTTCCAACAATACGATTTAATCAAGGGCCTGGTACTGCATGGCCTTCAAAAGGGGAGCTGGGGAGGTAGTCAAAAAGGAATACAGAGGATCACACATCATGCAACCTTTTTAATCTAAAAGTCCTGTCAGTCACCTAGCTATGTTTTTCGTCACGCTCTGTCCTTCTGCCAAGTTTCCTCTAAATCTCTACATCTTTTACACACTGCTCTAGTTCTATTATTAGCTCGATGCATTTTTTTTCACTTTGCATATAATTTTGAACTCTATCCCTCTTTTGATCCCCAAAATATCTCACTCGATGTTAGAAAATACAATATGTTGGTGTCCTAATTATCTTGTGGCTTTTCAAGGAAGCATATCCATTCAGTGAGAAGGTTACCTTAAATTTTTGACCACTCTGCCTGGCATTACAAAATATGACCCACCCTTTTGTGACGTGTAGTACAAAAAGGTAAAAAAAAAAACACCACACATTCTCTTTAACTCTGCTGGTTTCTTTCTCTTGCAGCTCTGCACGAGTTCCCCACAGACCTGTTCACAAACAAAGAGAGAACTGAAGGAGCAGTGGCCTTGCATGTCTTGTGTGTAAGTTATCCATACAGCTGTATAATTCAAGAGTGTGCTTTTATTAATTTTAGAGCCCCAGTACGTTTACATTTCACAGAGTAAACCAGTTGATATTCTATCCATCCATCCATTTTCTGAGCCGCTTCTCCTCACTAGGGTCGCGGGCGTGCTGGAGCCTATCCCAGCTATCATCGGGCAGGAAGCGGGGTACACCCTGAACTGGTTGCCAGCCAATCACAGGGCACATACAAACAAACAACTAGTCACACTCACATTCACACCTACGGGCAATTTAGAGTCTCCAATTCATGCATGTTTTTGGGATGTGGGAGGAAACCGGAGTGCCCGGAGAACACCCACCCAGGCACGGGGAGAACACGCAAACTCCACACAGGCGGGGCCGGGGATTTAACCCCAGTCCTCAGAACAGTGAGGCTGACGCTCTAACCAGTCGTCCACCATGCCGCCAGTTGATATTCTAGACCTTTGGAATTTTGGACTTTTGGACTCCTTGGCGGAGTCCAACTCTCACGGGAAACAAATCGGACTTACTGCTGGCAATGCGGACCAAACACGCAGATTGGTCCCTGACACCTGTCGTACAGGGACCAATCAGCCCGTATCAAGGATTCCGGTACCCCATAGTCCCGGAGCACCCCCCGCAGCACTCCCAAAGCAGATGGTCGAACACCTGCTCCAAGTCCACAAAACACATATAGACTGTTTGGGCGAACCACCATGGACCCTCCAAAACCCTGCGGAGGGTGTAGAGCTGCTCCACTGTTCCACGGCCAGGACGAAAACCACTCTGCTCCTCCTGAGTCTGAGATTCAACTTCCTGACGGACCCTCCTCACCAGCACCCCTGAATGGACCTTACCAGGGAGGGTGAGGAGTGTGGTCCCCCTACAGTTGGAACACAACCTCTGGTCCCCCCTTCTTAAAAAGGGGGACCACCACCCCGGTCTGCCAATCCAGAGAGACTGATGTCCACACGATGTTGCAGAGACGTGTCAACCAGGACAGACCCACAACATCCAGAGCCTTTAGGAACTCAGGGCCAATCTCGTCCACCCATGAGGCCTTGCCACTGAGGAGCTTTTTAACCACCTCGGTGACCTCAACCCCAGAGATAGAAGAACCCACCTCAGAGTCCCCAGACTCTGCTTCCTCATCGGAAGGCATCGTTGGAATTAAGGAGGTCTTCGAAGTATTCCACTCACCGTCTCACAACATCCCAAGTTGAGGTCAGCAGCTCCCCATCCCCACTACACACAGTGTTGACGGAGCACTGCTTCCCCCTCCTGAGAGGCCGGATGGTGGACCAGAATTTCCTCAAAGTCGTTCTCCATGTCCTCACCGAACTCCTCCCACACCCGAGTTTTTGCCTTTGTTCTACTTGGCCAGCCGGTATCCTTCAGTCCCACAGAGCAAAAAGTCCCAATAGGACTATTTCAGCTTGACAGAATCCCTTACTGCTGGTGTCCACCAACCGGTTTGGGGATTTCCGCCACGACAGGCACCGACAACTTTACGGCCATAGCTCCGGTCAGCTGCCTCAACAATGGAGGCATGGATCATGGTCCACTCGGACTCAATGTCCCCCACTTCCACCGGGACGTGCGGGAAGTTCTGTCGGAGGTGAGAGTTGCATCTCCTTCTGACAGGGGACTCTGCCAGACGTTCCCAACAGACCCTCACAATATGTTTGGGTATTCCAGGTCGGGGCGGCATGGTGGATGACTGGTTAGGACATCTGCTTCACAGTTCTGAGAACCGGGATTCAAATCCCGGCCCCGCCTGTGTGGAGTTTGCATGTTCTCCCCGAGCCTGCGTGGGTTTTCTCCCGGTACTCCGGTTTGTTCCCACATCCCAAAAACATGCATGGTATGTTAATTGAAGACTCTAAATAGCCTGTAAGTGTGAATGTGAGTGGAAATGGTTGTTTGTTTATATGTGCCCTGCGATTGGCTGGCGACCGGTTCACGGTGTACCCCGCCTCTTGCCCGAAGAGAGCTGGGATAGGCTCCAGCATGCCTGCGACCCTAGTGAAGAATAAGCGGTACAGAAAATGGATAGGTGGATATTCCAGGTCGGACCGGCATCTTCCCCTACCATCGAAGCCAACTCACCGCCAGGAGTTGATCATTTGACAGCTCCGCCCCTCTCTTCACTTGAGCATTCAAGACATCCTATGACACCACCACAAAGTCAATCATTGAACTGCAGCCTCGGGTGTCCTGGTACCAAGTGCACATGTGGACACCCTTCTGTCTGAAGATGGTGTTCGTTATAGACACTCCATGATGAGCACAGAAGTCTCATAACAGACCACCACTCGAGTTCTGGTCGGGGGGGTTCTGGTCCTCCCGATCATGCCTCTCCAGGTCGCACTCTCACTCAAAAAGACTCAGAAAGGGTGGGTACTCTGAACTGCTGTTTGGTGCATATGCACAAACAACCGTCAGGACATGTCCCCCCACCCGAAGGTGGAGGGAGGCTACCCTGTAGTCCACAGGGGTAAACCTCTATGTACACTTTGGGTGCAATAAGTTGGGTGCAATAAGTATGCCCACACCTGCTCAGCACCTCTCACTGTGGGCAACTCCAGAGTGGAAAAGAGTCCAACCCCTTTCAAGAGGACTGGTACCGGAGCTCAAGCTATGTGTGGAGGTGAGCCCAACTTCAACCCCAATTCCAAAGAAGTTGGGACATTGTGTTAAACATAAATAAAAACAGAATACAATGATTTTCAAATCATGTTCAACCTATATTTAATTGAATACACTACAAAGACAATATATTTAATGTTCAAACTGATAAACCTTATTGTTTTTAGCAAATAATCATTAACTTAGAATTTAATGGCTGAAACAGGTTCCAAAAAAGCTGGGACAGGGTCATGTTTACCACTGTGTTACATCACCTTTTCTTTTAACAACATTCAATAAACGTTTGGGAACTGAGGACACTAATTGTCGAAGCTTTGTAGGTGGAATTCTTTCCTATTCTTGCTCGATGTACAGCTTTAGCTGTTCAACAGTCGCCGTTGTCGTATTTTACGTTTCATAATGCGCCACACATTTTCAATGGGAGACAGGTCTGGACTGCAGGCAGGCCAGTCTAGTACCCACACTCTTTTGCTACGAAGCCACGCTATTGTAACATGTGCAGAATGTGGTTTGGCACTGTCTTGCGGAAATAAGCAGGGGCGTCCATGAAAAAGACATTGCTTGGATGGCAGCGTAATGTTTCTCCAAAACCTGTATGTACCTTTCAGCATTAATGCTGCCCTCACAGATGTGTAAGTTACCCATGCCATTGGCACTAAAACAGCCTCATACCATCACAGATGCTGGCTTTTGAACTTTGCGTCCATAACAGTTCGGATGGTTCTTTTCCTCTTTGGTCCGGATTTCCAAAATTTCCAAAAACAATTTGAAATATGGACTCGTCGGACCACAGAACACTTTTCCACTTTGCATCAGTCCATCTTAGATGAGCTCGGGCCCAGAGAAGCCGGCGGCGTTTCTGGGTGTTGTTGATTAATGGCTTTTGCTTTGCATACTAGAGTTTCAAGTTGCACTTATGGATTCTGCGCCGAACTGCGTTCCTGAGCCCCTGTGGTGATATCCTTTACACATTGTTGTCGGTTTTTGATGCAGTGTCGCTTGAGGGATCGAAGGTCGCGGTCATTCAATGTTGGTTTTCGGCCTTGCCGCTTACATGCAGTGATTTCTCCAGATTCACTAAAACCTTTGATGATATTATGGACCGTAGATGATGAAATCCCTAAATTCCTTGCAATTGTACGTTGGGGAACATTGTCCTTAAACTGTTCGACTAATTTTCTCACGCACTCGTTCACAAAGAGGTGAAACTCGCCCCATCTTTGCTTGTGAATGACTGAGCAATTCAGGGAAGCTCCTTTTATACCCAATCATGGCACCCACCTGTTCCCAATTAGCCTGTTCACCTGTGGGATGTTCCAAACAGGTGTTTGATGAGCATTCCTCAACTTTCTCAGTCTTTTTTTGCCACCTGTCCCAGCCTCTTTGGAATGTGTTGCAGCCATAAAATTCTAAGTTAATGATTATTTGCTAAAAACAATAAGGTTTATCAGTTTGAACATTAAATATATTGTCTTTGTAGTGTATTCAATTAAATATAGGTTGAATATGATTTGCAAATCATTGTATTCTGTTTACATTTATGTTTAACACAACTTCCCAACTTCATTGGAATTGGGGTTGTATATCAAGCCGCAACTTCTCAATCTCGCTCACCAGCTCGGGTGTGAGGTAGACATAGAAGTGACATTCCACCTCCCTTGATTGGACCCCCAATGTGACCGCCTTCGGCCACAACCCAGCTCACTACGCACCTGACCCCATTGGTCCCTCCCACAGGTGGTGAGCTCATGGGAAGGAGGACCCACATTGCCTCTTCAAGCATTGCCTGGCCAGGCCCCATAGGTGAAGGCCCGGCCACCAGGCATGCCTTCGAGCCCCACCTACAGGCCTGGCTCCAGAGGGGGTCCCCGGTGACCCGCGTCCGGGGAAAGGAAACTGAGGTCCATGTATGTTCATCATCAATAGGGGTCATTTGAGCTGTGCTTTGTTTGGTCCCTCACCTACTGTAAGTCCTGTTTGCCATGGGTGACCCTACCAGGGGTGTAAAACCCCAGACAATTTAGCTCCTAGGATCATTGGGACAGACAAACCCATCCTCTAGGTGATGGCTCAGGGAGGGGTAGGCTGTGATGGTTATTGTTATTCAATGGTTACGTGGACCAAAGAAAAAACACGGGGTTGAAGAAAAATATCATGAAATGACTGCAAAAATTGTGATTGTGCCAAAATCTCTGGACTTAGACACTAAACACTAAAATCCCATTTCACAACCTAGAATAGTTACACTTACTGATGCTCTTGTAATTTTATACTTCTCTCTTCACAGACTATTTACCTGTTCTGTGCTCTAGCTCTGGTCTGTGATGACTACTTTGTCCCCTCCCTGGAGAAGATATGCAAGGTATGAATATGTGGATAAACAATACTGTCTGTTGAGTTAATTATTATTTATCTTGCTATTGTTGAAAATTGCATAACTTTGACTGTCGATGGATTGATATTACCACCTTCGACTGTGAATACAAATCATACACTACATTCTCCTCAGATTAAATCAGATTTGAGAGAGACTGGATTTAAAAATAATAATAATAATAAAAAACAAGACAATTTATAAAACGTCATAAGGATTCTTACCCACGTTTAATAGGAACATCTTTCTGAGAACCCTTACCATCATAAAAAAAAAAAGTCCACGATGTAAAACGGTTGAGGAGGTTGTTCACAAATAAACACACGGACAAATCCACTCTGATAAAAACATAACATCCTCAGAAGAGGGTCAGTATATATAATACAACTGTTTGCATCCATCCATTTTCTATACCGCTTATTCGCTTTAGGGTTACGGGTAAGATGGAGCCTAGCCCAGCTGACTTTGGGCAAGAGGCAGGATACACCTCATACAGGTGATGTTAGCATCCAGGTATTTATTTATTTATTTTTAATATAATGTATTCAAAGTTGACTCATATTTTAAATATATTGTGTTTTCTGCGCCAAGCTCACAAAGTTTATTTTTGCAGTTTTCTGTGATAGCAAAATAAGGTTGTTCAGTATAAGTTGGATGGGAAAAAACATTGGGGCTCTTCTATGTATAATTTTCTTCACGACTCTTCTCGATCCCGGGCTTTGCAGCATCTTCATCTCAGTGAGGACGTGGCAGGTGCAACCTTCATGGCTGCAGGCAGCTCGGCTCCCGAGCTCTTCACGTCCATCATTGGTATGAAGACATACGATTAGCTGAAACATGGTGTACATGACATGAGCATTTACATTTTATATATTTACATTTTTGTGAATATATATATATATTAATATATATATTTTATTTAATATATATATATATATATATATATTTTTTTTTAAAATATATATATCTTTATATATATACGGAATTATTTTTTTTTTAAACGCAATCATAATGGTGTCAGTTATCTGTCAATTGTATGGCCTGGTCCCTATCCCCCGTGAAAAGTGGGGGTCCACTGTGTCTGTCTGTCTGTCTGCATGCGTGTATGTTTGTGTGTGTGCGTGCATGCATACGTGTACGTATGGGTGTATGCTTTTGTGTGTAACTTGGCTCACTTTCTTCCCAGGAGTGTTTGTTACCAAAGGTGATGTAGGTGTGGGGACCATTGTTGGCTCAGCAGTCTTTAACATACTGTGCATCATCGGCGTGTGTGGCTTCTTTGCAGGACAGGTATGATGTAATTTCGGCGCTGATTCAATAGACAGAAATATTGCTGGGTGGGTGGCTTTGAAGATTGAGCAAAGTGAATGAATGAACTATTAATGTCATGCCAGTGTCAGATTTATTTTTTACAGTTGCCTCCTGCTCCCCGCTCCCATCTTTGTCAAAGTGTTATTGCTTAAAAGAGTTGTTATATAAAGAGAAAATATCAAAATTAATATGATTTGTACAAAGTCAGCCTCAGACAAAAGATTGTAAATTCATGTCAAGAAACACAGATAATATAGAGAGCATCTTTCACTGATCCCATCTGATGTGCAAGTGGAAGGGTGGGCCCTTGAATTAAAATGAACAGAGTCCAAGGATAAGCTCTTTGCTCTGAAAAACACACACACTTGACTTCAGTGATGTAATCCCAGATTGCATATTATGTAATCATAGTGAGATAATGAGGTAGAAACACAGGCGATATGACAGGGCTTGGAGAGATGTGGTGCAGTAAATTCATCATCCGGTCTATCAAATGCACTTTGCAGCACAATAGTTTGCATGTTTGCGTGAATACTCTGACTTTCTCCCATATGCTGTTTGGCAGCATGGTGTACTAGTGTTAAGCATGTCTGTATGACAGTTCCGAGGTTCTTGGCTCGATTCTCGGCTCAGGCCGTCCCATGTGGTGTTTGCACGTTCTCCCCGTGCTCTTGTGGTTTTTCTGCGGGTGCTTTCTCTCACATTCCAATGGTGCATGTAATTAATTAATTGAAGTGTATATGTGAGTTTAAATGGTTGTCTGTATGTGCCCTGCAGTTGACTGCCAACCAGTCCAGGGTTCACCCTGCCTCTCGCCCAAATTCAGCTGGGATAGGCTCCAATTCACCCACAACCTTAATGAGGACAAGTGCTATCGGAAATTCTTCTCTCTCGAGGACCGTTCATACTTCATTAAGATTAGTAACTGTCTGTGTCTTGTTTTTGATGGTTTATGGCTGCTGATTCGTTTAGCGAAGTTAAAGTTTAGTGAAGTTGCGTCTTGCCAGTCTCTATTGTCTACCTTGGCGGGGAGCGGCGGTAGTGCGAGGCTGGAGTGCCGGGTGGCATCTTTTGCATGGCATGTCCGCTACACTAGCCAATCGCAGGGCACATATAAACAAACAACCATTCACACTCACATTCACACCTACAAGCAATTTAGAGTCTTCAATCAACCTACCACGCATGTTTTTGGGATGTGGGAGGAAACCGGAGTCCCCGGAGAAAACCCACCCAGGCACGGGGAGAACATGCAAACTCCAAACAGGCGGGGCCGGGATTTGAACCCCGGTCCCCAGAACTGTAAGGCGGATGTGCTAAACAGTCGGTCACCGTGCCGGCTGGCTACATTTTCCTTTTTGTAATTTTATGAAGCTGTGAAGGACTTTGAATTGACTTGTGTATGATTTGTGCTCCACAAATAAACATGCCTTCTCTTGCCTTGCCGAAAGGTCTCTTGCCTTGCCTAAAGGTTTTGGTGAACAGGTGGTGTTTCAGGAGTTTTTTATTTTTCATTTGTTTTTTTATTTTTATTTTTTATTTATTTATTTATTTTTTTTACAAAATGGAAGGAAGCTAAAGGATGCAGCATCACAAATTTGAATAGGGGTGGGGTTTCTGGGGCGTTGAGACCGTCAGTAAGATGAAAGGCGGCCCTTTTAGTTGCAAAGCACAAAAGAAATCAAATATGAGTAAATATTTTCAAATGTACTTTTCCTTTACGCTTTACTCTGGTTCTCAGCAGCACATATAGCAATCATAGCTGGGAGTGGCACTTTCAAGGTGTGACTTTTGACTCCCAATCTCAGCATGAGAATTGTGTGGGAAACGAGAAGTCAAGACACTGTTTCCTCTTTTGAATTAGTTAAAAACTACACCAGCACCATTGTAAAATGGCATACAGTGTCTTTGGCATAGGCCCAATTTGGGGGTGAAGCACCCCTAAAATTTATCCCAGGACAGCTAAAATTTGAAAGACCCCTCTAGTTTTGTAGGGTGTTTTTAAGTGTAAAATCATAGTACTTGGTTATTACGTAATATTTTATCAACAAAAAACAGCAAGGCCGCACACATTGCCTCAAAAATGGTTTGCTCCACTAATAGGTGTTTCTAGCCCATTTTGGGAAGCACCCCTAAAATTAATCCCCGCACCCCTAAACCTTTCATCCTAGAATCGCCCCAAGTCGTTGACTTTCCGATACAAGAGGTCTGTTGAACAATTCTTCTGTTTACATCAGTATGCTAATGATATCTGTGTGTAACAATGTTGCAAAACACTAGCTGTTTTACTGTACAATTCTACCCTTTCTGTACCCCCTCAGGCTGTGAAGCTCTCTCACTGGGCTCTCCTTCGAGACAGTATTTACTATACCTTTTCAGTCACAGCCCTTATTGTGGTAAGAGACTCATTTTGGGACCTTGCGTCCTTCAAATTTCATTCATTGAGTTTCTAGACCTCATCATAATGATCATTATTTTCTCAAAAATTGGTTTTAAACACTATGTTTCATCTTGTCCATCTGTTTGATTATCTGGGCTTAAATGTCTGACAAAAATATGATGCAAAACAAGCATAATACACCACTCACAAAAAGTGTCAAATGCCAGAAAATCTTATATTTTATAAGATTATCCTATGAGATTGTCCATGGGTCTGATGTGTGTTAAGAGTGGAGTCGTCCCGATTTTAGGGTCCGAAACAGGAGGGGGCCGACAATCTTAAATAAAAATGTGTTCAATATTTACGACCAAAACTTCATGTGTTGGGAACGCCAACTTCTCCCAAATCAGGATGCCAAGAATGGTGACCTGGAACAGAATGTAGCCAATCAAAGAAGCACCCAAGACTGACACAAACAGAAAATACACAGAAATATCTTCCCCGATGCCGTTTTATGTATAGTTTAAAAGTGGGTTCCCCAGACACCAAGAAGTACTGTATTTTACAAAGCAAGTCTTTGTTGAGAACATCGCCATTTTACAAGGCTCGCAACTTCGGCAATCTTCGGGAACACTTGGGAAACAACGGTGCATATGCGGAAGTGTTTCTTCTTCTTCGGTTTTGTGAAATGACGTGTGATGACGCGAGATTTCTACATTGGCGATAGGACAGACTCTTTACGTGTGATGTGCTGTGTTGAGATTCTTGGCGCACACCACACACATGACGGCCAAAATTGTTGAGTGGCGGATTTTTTTAAAATCTTTGTGTGTGGGGTCTGTAGCAGATACAAAAAATAGTTATATTATATTTGAAAAAATCTTTGTGTGTACTAAGCTTTAGAGAACAGCAAAAATTGTGCAAAAATTGCTGAAACATTGAACAGTTGGATATGTACATTCGAATGTTTATTATAGGTCAAATTAAGTTCACTTTTGAAACTTGCACTTTTCACTTGAAAAATTTATATTTCTGACTATCCCGTAAATAATCGGACATAGTTTTGTCAATTACAATGAAAAAATTTAACACTGAAAATTTTCTGTGCCTCTCTAGTTCATCTACGATGAGAAGGTGTGCTGGTGAGAAAAAAAAACAACGTATTTTTGTATTTATTTTTAATCAAACTGTTCATCAGTCAAAATAACATGACTTGTCGTATATGCTTGTGTCAAGGTGGGAGTCTCTTGTCCTTGTTCTGATGTATGCAATCTACATCCTCATCATGAAGTGAGTCACCTTCGGATGACTTCAATCTGTCAAATAGACTGAGTTCTTTGCACTTAATTTCCTGAATTGCTGAGTTTCCGCTCAGTTGTTTCCGGTTTTGAAAAATTGCCTAATTCTACGTACGGTGTTTTAGGAACATTGTCTTTTTTAAGTTCTCCTCCAAAGCACCAAGCAGCAAATTAGAGCGCTCGAATATATGTATTTTCTTGCATCCGTGGATATGAAGGCATAGAAGTCAATATTCATCCTAACATTGTGGTTACGTTAGATTATTGATATGATAATCCCAGTTAGTAATAGAATATGCATGTGGTAATGTAATAATGTTAATATGAAAATTTTTAGTTATGTATTTAGGCAGAAAATATCCATCGTGTTGTATGTGTGTTTAAGTTATTTTATTTTTATCTGTTTTGCATTATTCGTGTCACATAAAGACAGATAAACAGACAGACAGAGGAAGTGGCCGGGCTTCTATGAATACGCATGAAAAACCTCACAGTGTAATTGTGGGGCTGCTGACGTTTTAGGTAACTTTTCTCCATCTAACCGAGTATACAATCAAATGTCGTCATCAGATCCACTGTTATTCTGAGTTATTTTTTAGTTCCTGGATCTCTTCCTTTAAGAAGTCTATTTCACCATTTGATGTTTTCATGTGCTGCAGTGAAAGCAGGTTCTGAGGCAGAGCGATATACATAATCAGGAGTGAGTTCAACATCGCTGGGAAATCTGCGTTAGCTTAAAATGGCGTTGAATTACGATGGCCATGTGCACATTGTAACATAGCAATGCTCATGGTATTGTTTGTGTTGCTTTTGAGGGAAAAACATCTTTAAGACACACACTTGATTTTTATTCAAGACTATGAATACATGGCTGTCATTTTGGGCAAAATCAGAAAAGGGTAAACCGTATTATCCGCAACAAATATTGTGGCACGGCGTTATGTACAAAGAGGCCATTGAGTCAAGTTCTGTACAATGCAACAGTGTTTTGTCCATCTGTCACGATCAGGTTTAACAACAAAGTCCGGAGTTACCTCAACAATCGTAAGAAGAGCTCAGTGAATCTGATCAATGGGTTGACAGTAAGCACTGATCTGGAAGATGTTAATTGCGATGCTACCGCAGTCCTGCTCAAGAAAGGTAATAATTTGTATCTATTTCACACAGTCTTTACTCTTCAACTGGTCTCTGTGGGTTTTAGCGGATGAAATAAATATTTAACACGTCACCATTTTCTCACTAAATATTTTTCCAAAGGTGCTATTGACATGAAATTTTCACCAGATGTTGGGTAATCCATACAAACAAAGAAAGTAGACCAAATAAGATCAGAAATTAAGTTGTATGTAATAATGTGAAATGACTCAGGGAAAAAGTATTGAACACATGAAGAAAGTGTGGTGCAAAAAGGCATGGAAAGCCAAGACAAAATCTAATATCTATCAATAATCAAACAGAAATCCAGCCCCTTGTCAGTGCAAATTTATATCAGATAGTTCAGTCCTAATTCATGGCCTACAAAAGGGTCTTATTGCCAAGGTGTGAGTAAAGATACATCTCATGATGGGTAAGAGCAAAGAGATGTCTCAAGACCATTGCAAACTAATTGTTTCAAAACATAACGATGGAAGTGGTTACAGGAGCATAACTAAGCTTCTGAAGTTTCCAGTGAGCATGGTTGGGGCTATGACAAGTAAGTGGAAAGCCAATCATACCACCATAGATTTGCCTGAATCAGCTGCTCCTTGCAAGATTTCTGACAGAGGAATCGGGTGCTCCTTGCAAGATTTCTGACAGAGGCGTGCAAAGAATAATCAGAAGAGTTGTCCAAGAGGTAAGGATCACCTGTGGAGACCTACAAAAATACCTGAAATTAGCAGGTACTGTTGTCACAAGGGTGGAACGGTGAACGACTGGTGAGCACATCCGCCTCACAGTTATGAGGACCGGGGTTCAAATCCTGGCCCCGCCTGTGTGGAGTTTGCATGTTCTCCCTGTGCTTTGGGTGGGCACTCCGGTTTCCTCCCACATCCCAAACACATGCGTGGTAGGTTGATTGAGGACTCTAAATTGTCTGTAGGTGTGAATGTGAGTGCGAATGGTTGTTTGTTTGTATGTGCCCTGCGATTGGCTGGTGACCGGTTCAGGGTTTACCCTGCCTCCCGCCCAAAGATAGCTGGGATAGGCTCCAGCAGCCTGCGACCCTAGTGAGGATAAGCGATAAAGAAAATGGATGGATGGATATTGGTGAAACAAACAGGGGTGATGAAGAATTGATGGGTAAGTTCGGCATCCAGATAAGGAACCTCGAGGGACAGATGGTGGTAGACTTGGCAAAAAGGATGGATAAGGCTGTAGTGAACACTTTTTTCCAGAAGAGGTAGGACCTACAAGAACGGAGGTAGAAGCACACAGGTGGATTGTGCAGATGATGTAATCTGAAGGAGGTTACTGACTGTAAGGTACTGGTAGGGGGGAGTTCGGCAAGACATCTTAGGATGGTGGTGTGTAAGATGCGGGTGGGGACGGGGTTTGAACCCAAGTCCCGAGAACTGTGAGGCAGATGTGCTAACCAGTCGTCCACCGTGCTGGCCTTCACTAACATGTCCATTAAAATCTACACCAATCACGACTCTCTCTGCCTGGGATGCTCAGAACTACTTGGTCCAGGCCGATCCGGTATGGAATTGTTTGGATGAAAGCTCATATTTGTTTGGCAAAGTTTTAAGCCTTCCTGACACAACCCTCTGCATTTATCCGGGCTTAGGACTGGCCTACAGTTTGCACTAGCTTGTGCCCCTCATAGGGCTGCATTACGCAAGACCCCATCCACCCATCCATTTTCCTCCGCTCGGCCGAGTTTGGGTCGCAGGGTCAGCAGCCTTGGCAGGGAAGCCCGGACTTCCCTCTCCCCAGCCACTTCCTCCATCTCTTCCAAGGGGATCCCGAGGCGTACCCAAGCCAGCCGAGAGACACAGTGGAGGGACGTGCCCGGAACACCTCACCAGGGAGGTGTCCGGGAGGCATCCTAATCAGATGCCCCAGCCACCTCATCTGGCTCCTCTCAATGCGGAGGAGCAGTCCGCTCCACTCTGAGCCCCTCCTGGATGACCGAGCTTCTTACCTTATCTCTAAGGGAGAGCATGGACACCCTGCTTAGGAACAAATTTCTTCGCTTGTATCCGGGATCTTGTTCTTTCGGCCCACACGACCCACAGGAAGCACAGACTGGTAAATTGAGAGCTTTGCCTTTTGGCTCAGCTCCTTCTTCAATACAGAGTCCACATCACTGGCAGATGCTGCACCGATCTGCCTGTCGATCTCCCGTTTCATTCATCCCTTACTCGTGAACAAAACCCCAAGATATTTTAACTCCTCCACTTGGGGCAGGATCTCATCCCCGACCCGGAGAGGGCACTCCACTCTTTTCCGACTGAGGACCAAGGTCTCAGATTTGGGCGTGCTGATTCTCATCACAGCCACTTCACAACAGAACCACATCCATCTGAAAAAAGCAGAGATGCAATACTGAGGCCACCAAACCGGACTATCTCTACGCCTCGGCTGCACCTAGAAATTCTGTCCATAAAAGTTATGAACAGAATCGGTGACAAAGGGCAGTGTTGGTGGAGTCCAACCCTCACCGGAAACGAGTCCGTCTTACTGCCGGCAATGCGGACCAAACTCTGTCACTGGTTGTACAGGGACCGAACAGCACATATCGAGGGTTCAGCACCCCATACTCCCGAAGCCCCCCTCCCTCACACACACACACAAGACTCCCCAAGGGACACAGTCGAACGCCTTCACCAAGTCCACAAAACATATGTAGACTGGTTGGGCGAATTCCCATGCACCCTCGAGGACCCTGGCGAGGGTGTAGAGCTGGTCCACTATTCCACGGCCAGGACGAAAACCACATTACTCCTCCTGAATCTGCCTCACCGAACTCCTCCCACACTCGAGTTTTTGCCTCGGCAACCACCAAAGCTGCAGTTCGCTTGGCCAGCCGGTACCCATCACCTGCCTCAGGAGTCCCACAGGCCAAAAAGGCCCGATAGGACTCCTTCTTTAGCTTGACGGCATCCCTCACCGCTGCTGTCCACGAAAGGGTTCGGGGATTACCACCACGACAGGCACCGACTACCTTACGGCCACACCTCCGGTCGGCCGCCTCTGCAATGGAGGCACGGAACATGGTCCACTCGGACTCAATGTCCCCCGCCTCCCCCGGGGCGGGGGTGAAGTTCTTCCGGAGGTGGGAGTTGAAACTCCTTCTGACAGTGGATTTTGAGAGATGTTCCCAGCAGACCCTCACAATACATTTGGGCCTGCCAGGTCGGACTGGCATCTTCCCCCACCATCTGAGCCAACTCACCACCAGATGGTGCTGCAAGTCCGATGACACGAACACAAACCCGATCATAGGAACTGCGACCTAGGGTGTCCTGGTGCCGGGCCCCATGGGTTTAGGCCCGGCCACCAGGTGCTCGCCTTCGAGCCCCACCTCCAGGCCTGGCTCCAGAGGGGGGCCCGGTGACCCGCGTCCGGGCAAGGGAAAACGCAATACAATAATGTTTCTCATCATAGGGGTCTTTGGAGCCGTGCTTTGTCTGGTCCCTCTCCTAGGACCTGTTTGACCCTGCCAGGGGCATAAACCCCCAGACAATTTAGCTCCTATGATCATTGGGACTACGCAAGAACCAATGGCTGAAAAACACACACGTCAAAGCTCGTTTAAAGTTTGCTGAACAACAGTTAGACAAGCCAGTTAATTACTGGATGTATATAGTTTGGTCAGATGAGAGCAAAATTTTACTTTTGGGATGCCATAATGTACACGACATTTGGAGGGAAAATGGCACTGCACATAACTCTAAAAACACCGTCCCAACAGTGAAGTTCGAAGGTGGGAACATGATGGTGTGGAGCTGCTCCTCAGCAAACGGTACTTGTAAACTTCATATAATTGAAGGAAGGATGAATGGGCAAATGTACCGAGACATTCTTGGCAAAAATCTGCTGCCATCCACGAGGATGATGAAAATGAAACGAGGGTGGATCAGCAGGATTATGATCCACAACATACTGCCAAGGATTTGGTTTCAAATAAAAAAAATTAAGATGCTAGAATGGTCCAGCCAATCACCTGACTTGAATCCAATCGAAAATATATGGAATGAACTGAAACTCAAGATCCATAAAAGAAGCCCACGGAACCTTCAAGATTTGAAGACTGCTTGTGTGGAGGAATGGGCCAAAATCACACCAGCGCTATGCAATCGACTAGTTTCTCCATACAGGAGGCGTCTTGAAGCTGTCATTGCAAACAAAGGCTTTTTGGGCAAAGTATTAAATAAGTACCAGTTGGTGTGTTCAATACTTTTCCCCTGTCATTTCACACACAGCTTAATTTCTGAGCTAATTGGTTCTAGTTTTTGTATGTATGGGTTACTTGGGTTGTTCCCAACATCTGGTGAAATGTTCATGTCAATAGCACCTTTGGAAATATGTGTAGGGAGGAAAATGCTGACGTGTTAAATGCTGATCAAAAAAGCAGCCTCACTTGTTTTTCTATTGATGCGGGCCGGCTCCATGTGTTCAGTCATGAACACAGTATTCTGATTTCTGATTAAATTACTTTTACTGGGTTTACACAGAATACATTTACAAAAACACATGCTCCTTTATAGTAACATGTTACATGAGCGGTGGGGACATCTCACTGGTGACGATTAACTTCCACCCGCTGCAGGAGTTAATTTCACATTTAAAGTATGACATATTCCCCAAATGGATTTTAATGGCATTCACATGTCTTAGTAAACGCCACATTCTCAGAATTCTACACACCTGCAGACTTCAATGAGTCACACCTCTCAAGCCATTACCCTCAAACTAACTGGGTACTCGCAGTGGGTGTGTCAGAAGTCATTACGGGAGAATCGAGGGCGAGGGAATTGAGGACGCGGAAGCCAGGCTTGTAAAATACTGACACCAACGGGAGAATATGGCCTTAAATGAAGTGCAATACAACAACATACTGAAGGTAACCAATCCATAGTACAAACACCACCAGAAAAAGCATGGTGCACTTCTTCAAACTCCTTCACGTTATTAATATACTGTTAAAACGATACTTTTCCAATAGTAAAATTGAGCAGTGCAGTGAAACCTCTAATGTTATTGTTTCATTATTTTGTTCAAATTTCACATTATGTTCCAATTATAGGGTAATACAGTCACTTGCTGCAATCGGCATTTGCGAAGTGTGTGATCGCACAGGTCGGCAGTGTGGGATGGTGCGGCATTCATTTTTGGGAGCTTTTCCCTGTTGATGAATGGGTTTACAATGTGAAATAGTTGCTCACGTCGTAATACGACCGGTTTTGAACTGTGAAGATTTTTGAACACCGACCACCACCACCCCCAACCCCCACTGACGATTGGATTTACAATGTAAATATGTACAACCCGTTGTTTTTGGGATCGGTTTAGATTGATGAGAAATTTGCGGCCCTGTGAGCACGGTTCGTCGAGACAAAGAGCCGGGAGCCTCCCACCAAGCGTCTCTTTCCGGTAGCTTTGAGCTTTACCTGCACTGCTGAGTACCTGATTTTGCTTCCAACAGTCTGGCTCGAGCTTGGTGTCCGCACTAGCGGCTCCATTTTAGGGCTATTTTCGAACTTTGCCCGCAGTTCTATTCACTCGGCTATGCTTCCAGCATGCTTGCTCCCGCTCGGTGCCCGAACCAGGGGCTCCATTTCAAGCCAGCGAGAGCTTCCTGCTGCTAGCGGAGGCCTCACGGCATTACCAAAGTCGCCAACCAGAACCTGCATTCGGCTGGAGTCACATTCTTATAATGTACACTGTTATTCTAGCCTAAACCCATTATAATAACTTGATAGAGGGCTTCGTTTTTTTAAAATCGCCTCAATTTCTTCCGCCACACCCTGTCTGACAGTTCTAAATGCTACACACGGGGAGCCAGAAGCACTTGGAAAGCACTTGTTCTCAAAATCTTTAACTTAATTTTGCATCTCCCTTTAATTTTTTGCCCGATGGTTTATTTCAATCACGGCACTGTTTTGAATGCATTTTATTTTATTTGTATAATGCGAAAGAATCAGTAATTGTTTTGCATTCTAAAAGAGGCAGCCTGTTTAGACTTGAAAATCACTGCTAGAGTATGTATTTCAAATGCACACTTAAATTAAATATTTGTACTAGTGTTCCTGATGAACACTCAAATGTCGAATGGACATTGTGTTTCATTTCTTCCCAGCTAATATAAGCCAATATAAGCCATCCGTACTTATGGTAGATGAGCTCCTGTCTGCATACCCACACCAAATGACTTTCTCTGAAGCTGGCATGAGGATCATGATCACCAGTCATTTCTCCCCAAGAACCCGCCTAACAATGGCCTCTCGGATGCTTATCAATGAGGTATTTGTATGTCTTACTATACTGGAACCAATGAATGGATATTAATATTTTAGATACCGTCATTTCTCATGAATAATGTCCATTTCCCCCCCAAAAAAATGTCAAAAGTCAATAGTGCACATTATACATAGGTATAGCGGCAAATGGAAAAAACTTTCACATTTTATAAATGTATACCGCCATCTTGTGGTTATGAAAAAACTGTGAACTTTCATTCCAAAATGCCACCGTCACCTAGAGGTTATGAGAAAGGTGTACCCTTTCATTCTAATATGCCACCGCCACTTAGTGGTTAAAAAAAAGTGTAGCCTACACTTTCATTCCAATATGACAGGGATACGTATGACTGCATATAATTACAGTTGTGCCTATAAGTTTACATACCCTGGCAGAATTTGTGAAATATTGTTGATGTTTTTTTTAAATGATTGAACAACAACCAGCATTAATTTCTTTATGTTTTGTTTAGGTGGCACGGTGGGCGACTGGTTAGAGCGTCTGCCTCACAGTTCTGAGGCCCGGGGTTCAATCCCCGGCCCCGCCTGTGTGACGTTTGCATGTTCTCCCCGTGCCTGCGTGGGTTTTCTCCAGGCACTCCGGTTTTCCTCCCTCATCCCAAAAACATGCATGGTAATTGACGACTCTAAATTGCCCGTAGGTGTGAATGTGAGTGTGAATGGTTGTTTGTTTGTATGTGCCCTGCGATTGGCTGGGAACCAGTTCAGGGTGTACCCCGCCTCCTGCCTGATGATAGCAGGCGACCCTTGTGAGGATAAGCGGCTCAGAAAATGGATGGATGGATGTTTTGTTCAATGATAATGCTTTTCTGAAATGCTTGACCGTTTAATATGAATCCCATTAAAATAAAATTAAATGTGTTTCACCTGGTCCTTCATGTTTTCTTTAAAGAATTCTGCCTGGGTAATCAAACATAGGAACACAACTGTGTGTTTTGTAATTTACTAAATAAAAGTAGGGCTGTGAATTTCAAAATAAGAGCAAGTTAATAAAAAAAAGTATTACGTGGTGCTTAACCTCAGAATAATTATTTGAAAAAAAACTAACAAAATACAGATAATACTTAGTTTTGATCATATGGGTAGAAGCAAAATCATGCATTGTAAAAATGCATTATACATAGGTAGAAGTGTTTTCCAGAATTTTGAAGTCAACTTTGGGGGTGCGTATTGTACATGGGTGAACAATATACATGAGAAATTACGGTAGTTGGAAAATACACTACACACTATAGGCGATTCTAGCGCATTTTCCCGGCACCCCTAAAATTTGAGAAACAAGTGAAGAAATGTGTAAACCACAGTACTTGGTTGTAGCATAATTTTTTAATACAGTGCCAACCGCCCAGCCAAGGTTCTACAGAATAGCTTATTGACTGACATAAGTAATAAGTAATTAATAAAGTTGTGTTTGTAAGTGGCTAAGTGATACAATTTTAACTCTAGCATGTCCAAATATTCCAGTAGTCGTCGCTCAAGGTGGTTTATTAAAATGTCTAATCACTGCCAGAGACAAAGACTGATCAACACCACAGAGACTCGAGTCAACCACATCACCAATGGCGACTCTGATTCAGCAGCTTGGGCCCTTGGAAGGCGGACCTTAGAGAAGGGTGCTGTTGAACAGGGCCTGAATGGGAGGAACATGCCTGACCGACTGGAGTCTGGGATGGAGAACGAGAATGAGGATAATGAGAATAACGAGAATGATGAAGAAGGAGAGCGAAAAGATGTCAATGAAGGCCCATTGGTGCCTTTCAAAGCTCCAGGTGATGTTTTGGAATGATATAGTAATAGTTAATTGAGTTTAATTGGTTACGCTAATCCTACTACTGACACTATCTCCTATCTTCCTATCATCTACCAGCGGGTGTGTGTAACAAGCTGAAGTGGTTAACCATGTGGCCGTTGTCTTTGCTTCTCTTCTTCACCGTACCCAACTGTGGCAAGCGGCGTTGGGAGAAATGGTTTATGGTCACCTTCGTCACTGCTACCATCTGGATAGCTGGCCTCTCCTACATCATGGTCTGGATGGTCAGTCAATTTACAACTTTTCACAGATTTGTATAGGCAGTATAAAACATTGCATTATTGTGTTTTAGTCTTTCAACGAAGGGCAGCATTTAGTGACTATCGCTACTGGTTTCAGGTGACTGTGATTGGCTTCACTCTTGGCATCCCTGATGTCATCATGGGCATCACCTTTCTGGCAGCAGGCACCAGTGTTCCAGACTGCATGGCCAGTGTTATAGTTGCTAGGCAGGGTATGTCCACACAAAAACACGAAAAAACAATACATGTAACGTACAAATACAATAACTACAATACTTTCACCATGCATTTGTATATTATAATATACAGTGGCTGTGCATGCAGTATAAGGAAAACAGTGCATGCAGTATAAGGAAAACAGATGTAGTACACAGGAGAAACCCGTTTCTGCAATCACTCAGCAGCAGTGTAATATTGTACAACCCCAATTCCAATGAAGTTGGGAAGTTGTGTTAAACATAAATAAAAACAGAATACAATGATTTGCAAATCATGTTCAACCTATATTTAATTGAATACACTACAAAGACAAGATATTTAATCTTCAAACTGATCAACTTTATTGTTTTTAGCAAATAATCAATAACTTAGAATTTCATGGCTGCAACATGTTCCAAAAAAGCTGGGACAGGGTCATGTTTTCCACTGTGTTACATCACCTTTTCTTTTAACAACATTCAATAGACGTTTGGGAACTGAGGACACTAATTGTTAAAGCTTTATAAGTGGAATTCTTTCCCATTTTTGCTTGATGTACAGCTTCAGCTGTTCAACAGTCCGGGGTCTCCGTTGTCGTATTTTACGCTTCATAATGCGCCATACATTTTCAATGGACTGCAGGCCGGCCAGTCTATTGATCGGTAGTACGTCTTTTACTACGAAGCCACGCTGTTGTAACAAGTGCAGAATGGCACTGTCTTGCTGAAATAAGCAGGGGCGTCCATGAAAAAGACGTTGCTTGTATGGCAGCATATGTTTGCAGCAGAAGCAAGGAATACTTCAAGACAATTCAAAATTTCCACTTGATTGAAATGTTCTCATGTATTTACATGTATATTCATCATTAACCATATTTAAACCATATACACAAATCAGTGTAGCATGTACCATCATTAGCTTTATCTTTTGCGTCCATAAACACTAAATTCACACAATTTGTATCAGAACATCATTGCAATTTGCATACTAATAAATTGTTACGTTGTGCAAAGCAGTAATAATCTGGGTTTGAGAGTCCTTGTATCCCAACCTCTTCTTTTTTATATACACATATATACACAGTCTTGTACACTCAATGAGTGTCCACGGCATGAGGGGAAAAATATTGAATCGATCCTACCATATTGTCCGATTGTCACAAATCAGACATGTTCGACTTTGGGTTGGTTCGCCACCACCACTGTACCCCTTGTTTCCACGAGTTGGAGTTCTGCGGCACAACAGTAGAGTTCACTCAAAAAACATTCAAATCCAGCGCTGTCCTCAACACAACGTCTCACAAAAGACCCGGCCTAAACAGGCCAAAACGACATGGGCGTAACTAATATGATATCTACATTCAATAACATCAGCTAAATTCACTATACATATGCACAGTGTTTTGCTCAGAAATGCACATATTATTTACATCAAGTAAAATAAAACACTCACCAGAAGAATTGTTGAATAGGGCGCTGCTAGCACTGTTAGCACAGCCTGCGTATCCCGGATGTATGGAAACTAACAGCTACGTTAGCCACGAATGCTCGGTGTCTAAAAGGGTAACTCAATTTTAGCAACAGGTAGTTGGAGTCAAAGGTTCGACACACACAGCATCTAACGTCTTATCACACTTACAGATGCACTTATTTCCTTCTTGAAGCACCTTTTTGACGGAACCGACAAGGTACTGTAAATCTGTTCTCGTTCAAGCCACGTCCGAAAGAGAACAAAGCGATCGCACGGTGCACACTTGCTGCTGCAAAATGAAGACGGTATCCCCTGATTTGCTAACGACCCACTAGTATATTGTGCCCAGATTTGCCAGGATAACCGACATCGTATTTCGTACTTTATTATTATTTTTTAAGATAATTATTTTAATATCTCACTTCCCATCAACATGGTTTAGTTTCATAACGTTGGGATGAAATATTTTTTCTCTTATATAAACATAATATATAAATATTTTATCAGTGTCATTGGCTCACGCCGTAACCTGGTTTACACTTTGACCATCCTAATAATCTTTTTTCCTAATTTATTTTGGTGAATCCATAGAACGAGTCGCAGAATGGCTCGCAGACATTGACTGTGTTGTTGTCCTTGCCACAGGTCTGGGAGATATGGCCATCTCCAACTCTATTGGCAGTAATGTGTTTGACATCCTGGTGGGCCTGGGCCTGCCGTGGGCATTGCAAACACTCTGCATAGACTACGGCTCCATTGTGAGTGCTTGTCAGACCCCCAGAGGAGGCTCTGCTGTACTTTGACCAGAATAGAACAGAGCTAAGTTTATAAAGGACATGAGCAATTGTCAGCAGTGAGGTTGATGCTTTACAAAAATACACTCACCTTTTTAAATGGGCTTTGGATGAGAATATTATCATTAGGTGTTAGACTGAAAGGATTGGAAAGCCTATTTAGGATAAGATAAGATGATGATTATGTAAAGAGACTACATCTAATAATAATATGAGGAACATAACTGGATAACGGCAACCTGTTTTGAATTGCACCCTTTGTCTCTTCAGGTCCATCTGAACAGCAGGGGACTCATATTCTCTGTTGGACTCTTACTGGCCTCAGTCTTCTTCACTGTGAGTGTGGCATATTTATTTTACATTAACAAGGCTAAGAGGGATTAATGGATGTATGGATGCAACCTCCATCTTCTAGTGGTCTTGAGTTGATTTAGCAAAGATCAACCAATCGGTCAAAAAAATAAATAAATCAAGAACTTATTTTTTTTTTTTTCACTGCTGTGCTGTGGATCATTGACAATGAATACTACTCTAGAGGAAGACAACAAAAATGGTACATTAAGTGCAGACAGAACATAGATGACTGAGAGCAAGAACATGCACGTCGTGTTTGACTGGCTTTGTTGCTATATCTTGTAATTGTAGACATCATACACACACACACATATTCAGCACTCTCACTAATCATCAGATAGATAGATGGATAGATATTGAAGTTTTCTGCGGTGTAAAACTGTGAGGTGTTACTAATATCTATTATATTTCTTGAAAAGTTTGATCTCCAAATCAATTGATTCCTTGATTTGATTTGCCTTGTCTCTCACTTTCTTTCCTACCTTCAGGTCGTGGGGGTGCATTTGAATAAATGGACTTTGGACTGGAAATTGGGCTTAGTCTGCCTCGTCATGTATGCCATCTTCCTCTGTTTCTCTGTCCTCATTGAGTTCAACGTCTTCATCTTCGTCAACCTCCCGATGTGCCGAGACATCCACTGACCTTGCTCTTCCTCTGCTCTTTCTTCCTCTGGCAAAAGGAAGGGGAGGCCTCACTTTGCTCTTGGCGCGAACGATTGTGCTTCCAATGATTTATCTTTGGTGCAATGCATTCCAGAGACGACAGTGGTGCGTTGTGTAAAAGTATCAGCAACAGCGATGGTTGCCAGATATTTTTTAATGCACCAAATGCTTGAATGAAGGGAACTTAATTTTATCAACACCAACAGTTAGCCTGCCATCAGTGAAGAAGCTGCTGCTGCCTCACTGAACGAGAAATTGAACATTGGGGTTTTAATTGGATTGTTTGTTACAGTTTGTGACGAGTTTTGGATAAAAACACATAATGAAGATACTACTTTGGTAAAACAGAACAAAACAAAACAAAAACATAATTCTCTGGATTTATGAAAACTGATAGTAGCTGGAATTCTCTTATGCACATATTGGTGATCCAAAGGCAGTGATCGTTCTTCACTTGAGCACAGTACAGTGGTTAAATATGCCACGACTGTAATTCACTCTGATTTTCTTTAACATTTCTCCTGTGTTTTTCTGATGATATGGCATGCTGTCATCTTCTGTTTTGCACTGACACAGGGACTTTAAATATTTACACTTATTTACAAATTCTCAAATTCTAATTCAAACAACAAATCCCCGTACATTTTTAGTGTTATTACCTTTCATGAAATACACATATAAAAGGAATTTTCCTGCAACGGGCATCTCGCACTGACACTTTATTAACTGGATATTTGTGATTCTTTCACTGGCAGGCACTGGACTGAAAAATGTTCTCTACACAGGGAAGCTTTTGGACAATATTGTGTAAAAATGTTGCACGCATTCTTTTTGTACGTGATAGTTTTGGATTTTAGAGTGTATGTGTGTGTGTATGTGTGCGTGCGTACACGGCAGTGTGCACGAAGAGAAGCCAACGGCATTACGTACTGCTACTGGGGAGACATAATCATAATTTATTTATGAATTAATTTATTCAAAGATCATGTCCACCACCAGTTTCAGTCCTAGGTCGGAGTAAAAGTGGTGATGATGATTATGGAGCTGATGCACTGTACCTAATATAGAATCTGGAAAATGACTTGATGTTTATACTTAAGAATAGAACTTTATATTGTCAATGTAACTTGAAAATATATTTCCACAGATGTGTCATAGTATTAAGATAGAACAGATTTTCTATGGCAATTTGTGATTAAGTACATATGCAGACTGTGTGACTGACATCACTGACATTTTATCTGTCACATACAGCGGCTGAAATAAGTGTTTAAAACGTCACCATTTTTCTCATTAAATGTATTTCCAAAGGGGCTATTGAAATTTCACGAGATGTTGGGAACAAGCCGAGTCATCCATATAAACAAAGAAAGAAGAAATAAGATCACAAATTAAGTTGTGTGTAATAATGTGAAATGACACAGGTAAAAAAGTATTAAACACGCCAACTGGTACTTATTTAATACTTTGTACAAAAGCCTTTGTGTGCAATGACAGCTTCAAGATGCCTCCTGTATGGAGAAACTAGTCCCATGCATTGCTCTGGTGTGATTTGGGCCCATTCCTCCACACAAGCAGTCTTCAAATCTTGAAGGGTCTATGGACCTTGAGTTTCAGTTCTTTCCATAGATTTTCGATTGGATTCAAGTCATGTGATTGGCTGGGCGATTCTAAAAGCATTTTTTTTTTTCTTTGAAACCAATTGAGAGCTTCCTAGACAGTATGTTTTGGATCATTATCCTGCTGAAATGTCCACCCTCGTTCAATTTTCATCATCCTCGTAGAAGGAAGCAGATTTTTGTCAGAATGTTTCGGTACATTTGCCCATTCATCCTTCCTTTAATAATGTGAAGTTTACCAGTACCATTTTCTGAAAAGCAGCCCCACACCATCACCTCCGAACTTCACTGTTGCTATGGTGTTTTTAGGCTGATGTGCAGTGCCAGTTCTCCAAACGTCGTGTACATTATGGCATCCCAAAAGTAAAATTTTGCTCTCATCCGACCAAACTATATTCACCCAGTAATTAACTGGCTTGTCTAACTGTTGTTCAGTAAACTTTAAACGAGCTTTGACGTGTGTGTTTTTCAGCCATGGGTTCTTGCGTAGTCCCAATGATTATAGGAGCTAAATTGTCTGGGGGTTTATGCCCGTGGCAGGGTCACCCATGACAAACAGGTCCTAGGAGAGGGACCAGACAAAGCACGGCTCCAAAGACCCCTATGATGAGAAAACTTATTGTATTGTGTTTTCCCTTGCCCGGGCGCGGGTCACCGGGGCCCCCCACTGGAGCCAGGCCTGGTGGTGGGGCTCGAAGGCGAGCGCCTGGTGGCCGGGCCTGCACCCATGGGGCCCGGCCGGGCACAGCCCGAAAGGGTAACATGGGTCCCACTTCCCATGGGCCCACCACCTGTGGGAGGGGCCATCGGGGTCGGGTGCATTGTGAGCCTGGGCGGTGACCGAAGGCAGGGACCTTGGCGATCCGATGCCCAGCTACAGAAGCTGGCTCTGCGGACATGCCACGTCTCTGGCAGGGAAGGAGCCCGTGCTGCTGTGCGTGGTTGGGAAGTTCCGAATAGATATAGTCGGACTCGCCTCCACACACAGCTTGGGCACTGGTACCAGTTCTCTCGAGAGGGGTTGGACTCTCTTCCACTCTGGAGTTGCCCACGGTGAGAGGCGCCGAGCAGGTATGGGTATCGGCGCCTGTACATTGGGGTTCACCCCGGTGGACGAGAGGGTAGCCTCCCTCCGCCTTCGGGTGGTAGGACGGGCCCTGACTGTTGTTTGTGCCTATACACCAAACAGCAGTTCAGAGTACCCACTCTTTTTGGAGTCCTTGGAGGGGGTCCTGGAGAGAGCTCCCGCTGGGGACTCCATCGTTCTGCTGCGGGACTTCAATGCTGACGTGGGCAATGACAGTGAGACCTGCAGGGGCTTGATTGGGAGGAACGGCCCACCTGATCAGAACCCGAGTGGTCTTCTGTTATTGGACTTCTGTGCTCACCACGGATTGTCCATAACGAACACCATGTTCAAGCATAAGGGTGTCCATACATGCACTTGGCACCAGGACTCCCTAGGTCGCAGTTCGATGATCGACTTTGTGTTCATGTCATCGGACTTGCAGCGCTTGTCTTAGACACTCAGGTGAATGGTCCAGCCAATCACCTGACTTTAATCCAATCGAAAATGTATGGAATGAACTGAAACTCAAGATCCATAAAAGAAGCCCATGGAACCTTCAAGATTTCAAGATTGCTTGTGTGGAGGAATGGGCCAAAATCACACCAGAGCAATGCATGCAACTAGTTTATCCATACAGGAGGCATTGCAAACAACGGCTTTTGTACAAAGTATTAAATACATACCAGCTGGCGTGTTCAATACTTTTTCCCTGTGCCATTTCACATTTTTACACTCAACTTAATTTCTGATCTTATTTGTTCTACTTTATTTGTGTATGTATTACTTGGGTTGTTCCCAACATATGGTGAAATTTTCAGGTCAATAGCACCTTTGAAAGTACAGTGATCCCTCGTTTTTCGGGGTTAATGGGGACCAGAACCCCCCGCGAAATGTGAAAAACCGCGAAGTAAGATTTGACAACCATACACCCCCCCCCCCCCCCCCCCCCCTTAGGAATTTTCGTGTATGTGTATGTGGGCACCTGAATGTTTAATATATGTAAACAGTATTTATACTTTACATATTTGAGACAAAGATTACAACAGCACACGTATATACTTAAATATTTAATTATAAAACCTTATACAGTAATTAACATTCATCAACATTGCCTTCTGAGAGAGGCAAAGAGGCTTGCGTTGGTGGCAGAGGAGAGGCTCTCACTTGACTCGTAGAGGCTTTAGGTTCACTCGGAGCCTCTTCTGCCGGAGGCCCTGATGGTGGAGCTTGGGTTTTCACCTTGGAGAAAAACATGGTGATGGGCAGTTGTTGTCTGTTTTTTCTTATGCTTCAAAATTCCCCTGTACAAGGACATAACCCGTCTCTTATTACGCGGAGTTACCACACGTTTCGGTTCCTTGTTGAAGCAGTTTTGCGGATGTTTGCTTCCTCTTTCTTGATGTACCGCACTGTAGATTCAGTCACGCCATAATGGCGTGCCACAGATGCATACCTTCTGCCCTCTTTGATCATATCTAAATGTTTCACCTTTTCGCTGATGGTCATCATCTTCTTCCTCTCGGACGCCCCGGAGGAAGCTTTCGCAGGGGCACAGTGCTTAGGCTCATTGTAAGACCTTAACTAATAAAAAAAAGTTATCGCTTAAACAAAAAAAGGTTATCGCGAACACAACAGCGTGGACGAGACTGGCGAGAAACAACAAGATGCTGGGTGAGGCTGCTATGATGCGCAGCCAATCAGCTCACGGGATAGATCCACTCGTGCTGTCATTGGTCGATGTCGCGCCGGGAACCAATCACACGCCTTGTATGAGTGCCCGTGGCATGTATAATACAGGCATGTACAAAGCCTCTGAGTCAACTCATCTCTTTGTTTGGCATGCAGGGAAACCTTCTCTCTCGTGCAGCAACATGAAACAACGCGTCTTTCCGCAATATGGCTGCTGATATGGCTGTATTTTTTTCATTTTTATTTTCTCATGATTTCAAATGTTTTTTTTTTGATGAATATTTTGGAAAAACCCGCGAAGCACTGAAGCCGCAAAACGTGAAGCGCGAAGTGGCAAGGGAACACTGTATATTTAGTGAGAAAAATGGTGACGTGTTAAATACTTATTTCAGCCGCTGTATATTGTCTCTTTAGGTCAGTGTCAGTGATCCAAATCCTGTATTATCATCCCTTATAATTTAAGATTTCAATATAGCAATGCTTGTGGTCATTTTCCTGCTTGTGTTTGAGCCTAACAGTAGATTTTTTTTGTCAAAAGTATTGCCAATTTCCGCATGTCTTTAAACAACATATGGAAGATGTAATTGATTTTTAGCCTTGAAGATTCTTAAAATTGAATTTCTTGGCAAAAGGTATGGGACATTTTTTTTACCGAGTTAAAAGCAAGCAGTAAGGTTTACCCTCCTTTTATTTCTTTGGTACACAAAAAATGTTTAAATTGACCGATGAGCATTTTTGTATATGTATATCGTAAAGAAGAACAAATATAAATTCTGCTCTGTATGCATGCCTCTTTTTGAATACAGAAAATTTTGTGACCTCATTTTAATGTATTTCCGGCAGTGTTGTTACTATACTGCGATATGATCCCAAAAAAAATGTTGGAATAATGCCTAACAATCAATTATATTAACAGTATTTCGAATGTAAGTTAATTTGTAGATAATTAGTTGGGCTGTAACGACACGATTCAATACGCATCACGATTTCTGACCCACGGTTTGATACACGATTTTTATTGGGAAGGGGATAAAAAAAAAAAAAAAAAAGTTTATAATTGCAAAAACTGGACTATTTATTTAGAACTCTTAATTATACATTATTGTAAAAAAAAAAAAAAAAAGAAGCCTTTGAAGTAACAGACTTCCAGTCTGTGCGGTAAACCGGAACTTGAATGACAAAATATGTAAGAACTAGGAAACTTTTCTGTAACAAAATAGCTACTGTTCAAAAAAATACTCAGAACTAAACTACACTGTGGAGATTAAGTTGAGGAAACAAACTTGCTGTCGGTGCCATAAACTGTAACAATGTAAACATTGAGGCAACAGACCTCCTATCTGTGCTGCAAACCAGAAATTAAATAACAAAATAAATAGAAACAAATCAACTTTATTCTTACTGTCTCACTCTGCCCAGGAGTCGTGACACCTGCTGCACACCCAATCTAGGCTTAAGTTTTATTACATTAACTTAAAAAAAAAATACTAATATGAATTATGTTAAGTGTTGTAGCACTGAGTGTGAGCGCATACACTATGGGTGTATTTAGAGAGGAGGCAGACAGCCTGGGAGTTGAAATGGTCGTGTTGCGGTTTTGCCCTTTCAAAGATGACACAGGATCGTGTATTTGGAAACCACGATTTTCGGCTTCGATACAGAATCCGTTACAGCCTTACTAATTAATGTTATCATATCTTCAATGCTCATTCTTTGTGTATCCTTATTTTTTGTTGTTGCAGGTTTCTGGGACAGAACCCATAGCCAGTAAGACACTATAAAAAAAAGTCTTCTTGCAATAAACTAATTTACATACATTTTGAACCACACAAAAATGCATTTTCGTTTATTTCTTTATGACGAAAAGGAACACCCACATCCACTGAAAAACAGTCAATAAGCAAATTTACATACATTTGTATCACAAAAATACATTTTCCTTTATTTCTTTATGATAAAACACCGACAATTCACTAAAAATCAATCAATTTTGACATGATCACAATTTTGCACTTCCAATGCAGGTCAGTTTGGAAGCATACAGTATGTACTATCAGGGCCAGCTTGCCCTTTAGGCAAAATAGGGAGCTGCTAAGGGGGCCGTGGACTCGAGGGGCCGCCATAAAAGTCGTTACAAATTCACCTTCAATATGCTGTAATTATATCAAAATGAATTATTACTATTGACTCACTGATGGTGTGGTGGTACAGTCGCCTGACAGCTTGGGTTCAGTTCTCACTCAGTGACGGTGTGAATTTTAGTCTGATTTGTTGTCCCTCTCTACTTGCGCCCTGCGACTGGCTGGCGACCAGTTCAGGTTGTAGTCTCCCTTCGGTCCGAAGTCAGCTGGGATAGGCTCCAGCACCCCGCGACCCTGAACAGGATGAGCAGTCGAGACAATGGATGGGTGGATATTATTACTGTTGACTCTTAATTTCAAGTCAAAATGCTTAAACGATTGGGAAATTCCATCCATGCTCGGAGCCTATCCGAGCAATCTTCGGGCGAGAGGCGGGGTACACCCTGAACTGGTCGCCACCCCATCGCAGGGCACATAGAAACAAACAACCATTAGCGCTCACATTCACACCTACGGGCAATTTAGAGTCTTCAATCAACCTACCATGCATGTTTTGGGGATGTGGGAGGAAACCGGAGTAACGGAGTAAATGTAGCGCGTTACTACCCACCTCTGTGTAGGTGTGAATTTGAGTGCGAATGGTTGTTTGTTTATATGTGCCCTGCGATAGGCTGGCGAGCAGTTAAGAGTGTACCCTGCCTCTTGCCACAGTTAGCTGGGATGGATGGATGGAAGAGGACCAATGTGCACCAGTTTGAAATCAGAGCTCCTGCCCAGCTGGCTGAGTTGAGCAGGCAGAACAGCGGCTTATGCACTGGGCTTCACCTGCGTTGAATTAGCTCTTGACTGCCCGGGTTACTGTATTTCTAAATTTAGGATGGTTGTTGCACTTTAAATGATATCTGAAAAGAAAATTATACCATAAATATTCCAGTCTTGAAAAGGGTGTTGTGGCTAAGCAACAGGGCACATCAGGGCACATAGGGTAGAACCCCCCCCCCCCCAGGGGGAGAAAGAGAGGTAAAGTTGTTGCAAGTTTTGGTTTGTCCCATCAGGTGTCACAGCAATGAGTCACTCACATGATTTATTTGGCTTCTTATGTAAAAATAGACATTAACCTTTGCACTCCCCTCAAATCCTGTTAATGGCCATCCATCCATCCATCCATTTTCTGAGCCGCTTCTCCTCACTAGGGTCGCGGGCGTGCTGGAGCCTATCCCAGCTGTCATCAGGCAGGAGGCGGGGTACACGCTGAACTGCTTGCCAGCCAATCGCAGGGCACATACAAACAAACAACCATTCGCACTCACATTCACACCTACGGACAATTTAGACTCTCCAATTCATGCATGTTTTTGGGATGTGGATGGAAACCGGAGTGCCCGGAGAAAACCCACGCAGGCACGGGGAGAACATGCAAACACCACACAGGCGGGGCCGGGGATTGAACCGGGTCCTCAGACCTGTGAGGCTGATGCTCTAACCAGTCGGCCACCGTGCCGCCTGTTAATGGCTAGTTGTACCTAATTACACAGGGTATTTGACTTAACAAATGCCTGACACGTTAGGCCCACAAGAATAAGTCAAAAAGTACATACAATGATCACAAAAGAAAAAAGCCAAAATAAATCATGTAGCTTGCGTTTTACTGATGAATGTTTAATGGGAAGCAATGTTTTGTGATCAGTTTTATCTTTCGTTAATTGACATGTTGAAGAAGAAATCAGGGGAACCTACTTCGACAACTACGACTACTACTTTACACGTTACTTTAACCATCCTACATTTATTTATTGTTTTATTTCCCAGGGAAGATGCATATTAATAAACAGTAAATGCACTGTCTGTGTGTCTGTCTGGCTACACCACAGGTGTCCGACTCAAGGCCTGCGGACATGGACCAACAGCACGGAGCTGAGACAAGATGGAAAATCAATCCGATCCATTGCACAAACACTCTACGACCACTTAGAATGTCCTGAAGAAGAAAGAAACCGCCGGTGTACTAAGTAAGCAAACATCAAATGGGTAGCCAAAGGAAAACAACAGCCATTGATGAGCGAGACATTTTTAGAGCTGTAAAGCTAGACCCTAAAACATCTGTTAGTGAGATCAGCACCAACCGTTAGAGGGTAGTGGAATGAAAACAAACAAAAGTGCAAATGCCACACAGGAAAATGCAAGCCACACATTAACAAGAAGAATTGGAAGGCCTTGACACAACTGGAGGCCTCATCACTAAGCCACCAAAATGAGACTTTCATTTAGCACATACACATGTGGAGCATGCAACCTATACATCATCCCCCCCCCTCTCCCCCCAAAAAAAACCCCACATTGACTGCTTAACAAAATGTTTATGTATGTGGCGGCTATCGTAAGGTAACACTGACAACACTCTCGCACATGTTAATAGCGAAGTTGCCAAGTCATGTTCAGAGAAACTTGGTCAGGGAGTGGTAATATGTTGACGAGCCACACTCTTACGTTACAATCCAGCAGAATTCACAGCAGTTGGCTTCCAGACACATTTTCGGAAGGTTTTGTCAGTCTCCAGACTTGAAACCAAGAGAGTATGGATTTTACCTGCTAAAGAGGAAGCTGAAAGGAGCAATCCACCAAAACAATCAACGACTGAAAGAGACAGTGGCGAAAGCCTGGAAAAGCATTGGAAAAGAAAAATGTTGGTGATGCAGTTACTCCCACAAGGATTTGTAACTAATTATTAAGTTAGTATTTGCTCAATCAAATTTTGCTCACCTAAAAATCTGTGCTGTCCTCCAAGTAGTGCATTCGAATATCAATATAAATACCTCAAAAGAAAAGCTGAACTGTTGATCTTTGTCTCATATTCGTCTTTTGATGGCAACCCCAAACGAAAATACATTTAGTGTGGTTTTAACGTTTCTCCACCACCAGAGGGTAGAAGAGCACAAAAACGTAGATTGGTTAAAAAACAAAAAAAAGAAAAAAAGAAAAGAACTGATTTAGGGAATGAAAAGTGAAGGATGCTGCACGACAAAAACATCTAACGGCGACAAACGTCACAGCCGTGCATCATCATGGCACACAGACAAGCCGCTGTGACTTTGATCGTCGCCAACTAAAAATGTGGACGTCTGTTGGAAACTATGCAAGCGCGCGCGCGAGCGCGTGCGGGAACAGTTGCGGCGAAGTTCGCAGACCTGCTCCATGGGAAGAGGAGACGCGAAAACATTTTGCACTGGAACGTGGCAAAGTGACGTTTGAGGACCCTTTGTAAAGGCGAGTAACACTTTTGTTCACGTCATACTTTGTTTAAACCCCCCCCCCCAAAAAAAAATCAAAAACGGAGTCAAACTGAGATAGCTCTGACGCTGAAATGTATTTCCAGTTTTGCCAATAAACCTGCAAATATGTCAACTTAGTGATGGCAGTGTGCATTCATTACAGTTGATGCCAAAGTTTCGTATTTCAATTAATGATTGTTTTGCTGGATTGTGTTTTTGAAAAGGACCGTGATATGTCTGCTCTCTTTCTTTCCACTCCACTCCATTTTTTTTAAATTAATTTTTTCCCCCCCCGTTTACTTCCCCAAAGCATTCAAAACCTGTCTGAACCTGCCTGGGACTTCTGTGTGATCTTGATCTTTGTAAATCAGTAAATCAGCTAATGTCTCATTTAAGCCTCTTTGGAATCTGTAATATCTTTTTTTTTTTTTGTATTGAATTCCCTACTTACCTAGTGATTTTTTTAAAAATTTATTTTAAGTAACACAACTACGCCAGTATTAGATTATTAGCATTAGTATGAGTATTATCAGTTTTTGCCCACAATAACATATTTACAATCCCTGTTTGCGGTTTAAGGCATCAAACATGTTCGCATGTTTTTCACCAAGCAGCAGTAGCCTCAGTGTCAAGACCATCACTGCAGGGGTGGTGAAATGGGAAGAAAAGTGATGATTCTAAGGTCACCCATCACTAATCCCAGAAAAAAATGCATTTTCAATTTGCAGCATTGAAGTGATCCTTGCTATTACCACATCCGTGGCGCCGCCCCTGTATACAGTACTGTATGTGGCCCATCATTATACACTTGCGAACATCCACCTTTTCCTCATTTCTGTTTCAATTCACTCAGGCGTTTCTCTGCTACAACCTGTTTTTTTTTTTTTTTTTTTTTTTTTTTTTTTTTTTTGTCCTGTTCGGCTGTTAGGTCAATCAGAAAGGAGGATCTGTATCCCTTTTATGCCGAAACAGTTTTACTGTGTCACAGTGGACTTTATAAGCTGCCACTGTCGTTTCTTTGTATTCTGATGGATATTTATTGAGAATTACAGTCGTTCAGTCGAACAGAACAAAGTTTTAAAAGGCAAGTGACAGAAACAACAAAAAAGAAAGTGAAAAGGTAATTAATATTGGAAAAGAAGACAACAAAAGACAAGTCACTAGCTGTAAACAAGATGAGGAAAGTAAATCATTATATACCTATCATATACCATTATTTACCACGTACAATGACACATTGAATAAATGAACAATGAATCGAGTTTTGTATGGGGCCGTCGTGCTACTCCCTGTGAGGGAAGGACAGGACAAGGTAGAACAGGACTGGACAGGACAGCGATAGGAGGGGAAACATGCAGGACAGAGGTCGTGGACCCGGCTGGACAACTGAAGTGTGGTGGGAGTGGCTATGTAAATTATAAACATCTAGAGGACCAGAGTGTAAGTGAGGGGATACCCAAGAAATTGGCATAGTTATGTTATTTGTCGCAAATGAGTGAGTGGCCCCACACCTAGCGAATAACTTCCAGGGCTGTGTGTCTGCAGACACATGCAAGTGAATCGACACCATTTCGCATGCACGGTAACTGTCCTGCAATTGCTGCGCCTGCTCCACGGGGGCTGAAGACCCCACCCCGTTCAATCGAGAGGCGGGTTCGGGCCCAGGAGCCCACCCGAGAGCGGCCCGGTGGACGAGGCAAATCCCACACCAAAGGGACCCAGGGTAGTCCACCGGAGGAGGCTGCTGGGGCCCAACGTCACACCCCCAGCCAAACCCCAGGAGAGCGAGACGCCCCCCACCAACTCACAGGGCCCACAATGTAGCCAGTCCCCGCCCAGGCCGAGGGCAAGACGGTGTCCCCTGTTTGGTGGGAAGAGGGCGAATAGGGGTGCACGACATGGAAACAATAAGGACGGCACCCTGGAGAGTAGCCACGGGGCATGAGAGGGGAGCCCCCACTCTAAGCAGCCAACCCACCAGTGGGGCCCGGCCCCGGGATCACTGCCATGAGCCTCGTGAAAACCCACCTCCCCCCTGTTAGGGTGTGGGCGAGGGCTGCTCGCTGCCCCGCAGGTGAACAAAAACCCAAATCCCACTGCCCTCCAGAGATAAGTGTGTGTAGTGCTTTAAAGGAAAGGGTATGAGTGTGTGTAATGCATTAAAATCTTGGGGGGCAGGCAGGGCGGCGGGTCACGCCATTTAGACCGGGTACTGAAACCCGGTCCGACACCCACCCAAGAAATCTAGGTTTGTCTAGCTAGACGATCTAGGTTCGGCATGTTGAAGAAGGATCACCAGCTAATGATGTAATTATTTTTTTTCGCTCTGCAGATATTTTTTCTCAGGCCATATATGATGATGAGATTTAACCAATGATTAATATTGATAGATTGTTTATTTTTCCTGTTTAATAAAATTGTTTTCTGAGCGGTAGCTAACGCAACGAGTATTGATTGTGAATTTGTTTGGGAGGTCGATTATGCTTAAGGCCCCAAGTATGCACAATCTTGGGGAAGGTGTGGAATCCTGCACTTCAAAATATATGAGAGTTTCTGCATCACAGAAGTCCAAAAGCATTGAATTGGTGTGCATTCCCATACAGGATGAAAATAGGTGTCTGGGGTATTTTTAGTGCATTGTGTGCATATATTAGACAAAGAGAAGCCCATTTTATGCAAAGTGTATTGAGTTGTATGGCGCACGAAGCTGTAAATTTGTATTTTTTTGTCATCCTAAACGTATTGTTACAGATTTGTATCCAGTAATTACAGTCAGCAGACATAGAAAGGTCTTCTTCCCATTAAGCGACTGGTGAGTGCATTGATTTTGTGCATGAGATATTTTTTTTCCTTTGTGGGAGAAGCTTCACTATTTGCTTAACAAACGCCGGCGGTTCAAGGGTGGCCTGAAGTGTTGGTAATATTATTGTTAAATAGTTGTTGCAGGTTGTCTGTTCCAATTCTAGCCAAGACTGACGATTCTCATTGTGGTTTAACCAATTAATGAGGTATTGTAAATGGTTAGCGAAATAATCGTGTTTCATGTTGGGAAGCATTTCGGCCTCCCCCCTGTTTACTTTTCTGAAGAGTGGATCAACTAATTCTATGTTTCTTATTTTTTGAATAAATATTTAGTATGGCAGAATCTAAGGTTTTGAACCATTTTAATGTGGGCTTAAATGGAATCATTGAGAATAAATAATTTATTTGAGGTAAGGTTTTCATTTTTATTGTAGCGATTCTTCCAAGTAGTGATATAGGCAAGTTATTCCAACATCTTCAATCAGATGAGATTTTTTTTCCCCCAGAAGTGATGTGTAATTTACGTTGGTTAGCTCTGTGAGTTTTGGTGAAATATTAATACCTAAATATTTCATGTTTCCTGTAGGAATGGGGTAATCTGAAATTTGATCTGCAGGATTCCACGGGTTTGCCGTTACTGGAATTACTGTTGATTTTGTTCAGTTTATAGAGTAGTTTGATAATTGTGAACATTTTTGAATTGATTGAAGACGGCTTGAAGAGATGACCTGGGTTTCTTTAAATAAAGAAGAATATCATCGTGCAGACGTGTTATGTTGACAGTGCTGGCTCTGAGCTGAGAGGTAGGCGGAGATGTTCGCTAGTGACGTAGATAAGCTCGAGATATTCGAATGACCTGATTCTACAGAAAAACATCTGGAACTCAAGAATGCGTGGACGATTTTAATTCATATTTGTCTGAAGACTGCAGCAATAAAGAAAACAATATTCTAGCAAGTTTGGGTTCAGACCATCATGTCATCAGCCCATAGTTATGGTAGTTATTGCTTCGCACACAGCAACCTGGTTTGGTCACGTGTAACCATGATGTGTTAGTCAAATGTGTGTCGCAACGTAGGTTTCTAATATTGTCAATTCACATAATAGTGATCTGAAAAAACGTTTTTCAGTCAATATAGAAATTGGAGCCTAAATTAACGAAAAAAAGCATTATCACTTGGAAAGTAAAGGCATGCATACAGGAATGCTGGCATATTACATTGGAATGTATAATTATTCATAATTTCTAAAGAATATATATATATTTTTGCTCTTCATAAATTTAAAAAAAAAAGAAGTCTTGTCTTTTGGGGCTTCAATCTGACGCTTGGGGCGATATGGATAAAACATACATACCATGAACGTTTCATGGCACTGATGGTAGGAATGCTAACATGTTGTCCTTCTTGTTCTCGAAGGAAGAAAGCAGTCAAATTCCTCTACATTCCAAAAAAAGAAAAAAACAGTTTCCTTCCTAACCAAAACAACATGGGCCAATCCGTTCAGCTGAATTCAGGCAGAACCACTGACCTAGTTTCTACTTTGTGGTCGCTCACACAGCGGTCCTGGAGCGATGATTACTTTGCCATTTGTGCAGATGTGCTTCACGATTCTTTATGTTGCTCAATATTTTACCTTCTCTTTCTCCCATGTTGGTATGCATACACACAAATAATTAAACCATACATCCACGTCTGTCGTGAAAATTGTTTTTCTTTATCTCCTGAAATTGCATTCTGTGAACAACTCGGAAAGAAAATTAGTCAGTGTGGACTTCAAATTAAAGCTAGCGCACTGTTTAAGGAAGTCCTGCTTGCTGTGTGTTTATAGCAAAGCACAATGAAATGTTTATAAAAGGGAGTGAGGCGTCCTGTTTCGTCGTACGGGTTAAAATAATAAATATCGGGACTCCCGCTATATTATATGTGGCTATAAAAAAAGTCTACACATCCCTGTTCAAATGCCAGGGTTTTTTTTTGTGTGTTTTTGTGTGTGTGTGTGTGTGTGTTGGAAAAGAATGAGACCAAGCTAAATCATTTCAAAACTTTCTTCATCATTAACGTGGTCAATTGAGGAGAAAAAAATAAAATAAAAAAACTCTTCTCGAGAGCGGTTGGGGAAAAGAGTATAAGTACCTCTTATAACTGGGGTGTGCCTCTTGAGTAAAACCACATAATGTTAATCTATTTGTCTAAGGCCCCATTCCTAGCTAAAAAAAAAAAAAAAAAAAAAAAACAAACAGCCTCAAAGCATGATGCTGCCACCACCGTGCTCCACTCTACGTATGCTGTTCCCTTGGTGATGAGCAATGTTGTGTTTTCACCAAACATACCTTTCAGAATTATGTACCAAAAGGTCCCGTATGATTTCACCAGACCGTATCATATTAATGTGAAAAAGTTTTGAAAGGATTTGTCTTGGTTTGTTTTTCGTGTCGTTTTTTTCAAACTATATATCACAAAAACCTGCCATTTGTACGGGGGTGTGTAGACCTTTAAGGACCACTGTATAGGGGGGGGGGGGGGGGGGGGGGTGTATTTGCATTTCAAAACATGTTTATCAGTTGATCATGAACTGATGAATTAGAATTCTGGGGACATTGTATCTAGTTTTAATTTTGAATGTAAACTAGTCCTGTGTCATAGTAAAAGACAGCCGGCTAAACTGACATTCTGTGGGGAAGCAGAAGAGAATAATAAACAAAGAATTGGTCCTTAACAACGTGGTAGATTGTGTTGAATTGATTGTTGATAAATCGTGACATGAAGCTGAAGTTTCCATCAAACATGGAATTCACTACTGTAGCAATCCTGGTTCATTCCGTTTAAACTTATTTAGTTTAGTTGTACCAACGATTCCAACGCACGCACACATACGCAGACAAAGAAAATGCGTACTAATAGGACATCACTTAAATGTGTGGATTCTAGTATGTAGCCTCTCAAGTATGTCAAGTTTGTTTTTATTGGAACCAAGAAAGAAAGACAAAGACACACAACTGCCCTACAGTACATTCCTCTGCAGGATGGAATGTTCCCCCAATTCCGAGTTGTTATTGTTTTGTAGCTGAAAGGTAAAGACTCTCAAAGATCAGAATAAATAAAACAAGAGAGAAAAACAGTCAATTGGTACACTGGAGAAGCTGTAGCCAGGAAGCCAAAGAAATTCTTGTTTTGTGATTGTGCAAAGGTTTGTCACGTAACATGAGCTGGACCATAGTGGTCACTTATGCTATTTGTCATGTTACTCGGACAACATTGACTTTTTACTGACACTTTCGTGTTGCTAAATTCCTGTTTCGTCTTGGTGAACCGAGACATATACGTTCCTTTCCTTCAGCCTGCGATGGTGAGGGCGCGCTCTTCCTGTGTGACTCGCGTGCATATCTGCCGAGATGTCTCTGCCAGAAAGGGAAGGACTGACCTAATAAGTTCAACCTGGCAAAACAGAAAGAGGTGGGGTGAGGCAGAGGCGCGTGTTATCACAGCGAACCGTGCGTGTGGAGCATTGTCACTGCTCTGGCCATGGTGTGGCAACAGACAATGTGAGCGGGTACCCTTATTAAATACAGACTAAGCTACCTAAATATGTTTGCGGTATCTGTCTGCCTGCGCCCTGATCAAATTCACCAAAAGCGCGTGAGACCAGCATTCGAGCTTGCGCTAAGACTTAGATGTGGTTTGAGCCTTTCAATTGCACGAAAACCAGAATCCGCTTGCACGTAAATCAGAATCAACTCTCGCAAAAATCAGACTCCGCTTGCTGGAAAATCCTAATCCGCTGGCATTTGCACCGCGCCGCGGGTGCGCTGTCTACGAAAATAGAGCCCGCTGTCTCCGGGCAGATGTTGGGCAATAGTTTGCGTACCTGCTTCTCAGCCAAAGGTTTTGTGTTTGAATCTCGGCCTGACCTTTATGTGTTTGCATTTTCTCCTTGTGCTTGCATGCTGGTTCTCTCTGCATGCTCCAATTTCCTCCTACATTTCAAAACTACGCATGGTAAATGAAAGACTCTCAATTGCCCGTCGGTATGAATGAGAGTGTTTACACTGTACATGCCTTTGTGACCATTGACTCAGCTGGGAAAGATTCCAGTGTGCCCGTGACCCTGAATGTCTATCTAGTGTAAGTTCTAATCAGTCATTGGGAAGTTGAGTTCAAACTGAGTCTTCTCATTTTGGGGGGGGGGAGAGAAGTTGAGAACTGTGTGAAGTGCTATTTAGAAGGGTTTTGCCAAATGGCCTTGCCAAAACCCATACGCTGAACACATTCAGGTAGGAAGACTGAAGAAAAACAGCTGTGCAGGAAGTGGTGCTTGCTAAACCACAATTGAAAAACAATTCTAAATATGAGGCCATAAACACAAATACTGTAATTTTGAAGTGGGAAATAAAATGCGCTTGACAAAGAGAAACCATGACAGGGAGCATAAGAAAACTTGAATACGAAGCAAAGCAGTGAATTCAGGGTGGCAAGGCAAAAAGGGTGGAGGTAGTGAAGCGAAAGAAGAATGAGGGGAATAATTAGAGGGAGTTGAGGAAAAAAGGCAAACTCAGACTGACTCTTCAAAACTGGAAAAAAGCGTCAACTCTTCCCTCTGCGCCGCAGCTGAAGTGTGTGGACTGCTGTGTGTTTGACCAACAGAGCTCCGGTCCGTCCGCTCATCGCCGCAGATGTAAACACACACACAGACGCAAAAGCAGACTCTGACAAAATGGACTCTAACACGTCGAGCGACAACCCTCAAAATGGCCCGATGATTAGGAGCGGCAGCTTCTTCAAGGTAAGGACCGAGTGGCTGGGATTGACATACTGACAATGTGTCCCAAGTATCATTTATAGCTGAAGAAGCTATAAAAAGCTATACAAGACCGAGCCTGCACTTTACCTTGAAAACCTAATCAAACTCATGGAAACGGGTTCCATGTCGGAAATGTTACCGTATTCCATAATGGAGGGTTTCTATATTTTCCGTGGTCACTTGGATATGAAATGTCAATGGATATTTTGAAAGTGTACACAAAGTGCAATGTTTGATTTGTATAAAGTCATTTGCAATGTCTGCATTACATAATTCTTCTACCGGACATTTTTTTACAAGCGTTCAAATCAAAATCATGAGGACTGTCAATGGCTGATGCAATTTCAATAGTCCCTTAAATTACCCAGATCATTTAATCTGTTGAAAATACATTTGTAGAAATGTATTTATGAATACATATATATTCGTTTCATCATTACGTATGTATTATGTACTGCATTTATAGATTTCATATATTTTTTAAATCCATATTTATCAAAACAAATTGGATAAACAAGTGCACTGAACCTTTATTAGAAAACTCGGGGGCTGAGCCAAAGTTTTGCACTTTCAAAACCAATGGTCGAGGGCGGGCTTTGTTCACTGCCACTTCAAAACCAATTCATTGTAGGTTTTCACTTCTTCGACGAAAATGCCTATGCTACGACTTCACTTTTTCTCACTTTCTTTCTGAAGTGACATCAAACAGAACTGTCCCCAATAAGAATTTGCATCCAGTAGTGCTGCAATTAGTCATCGATTATTCGACTGACAATTCTATCGGTATGGTCAAGTGTAAGCTTGTTTGAAGAGCAATTATGAATACACGAGGAAATGAGACGTTCACTTAATAACGAAAGACCTATTGGTTTCCTCTTTTAGATAATCAACAATATTTTTCTGAAATTCACACTGCATTTCCTTGTCTACAAACATTTCTCCCATCTTTGTGAGTATCTTTAAAAAAAAAAAAAAAAAAAGAGAGAAGTTTGTCATCTTGTTATAAAGGTGCAACTTTAGCCAACTGTGGTATCTCAGTCGGAACACTTAAGGGGGGCACAATGTCAAATGTTACGTCAAAAGGTGGCGAAGACAAGGACAAGAAGAAGAATGTCGTTTCACGTTAAAGAGATCGATTGGTAAATCAAGTGAATTAAAAAGACAAATACTGTACAAGAACACTACACTGACTAAACCAGACTTTTTTTTATTTTCCTGAAACCGTCACTTCAGGTTGTGTGCGAACGAATGACTTCAATTCCTCTACCAGACGTCGCCCAATAGGGTGTGAATACTTACAAGATAATAACAATTACTTGCTAGCATATTGGCGTGGGACATGTTGACCTCGTATTTCATTTATTCAGATTGTCAGCATTTTGTTGCTACTTATCATATTTCCCTAGAGTAAATCATGAAGTTCCACATACAGCTGTAGATAGAGACAGCTATGAAGTATTGTTTTTTTCCCCATGTGCTTTGGTCAAAGTAGCAAGTCTTTTCAAGTCTTTTAGCGTATTGTGAACTCGAGTCAAAAGTCAAATTCGGGACTCCGAGTTGAAGCCATGTGACTTGAGTCCACGCCACCTGTGATATCGTCATTAGTCCTACTCGTACTACTGACCGTGTTGGTGCCAACAAGTGTCCCATGCATCAGAACAGTCACACTTGTTGAATGAACCAGACTTTGTCCGGCGTGTCCAAGCCGAGTACGAATTGCCCAGTGCCAAGTGTACCCTTGAGAGGCATACTGTATTACGTAATAAGTATGTATAATAAATATGTATTATCATCTGGCTTTCCTTTATTTGGTCAGCAGTCTCGATTAGCCTAAGTTTACCACATTTATATAGTATTATAATAAGCATTTGTTTCTCATGGATTTCTTTGTGTCGTCAAGGTAACGGTTCAGATTTCATGGGGCTGAAACGACATCGTACCCGAGTCATCATTTGGTTTGTAAAAACGCCCTCTAAATTGTTTACAGAAAGGCTCGTAAGTGCGTAAATGGGATGTAATATGATGAACTCCACTGAACCTCTTTGAAATGTGCTGCAGTCGACTTTACGCAGCTCTCCTCGTGATGAAGTACAAAATGAAACTGATGATTGGCTGAAGCTTTTATCAACTTTGGACTAGATGAATGAATCTCGATAAATGTCAGTGACATTGCATAATCAAGTCACAGGCCCCTGTGGACAAAAGTTTGAAGCACGCGATGCCATGATTTGTTACGGCCTAGAAGTATTTCATGCAAATATTTACTATTTGTTAGCGTAGGTTAGTCATAGATTACAATGCGTTCTGACCTTACATATAACATTTGGGTTCCGTCCTCATTGTAGGAAAGCAACGCCGTCGTAAACCGAGCGCCCCCTATGAGTGTGCATTGTATGGTTCCTACAGCCTTGAACAGACAGAAACACAATTCATACAATATTTGAATGGTTCTTGTTTTTGCTTGAGTAAGTGACCTTCATTGTGTGTGCATTGCACCACATTCGCGACACTGCACACTGGCTTATTTGTATTATACAATCTTTTTTTTTGACCTGACAAACCTTGGGGGAGGTTTTGAGGCATGAACAGGGCAGATTCTGCAAGATCCAACGAGGAGGGGTTGGGGAAGCCTGTGTACGGAATGACCTTTTTGAGAAAAGTATTGCCGAATACTGCACTCTATTGGTCAAGATGTGTCATGTATTATGTTCGCCAAAACCCCAAAAGCAGTTGACATATTTCCTCGATTGCTCAAAGCCAAATCATGAACACAAAAATGATCAGCAAAATAGAACACAACAATCAATCAATCATTTATTCCTACAGCACCATTCATACTTTAAAGCAACACAAAGTGCTTCACAGAACTGGTAGTAAAATAAAACAAATCCCTCCCTAGTGCCCACAGTCACTGATCCACATGCCCCGGGTACCCATCTGCAAAGGCATCCATCCATTTTCTGAGCCGCTTCTCCTCACTAGGGTCGCGGGCGTGCTGGAGCCCATCCCAGCTGTCATCGGGCAGGAGGCGGGGTACACCCGGAACTGGTCGCCAGCCAATCGCAGGGCACATATCAACAAACAACCATTTGCGCTCACGTGCACACTTATGGGCAATGAAGAGTCTTCAATCAACCTACCACGGATGTTTTGGGGTTGTGGGGGGAAACGGGAGTACCCGGAGAAAACTCAGGAACATGCAAACTCCACACAGGCGAGGCCGGGATTCGAACCCCGGTTCTCACAACTACGAGGCAGATGTGCTAACCAGTCTGCGCAAAAGAGCATTAAAAGACATGGATGATGAACCGACGAATAGCACAGAAAGGAAGCAGCGTTGTAGAGACAAGAGAACATACTAGTTATATGAAAACATGAGTTGCTTTCTGTATTCCATTCGCTATTATTGCTGTACTTATTGGTGCTGTACACACGTAAGAGTGGCATCAACCCGTATCTGTGTCAGCCCGAAAGCCAGAATTTTGTGGTTTTTAGCCTGGCAAAAGACACAACGCGCTCACCTGCAAATCATTCGCGTAGCTGAAAACAGAAGCAATTCTCTGAAATAAGGTGGTGGTTGGGGTGGTTGGTATTATCGGGGATCTCAGTTGTCTTACCACTGCGTTGTAAAAAGATCAACCTTCCCAAATTAAATAGTTCATCCTTCTTTTATCTTAATTCTTGAGTGTTGCTGTTTAAATATGCATATTTGGCCGAGTCTGTTTCATTTAAGGGATTGATTTCGGGATTTCATTCTAAAATGGTTCATGTTTAGTATGCAATGGAAGTCTGTAAATTAGGATCAAATGTTCTCAAATGTATTTAGCCACATCAAGAAAATAAAAATGTCTCAAGGTTTTGATGACTGTATACTGTTTTTGCATTCCACAAAAAAAAAATCTATTTTTATACAGAAACTGTTTCATTAATTTGTGTTAATCTTAATTCCACATTTGTTGTATAAATCTATCGTTTTCAATTCATCAGTGTTTGAAATAATTAAATAGTTTTTACCTTATTAATTCCAAGATATGCAGCGACATATCAACTGTATACATATTTGCAGGTGGCTACACTACAAAGATGCGGTGCGAGTGAGGAGGGTGGGTGTTAATGGGCGAGGGTCTGGGAAAGCCCACTCGTGCTCGACTTTGCATTTGATGAGTTCTGTAGCGCAAGCTTTATTTCGCCAAGGTACAAATAATAAATTGGATAAAAATCTCATGGCAGACACCTAAACAAAAATGTCACAAAAAGTGGACTCGCAGGTTCATTATGTATCTTCTGCCATCTAGTGGAAGGCCAACTAATTGTTCTGCCTGTCACTATATTATATATGGTACGAGTACGTTACTGACATTGATAGTTGACCAAAGTTATGTCATTTGGAGTAAATAATAAATGTTCTGGACAATTAAGTAAAATGGGATCGTTCCCTATTGCACACCAGGGGATCTCCCATGGCACACTAATGTGCCACGACACTCTGGTTGGTATTTAATTCCACTTGAAACATAAATCTTAAATTAGGCATGAGCGGCGATTGTGATAATTCAGCCACAAAGACTATTCATTTGTGACACACGCCATCTTTAACTGCATGAAATGAAATGACGACATTGAGGAGAGAACATTTAATTTCTCCAAACATTTGTCCTTCCTCGCTCTTTGAGTGACGAGGACTTCCGGTGGGAGGGTTTTTATGAATCCCACTTGACTTCTAGGCAGGACACGCCCCCGCTGCAATATGATTGGCTGCGGCATCCAGGTAGGACACGCCCTACTGCTTCCAGGTGGAAAAAGTACAGTGGAACCTCGATATAACGGAGTGATAGTCTAATGTCCGTGACATTGAAGCACTTTTGTTTTTTGGCCATATGCACCCATGTCACTATACAGTACAAAATAATTTTACTGTATTTTTTCTCAGGGCCTAAAATGCCCAGTACAGTACAAAGTTATTATAAATACATCTTTTTTAAAAAGCCTGGACATTTTTCAAAGTTTCACATTTCATCCAAACTTACCATGCTGGTGTGGTGATGGTGACATTGTTGACGTACAGTATTCATCATAGGTGAGTTGCTTACATGCTCTGTGAGGAATTAGTGTGCTTCCCAGTTCCAAATCTGTTGCCATAGATGAACGGCTGGACCAAAGACATTTTTTTTACTGTGCCATAAATAGCATGTTCCAGACTCCAGAGACTTGGTTTTAGTATTCCTCAGAGTTAACACCACAGCCATGGTGCTCTCTCTCTCTCTGAGCGGCGCTCTATGCACAATAGACAATAGACAATAGATATAACCATCGTCACATGCCTGCCACGTCAATGCGCCACATTCAACATGGCCACCACATAGGCATGGAAGGCATGTCTTTTGGAATTGTGTCATTATTGTATATCTGTGACTCAGAAATACGGCAGTCCAATTCTTTCCCAGCATTGTCCAACAACGCCAGTAAACAACAGTGACAATTCTGGAACTCACAGACTTTGTCAACAGCATTTTAAGTGACAAATGAAAACTATTTTTGGATTCATTGTCATGTCTCAATGGTGTCCCGTTTTATCCGATAACCCATTATATCGGGGTCTGTTTTATCAAGGTTCCACTGTATCTGATTGCAGTGTGGTGGTGTTATTACGGTATGAATCCCACTAACCCTAACCCACCCTAACCCTAACCCCAGCCCGAACACTAACCGTAACAAACTTGTTTTTATTTTGTCCAAATATGATACATATTTGGAATGGTCATCTCGTTCCATCTGTGTAGCCTGCCCTTCCACGATGGAGCAGCTGATCATAATGCAGCGGGGCATGTCCAACCGAGTGGAACTCAAGTGGGATTCATAACATTTGGTGGGGGGAGCTAACATGTAAACAGAGGAGAGGGCTGAGGACGCTTAAAATAAAGAAATGAGATTTACTCAAAATCTCAACGTGGTTGACTTTAGCTCCCTCTCTTTTTTTTTTACACCAGAAACCATCTTATTTTGAGTAGTAGAACTGTACATACAGATATGTGGTTTTTAAAAAAATAAAATAAAGATACCTAAAAAATCTACAGTAACAATATAGTTGTGCTTACTTCCTCCCACATTACTTCCTACCTCTGCAAAAGAGGCAGGCGGAACCAAATGGTCACCAGAGACATGCTGTATAGAATTGGAAAAAGTCATTTGAAAGGATATGCAAACATGTCTGAACGAGAGACTGGAAAAAGTGCAAATGACTGACGGAAAGGCATCTACGACTGATGCAAAGTGAACAAGACAAGACAAGAACAAGAATAAATGCTGAACAAGAACACAGAGTGCAAGGCATGGACCTGGTGAGAGACACAAAAATAAAAATAAGTCCAGACAATCATCTGAACAGTCAGAAAACTGAATGGAAAACAAAACGTTTTCTCACACTTAGGATGGAGGTGTGCGGAATGCTTTGTGCTTTGTTTCCTGCCTGTCGGAAATTAGACAAACACACAGGAAGGCTGACCAACCATTTCCCTTGTTCTAAGCCTGATAGGTCTCAGTTTCTTGAGCTTGTTTTTTTTTTCTTGGCTTCGTTTACTGCTGTTGCCCCTCCCCCCGCCCCCCCCCCGTACCCTCATCTGTCGAAGCTTCTCGTTCTTTATTCTTGCAGCTGATTGATGCATTTGCGCTGGAGATTGGAGAGTTACAGAAGGAGATGGTTCACACCTCTCCCACAGTGGACCAGGAGCCAGTGGACATACAGGGGTATGATTGTTGTTGCATATGGGTGATTTTCATATAATTTGATCGATAATGGCGAAGACATGGCCGACTGAATTTCCTTTTGAAAATCAATTAATTTGACGGGATACTGTATTATGAATTATTGGCAGTTGTTATCCAGCAAAAGGTCATAACTGCTTCTCAGGGGGAAAACAAGGAATATTTTTCAAACCTTTAGTGTCAAAATGTCTTTACCGTTAGGTGTGAGAAATGATGTTTCATGATTTGCAACAGGTTGTCTGAAGATGCTTATTACATTTTTGGTTTTATAGGCTTTTTCTCCTATTGCTTCATATGCCTTTTCCATGAAAACTAACACAGATGCATTCAAAGTTCTTTTCTGTTTTTTTTTTTGTTTTTTTTTGTGGTTCTTTTGCAAACGGTCGTTATTTGTCTCGCTGTCTTTAAAATGTGAATTCATCAATAACTTTTAGAAAATAGGAATTTAAGCGTGGCTGTTTCAGCATGGTAGACATTTACCCATATAAAACCAAGGCAGCATTAGAAAATGCTAAATTACAAGTGTCTTGACAATTACTGATCAAATTATATGAAAATGACCCACAGATTGTCTCTTGACGAAACCTCTTATCAATCTAAACATTTTGTAGACTTGAACGTTATTGCGTTCCGCTTGCGCTTGGCCCAGTTGCACTCTGTGCTTTGTTTTTTGTTTTTTAACCCCAGCAGCTGGAGAAAGTGTGTAAATATTTGTTTTTCCATCCCATCTTCGCCAGGCCAGAGAGTGAGGTGGGGGGTGAAGTGAGTGGAGTTTACCTGGAGCCCCCCCGACATGGCGGCGTCAGGTGTGAAAGGGATTATGGATATGACTCATTACGGAGGAGAATGAGTGTGTTGGACAGACTGACTCAAACCCACCCCGTGTGGCTGCTGCTGACAGTCAGTGAAGAGGAAGCCACACACATCCTACTTGGTCAACCACCAGGGGTGAGGACCATGAGCTTGAACATTCAAGAGTTATGTTAGTTTTCTAAAATGGCTTATCTTCCCTGGTATGGGGTTGCAGATTTTCTTGGTAAGGAAATCCGTCACTCTGCAGAGGAAGGTCCTCTCCGTGCGTCTGAAAGGGGATCGCTCCAGAAGCTCCATTAGCCACTTCCCTGTCAGAGAGAGCCAGTATAGTAAGTTTCTTGTATTTTGGATTCACATGATCCCCGCTTTCGTGAAATACGGTGCCCATGACTAACACGAACACACAAAGTCTTTGATTTAAATGGTAAACGACATCACAGGCTTTTACACGAAAGAGTTCTAATACGGTTGATAGTATTTCAACTGCAATGTGACAATAGTCATTCATTGGGATTGAACCCCGCTCCTCAGAACTGTGAGGCAGACGCTCTAACCAGTCACCCACCGTGCTGCCAGTCTGTAATCCTGCTAGCAAAAAAAAAAAAAGCGAATCAATGAGGAACATTGTGAAGTGGTTTTAAAAAGTACAATTTACCTATGGAATAATTATCACAGTGGTGTAATACCTCAAGGGTGGCACTAGATTTACTGTAATGCATTCCGTTGATGTTCCCGAAAACTATAAAACTTAAATGGGTTTCTATTGTGCTCCGTTTCTTTTATCCCATTGGTTTGATCTATTTATTTATTGACTGCAACTTGTCCCACGAAATACTTACCATGGATTCTATAACCTCATCTTATTAAGTTTGTTCAGGCTGAATGTGCTTTTGGACCTGAAAATGAATTGCCCCCCTCTGGGAACAATTGCAAAACGTAAAAAATACGTAAGCACTTATATTCATGGTCCAATACCTGTATCTGTTTTTAGGTTAGGACAAGTCACATTTTTTGAGGACTATTTTTTTTCTAATCAACAACCGCAGTGCTTAGGTTTTATCCAAAATGTTAATAAACCTCAAACAAGAATGTTTAAGAAAGTAAAAGTGAGGTTTAGGCTTTTTTTTTTTTAGGAGAATATCAATATGTGGACAATTATTAGGCAACTATTGGTGTGCAGAATTATTACGCAACTAAATGAAAACCAAATTTTCCCATCTCACTTTTTTATTTTCTTCTGTTTAAGTGAGAATTACAAACAAACAACTCATCACATTCCAATAGAAATGGATATAAACCGATATACTGTATGTATGTAAAAATGTGTCCAGTATATTAGCCCTTTTTTTCAATAAAGGTGATAAGCCTTCCATCCATGGATTCAGTCAGTTCCTTGATTTGTTGTCGATTTATTGTTCCGAGAGGTGTACTGTTTTCCTCCACTGTATATGTCCCGTTTAAGAACTGCCCACAAGTTCTCAATTGGGTTCAGGTCAGGTGAGGAAGGGGCCATGTCATCAGTTTTTCCTTTTCAAGGCTTTACTGGCCGCCCATGCAGAGGAGTAGATGCATGAGATGGAGCATTGTCCTGATTAAAAAGCATTGTCTTTTTGAAAGATGCAGACTTCTTCCTGTACCGCTGCCGGACGGAAATGTTTTCTAAAAACTGACAGTATGTTTGGGAGCTCATTTTGAGCCCATCTTCAACCCGAAAAGGTCCAACCAGCCCATACCAGTATCACACCTCCACATTGCTGGTGTCTGAGTTGAAGTTGAAGCTCTGTACCTGTTAGTGATCCAGCCACGGGCCCATCCATCTGGTCCATCAAGATTCACACTCATTGCATCATTCCATGAAATCTTTGAGAAACCTGTCTTCAGATATTTCTTAGCCCAGTCTAGACACGTCAGCTTGTTCAGTGGTGGTCTTTTTTCAGCTTTTCTTCACCTTGGCCATGTCTCTGAACACTGAACGTCTTGTACTTCCACGGATTCCAGGTAGGTGGCAGTTCTGAAATATGTCACAACTTAAAGATAATGAGTTCCTGGTAGCGTCACGCTTGAGTCTTCTCAAATCTTTGGCAGTTAATTTGCGTCTTTTCTCTCAACACGTTTCTTGCAACCCTGTTGCCTATTTGGAACAAAACGTTTGGTGGTTCTGTGAGGACTCCCCAAAATCTTTGATATTTCAAGTGTGCTGCATCCCTTTGAGAGACTTTTGATAATTTTGGACTTTTCACCGTCAGGCCCATTTTGCCTCAGGAAAAGAAGCTGCTTGATAATTACGGACACCGTTATATAGGGCATTGATCTCCTTAGGCCACACTCACACTTAAATAAATGCCCAGCACCTGCTATGCTTAAATCCATTAGGCATTCAGGTTTATCCAGCTGGGAGCTAGCAAATACTATGCCGAAAAGTCATGATGTGGTCAAAATACCTCATTGCTTAATAATTCTGCACGCAGTGTATTGTTCCTGCAATGTCACAATTAGTCTTTTAGGTGTTGCTAACGGATGATCTCAGAGCAGAAAGGGAGTGTCAATATTTACATGTGGGTCATCTCCTGGTCCTCCCCATCTCCTCACACTGGAGTGCAACGATGTTCACTCAACACCATATTCCAACAATATTTTTTTAATATACGACTTATCCTGTTAAGTGTTGCGTGAAGCTGGAGTCTGTGATACAAGCTGCCCTCAGCCAAAAGACAGACTACACCCTCGACTGGTCGCCAGCTAATCGCAGGTTACATGTAGAGACAGACAACCATTCACACTCACATTTACACCATTATTGCGTGGGAGCTAAATCAGTAATGCTATTCTATTATGATAATGTACTGTACCCCCCTACCCACCATTGAGGACTTGCACGTTGCCAGAACTAAGACAAGGGCGTGCAAAATCCTCTCGGACAGTCCGCACCCCGGTCACCGGCTCTTCCAGCTCCTTCCCTCAGGTAGGCGCTACCGATCAACGCAAACTAGAACTAGTAGACATTCCAACAGCTTCTTCCCTCTTGCGATCAACTTCTTAAACACCTAACCTATAATTCCATTACAACAAGCTGGCAATTTTTTGACTTGAGTTCGTTGTCACATTTCTGTGGGGCCAATTATGTATTACTCGTGCACTCACTGTAGTTGTCTCGCCATGCTGCACTATTTGCATATACTGGCCACTCGTGCCAGAGTAGCATCTGCTCCATTTGCACACTGATTGAGGAGTATCTGTAACATTTGCACAACCAACATTGTCCCAGATGATCGCACTACTCGTCACTTTAAACCGCATACACTCCTTGCAGTCTCAGCGCCCTTTGCACAATGGTCATTGCACCGGACTATTGCAATATTAGTCATTCTAAGTGCTAGAGGACTCTGCATCTTTTTGCACAATTGTTTTTTGTCAATGTCTTTATGTCCCCAAAGTGTTCTGTAAATTGACTGTTTGTTGTACTGGAGCGGCTCCAACTACCGGAGACAAATTCCTTGTGTGTTTTGGACATACTTGGCAAATAAAGATGATTCTGATTCTGATTCTGATTTGGATTAGATTACTTTATCTACTGTGCACTAAATTCAATGTTATGTCTATATACAAAACAGATATCTCCATGTTTGATTTCTTTACAGCATTTTCTCTTGATGGATCCGGCATCAGCTTTGCAGACCTTTTCCGTCTGGTGGCTTTCTACTGTATAAGCAGGTTCTTAACAACGATTTCTCTTTTTGTTGTTGTCAGTTGATAAAAATACTGTGTTTGAACTAATACATCAATTTTAACGGCACTAGATATAGATTGGAACAATTTATAATATTGTATCAATATCAATCAACATCAATCAACATAACAGAAACATGGAATGAGTGAACGTGTTGCCCGAGCAGTATCGTCGTCAGACAGACCTGACAATGCAACATGTTCATTTTCATTTGCATATTATATGCCATATACCTTAAGATATTCATTCAAAATTCATGCAACGGGACAATCAGTATCAAAACATAATGGTCAATTAGATTTTGAGAAAAATGATTGCAAATTGCATAGTCACATGTTACCTAAATATTACCAGATTAACTAGTTTTGGTATGTTCATAGTATTTTATCCATGTCGTATTTTTGTTGCTTCATTACATTTATTTTTAATTTTGTATTTCTGAAGTTGTTATTAATGCTTTACAACCTTGATTACTTCAGGGATGTGTTGTCCTTCCCTCTCAAACTCCCAGAAGCCATTGCATCTGCCAAGACACAAAAAGATCTGGAAGAGGTGGCTCAACTTGGACCAGGTAGTCTGACTTATTGCTTCATAAAGGTGGCAGTTCCGAATCAGTAATGGGCTGTAAAAATGTTTCAATCTGTGCACTTTGTCAGGCGGGTCCTATTTAAGTAATTTCTTGATTGGGAACAGGTGTGGCAGTGTCAGGCCTGTATCTCCCCTAATAATAATTTTTAAAAAAATACATAAAAAACGGCATTTTGTGTTTGTTTTTGAGTAATATTTACATTTGTTTCATGATGGGAAACAATAAGTATGACAAACTTCCGGAAAGGGACAAACACTTTTTCACACCACTGTACTTTGACACTTAGTCTGCTCCTCAAATGTTACCAAAAAAAACAAACTCAACTTTATTTTTATCCTGCTTTCACAACAGCTACAGCTGTAGCAAAGCACTCTAGACAAAACATAAAACAATAATAAGAATAAGAATACAGTCATGAATAAGTCATCAAACTATAAAGTATATAAATATGAAACGAATGTGTTTTAACATACCTGAGCAAGAAAGAAGATTCTGATATTTAAAGTATAATAACAGTTTAGCACTTTGTGTTTGGAGGAAAACAATGAATAACCTTGTCTAAATGCACACAAACTGTCACATTAGTCAGGATTTGGAAACACACAAACCTTAACAAAAGTGTGAATGAATCACAAAAAAAATGTTAAAACTATGAAACGTCGTTATTGTACTTGGATGCTTGCATTCCAGGGAATGGAGGTGGGCGGTGGCCGGAAAGGAATGCGTCTTGTATTTCTTACAACTGAAACATCTTTATATGCTTTTTATTGTAAAAAAAAAAGTCTCACAGAAACATGTTAAACATACACTATATAAATCCTGTAATCTATGTTGTATTAGTTTTAGTTGCTCACATGAACCCATATGAATACAACAGGCCTAATTCCAGCTAAAGGCACAGAGGGACAGACATATGACAGCAGCTGTCCAGTAATGTAACAGTTAACGTTTCCATTTTTAGGCTGCAGTCCATGTCATCGCTGGGGCTCACTGAACGTGAACTATTATTGCTCATCTTTTTTTTTTTTTTTTTTTTTTTTACCGTGGTTAAAGTTTTATTTTTGAAGGACTTAGGCCACCTTACTGTAGGATCTCTCTCTTTAAAGAGCAATAATAGACATTTAGAATCAAACAAGACCATTACAATTCACATTGTTATATAAACTTTTTTTTGGACACTTTTCAAGAGCTATATATGAATATAATAATGTATTTGCGGTTGATAAGTAATTCATTCACTCAGCAAAAGCGATCAACAATCCAGAAACTACATGCCATTGTAGCGTCGTAACTTTAGCTCAGTTTAGACATTTGAATGAGGACAAACCTGAAAGGGGAATGGAGGAACTGGAAATGTGTCCACTATGTTGTTTGATGAATCCCCGCCCACTGTGTGAATAACATTGGCGACTCCCTCTCTCTGGCTTTATGACGCATACACCAACTGGATCAGAGCAAAGACACACAGGATTTAGTCACTGTGTCTCGGCTACCAGCAAGAGGAAAGAAACGCACAAATAGGGGGTAACTTCAAAAACTTGACAACCTTTGAACTGGTGGTGAGAAATACATGAAAATGAGGTTGTGTTCTAACATTACTTCTGTGATGATCTGTGTGCAGAATATTTACATAATGGGTTAGCTGTGCTGTATGCCAGTCAGTGTTTGCTCGAGTGTTACTGTCTCTGTTACAGGCTTTTGGGACTCAGCCCTCTGCAGCCAGCGTCCCACCTCCCACGCTCCCCGCCGCCCTTCGAGCCGGACTCTCAGCCCGCAACGGACGAGCAGGACCAGGGAGGACGAGGGGTCGGAGCAGAGTCATACTGGCCCCCAAAGTGACAGCGCACCACCAACATTACGTCACCGGGCTCCTTCCTCTCGAAGTGAGAGAAGGCATTCCAGTGCTACGCTCTGCTTTGTCAGCCCACTGTTTTTGCAGACTCGACAGCACCCCCACTGTGAGGAAGATCCATCTTCACACGAGACAATAAATGTGTCTATGAAATCCACAAGCGGCAGCCACGAGAGCGACCGGCACCGAGACGAGATCAAAGTGAACCGCAAATCGCACCCCCCTCCTCGACCTCCCCCCCCTCGCTTGATGCTGCGCAGGCGACCAGCTCCACCTCCACCTGGACCTCCAGCACTTACCACCAGACCCAAGAGCATGCCAGTGGCCATTCCTGTGGTCCCAAGGCAAGAGCAGGCCCGCACCAGGCGCCCGGCCCCCCCTCGACCAACAATGGGTGCGAAACACAGCAGCCCACCCAAGAGTGCAAGCTCATCAATCCCTGTGCCTTCAAACCCACCACCTCCAAGACCTAATAAGCCTGTTCTGGCCCACCACTGCCACATTGCCCTAGATGATGAGACCATTGCCAAAGCCTTGTCGCGAGCCAAGCTACCACCATCGGTCCCAGATGATGTTCCGCTCAAGAAAAGCGGTGTGAGTCCATCAATCCAAAATGAGAGAGGACTTCAACGGCTCAGTGACATGAGCATGTCTACTTCTTCCTCTGATTCGTTGGAATATTCACAGTCTCCTGGATTCTCCCTGGGCCTGGGCTCCAGCCGCTCACGCCATCTCAACCATCAAGACACTGTAGAGGACACGAGTGAGGAGGAGGAGGAGGAGGAGGAGGAGGAAGAGGAAGAGGAAGTGGAGGAGGACTATGGGGTGGGCCTCGAGGCTGACTTAGAAATGCGTCTTCGTCCATCCTTCAAAGCTAGAAGGCGCAGGGTGGGTGTGAGCCTAAGTGGAGGACCGTTTATTCTCCCCCGGGCCTTAAAGGGACGCTTCAGCAAGGTGAGCAGTATGCTGACCTCCCTGATGACTCCAGAGAGACGGGCAGTGAAAAAGATAGCTGAGCTGTCCAGGGATAAAAGTTCATATTTTGGCTCACTGGTTCAGGACTATATAGCCTTTGTTCAGGAGAACCGTGGTTGCCACACATCGGGGGAGGATTTTCTGCAGACGCTCAGGCAGTTTATGACGCAGATGAAAGCTTACCTGTGCCAAAGTTCTGAGCTGGATCCTCCTATAGAGTCGCTCATCCCTGAAGATGTGATTGGTAAGGCATTCGTTCGTGCCATCTCAGCATCATAAGGTCCGAAGAACCATTTGTAGTTGTAGAGTGGGCGTGATTGTGCATCATGTTTTGTTGATGCAAGTGTGTGATCAGTGAGTCACTCAGTGTCACTTCTCTATTATGTGAGAGATAATATCCGATAATTAAGCAAGTAAAACCTTTACCCTTGCTTCAGTCAAGGGATTCAAAATGACGTCATTCATTTATGAACAAGTGAAGCATGCATCTGTCTGCCTTTGTTTTGGGTCTCCAACTCTTTAAAATGTTAAGTATTCATGTGCTTCAGAGCCTGTGTGAAGTTACAGTGAGGGCAGTGCGTTGTGCCCAGTGACTTCTTCTATTCTTAGCCTCCACATGTTGGCATATGCGCTCTTCCCATTGCAGAGATCAGAGGGTCGTTTGAAAAGGCAGGCATTGTTGGATTCAATCTAAATTCCCGGTGGCATTTGTTGGTGAATATGTAGTAAACATACACGAGCACCATTATGTGACAAGACTAATGTATGAATATTTGATGAATGTCTTTTCACTCCACTCTTGTTCATTGTCAACAATAACAGCAAAGCTTTGTTCAGAAAATAAGTGATCCATTCTGTTTGTGCAAACAGACACTTAATCCATAAAGTGTCTGATGTCACTCAGCAACCCCACATAATTTGTGGGGGGGGGGGGGGAAGCAGAAGTGGAGCTACGTTTATTCACATCATCCCACTCACAATACAGAATTTACACGGATACAGAGAATGTCGACAAAAAGGGCATGAGCAGGACACAGAAGGCCTGATTTACTGACTTTACACTACTACGTATGTTTGTGAGCGTTGCTGAAGCACGCCTTAGCGAAAACGAAAGAAAAGTTTGAGTCCAACCAACAGGTGCTAGCCAATCAAAGACAAGAGTAGCGTAGTTCTGCTCAATTAAGAATGCTACTAAATCCAGAAAACCGCCCGCCGTTTTCATTCCATTTTGCTGTGCCGGAAATAGGGCACGTGAATTTAATGGAGGTCCACCAAAATGGAGTTTTCACGCAAGGTATTACATGTTCTTTTTCAGATTACGTTGTTGGGAAATCCCTTTACCACTTCGGTTTGGAATTTTTCTGTTCGGTTTTGATTTTCTGTGGTTCGGACAAAAGACGAAAATGTTCCTCAATTTCGGCGTTGAAAATCACACGTTCATACGATACGTCCGTGATAGAAACCTACATGTTCAATTAAAGTAATTCCAGCGATGCGATTGCTCTCAGTTTGAGCCTAAAAATGAGATGGTTCGAGCGGACGTGGCAGAAGATATTAGCACATTTTCAAAACTAAAAGGTGGCATAAAATACTTCATCCTTGTCTGATTCTTACAAACTACAGTTCATTTTATTCGTGTAACACTATCCAATGATATCCTCTATTTTGATATAAAGGTATTTTGAAAATTTTAGTAGCATAGCTAAGTCAAGTATTAGCGGGAGGTCTCCAATGATATCAAGCGTGTTAGATTCCAGCGCAACTTCTTGGCGACACGACTAGTTTCTAGGAGACGTCACGGGAGATGTCGCCACAACCGGCGGAGACTCAAGTCGCCATTGGGTCGGCAACTAATCTCGAGGCCAGTGAGATAGGGGTCTTACTGTATCTGTATACACGAATACATGAATGAGCTCATCTCATGCGTAACTTTCACTCCATGAACTTCTTCATCTCTTCGTTCGTGGAACATGGAAACTTTGAATGACAAATCAATGTGCTTTTCAAACTGAAAATGTGTGATGCCTTATATTCAACAGAACAGGTGCTGGAAAAGGCCATGCATAAGTGTGTGCTGAAGCCTCTTAAGACTTTTATTGATGTGGCCTTACATGACTTCCAGGTGAGAGATCATCTTACATTTGCTCTTATAATAGTGTCACTGTACGATGACAAGGAACATTTGAAACTGATCCAGAGTGTATACTGTAAGATGAGATAACCTTTATTAGTCCTCTAATGGGGATATTTTCAAGTGTTGAAGTCTAAAGGCTTTCTTGGTACCTTAAACAAATTTTAGTCTCTTATCGATGGGCTTTTCATAAAAAGCAATTAGCAAAGTACACTACCTGTGTACAGTAATCCCTCGCTATAGTGCGGACTCACGCATGGACAAAGAGACTCTTGTACTTTGGAAGAAATGAAACTTTACTGAGCAATTTTAACTCACCCATTTTTCGTGTTTTCGTGGAACGTGCTTGTGTATCACATATCGCCGTTGAATTGCATATACGGTATGATCCCCACTAGGGTCTCTGGGGTGCTGAAGAGGCGGGGTACACCCTGAACTGGTCACATTTTATGTTCATTGGTTTGTGAGCCACTGTGTTTCTGTATTTGCTGCATCAAACTGAATTTTATTTATCTTTGCCAATGCGCCTCCTGCATGGTAGGCTACTATTCACCTAATGACTAGTAATTTGGTGGCTTGGTGATGAAGTGGAACAAGTGAAACCGCAATTTACGGTTGTACTCTTTATGGGGTCTCACTAATTTCTTCATGCTCGGGGGCCGCTTCTTGTCCACAAGTAGCCCACACACAACCACCTAGCTCCGCCACGGTCATTACTGTCACATTTCGCGGTAGAGGGGAGCATGAGTCAATCCCGCCCCCTCAAAACAGGCTGAATTCAACAGGGCTCCAAATAGAGGTCGAAAGGTATGCTGCAATTTGACAAAAGCATAGGAATATTGTCAACAGTTATGTGGATATGTATCCTTTGAATTTAAATCACACATAGCATGTTCAAATACCTATATTGCTGTGGAATTTGATCAAATCCTTCATTAATTTGTTTCCGCTTGTATACAGAGTACCATCATTCTGGATCTGAATGATAACATTTTATATTGCTTAGCTATTAAGATCCTAGCTTATAGTTGTTGATTCACTGATGATACAGTTGTCAAATGTTAAAGCATTAACAGAAGTGTTAACTGACTGAGTAGTCGTCGTAATGTTTCGAAACATACTCTGGAGTAAGAAAGACAATTATTATTTTTTTGTTCTGCTTAGGTGAACAGTGGAGATTGGCATCGGATGAGAGAGAACTTGGCTTTGGCAAAGTCCAAGAGGCCCCAGGAGCTGGGAGTGGATGGCGCAGTACCCCCTGACGCCGTGGCTATTGAGAAGATCCGACATAAGTTCCTTAACATGAGGAAGATGTACTCACCTGAGAAAAAGGTGTCACTGCTGTTACGTGTGTGCAAGCTCATCTACACCATCATGCAGGACAACTCAGGTATCGAGACAATTTGGATTTTAAAATGAATGTGTGCATGGAAACAGAAAGATTAAACCCATTGTGAAAATGAGTATTGCTCAGTGTCAGAGTAAATGTGTAGCCTCAAAGTCTGTGGCTCCCTCCCTGACCTGTGTTCACACCACACATACCTGCAAGTCTGCTTCCTTCCAGGGAGGATGTATGGCGCTGATGACTTCCTGCCCATGTTGACGTATGTGGTAGCCCAGTGTGACATGCCTCAGTTGGATATAGACATCCAGTACATGATGGAGCTGCTGGATCCATCGCTTCTTCAAGGAGAAGGTACTGCTTTAAAATTTATATATGGGCCATTTTCATATAATTTGATCAATGAGGGTAAAGACACACACACACCCAAAAAATCCAATTTCGCATTTTTTTATGCCGCCTTGGTTTCATATGACTAAATGTCTCTCATGCTGAAACAGCCACGCTTGAAGTCCTATTTCCAAAAGGGTATCAATGAGTTGGAATTTTAGGCATTCATAGTAAAGGCAAATGGTGGCGCACCACTGAAATACACTCCCTTTTATAACGGTAAAGACAAACGTGCCTAACGGTAAAGTCACCGTTTTGTTAAAAAACAAAAAAATAATAAAATAAAATGCGAGTTGCACGATTTACGTGTTGCCCTTCAAACTCTGCATAAATGTCCCGGACTACTCATTAACCCATGACACACTATATACAGTTGTAATACCGGTAAAGCCATGCAATAGTTCCAACACGTTCACAAACTCATACATATTTTTCATATCTTTATTTTGCTGTCCGCTATTGTGTGAATGCAAAATGTCAGCTCACAAATGCCTGTTGGTGTATTGCAACAAGCCTTTGCAGTGGCATTGCCAGTAAAGACAGCTTGAATGACAAAGAAGGATCGTTTGTAAAAGAACCAAAAAAGGAGCGGTGAAGAGCCGCTTCTCCTTTCTGAGCCGCTTCTCCTCACTAGGGTCGCGGGCGTGCTGGAGCCTATCCCAGCTGTCATCGGGCAGGAGGCGGGGTGTACACCCTGAAGTGGTTGCCAGCCAATCGCAGGGCACATACAAACAGACAACCATTCGCACTCACAGTCACGCCTACGGGCAATTTAGAGTCTCCAATTCATGCATGTTTTTGGGATGTGGGAGGAAACCGGAGTGCCCGGAGAAAACCCACGCAGGCGCGGGGAGAACATGCAAACTCCACGCAGGCGGGGCCGGGGATTGAACCCCGGTCCTCAGAACTGTGAGGCTGACGCTCTAACCAGTCGTCCACCGTGCCGCCACTCAAATACTCATATCAGTAAAATGTATTGATTTTAAAAAGGAAATTCAGTGGGCCACATCTTTATCATTTTTGATCAAATTATATGGAAACGACTCACATGGTGCTTTTCAGGTGTGTGATAGGGAGCGTCCCCTTCTCTCTCTCTCTCGCTTTCCCAGGTACTCTGGCTTCTCCCACATTCCATAAACATGCATGCTAGATTCGTTGAAGACTCTTAATGGCCCAATTCTCCAATATTTCATCTTTAATAATAAACAACATTCCAATATGATGTCCCTATAATGGCTGCTGTAAACTATTGTAAGGTTGTTCACCTGAAATATCCGTGAAACCCTGTTAGCGTTACCAGGCAGCAGGACTGGAGTAGTCAAGAGAGGAGGAAATTCCAATCTGTTCGCCTTGAATGGGCTGGAACAGGTTCAGAGGAAAAAGTTCTAACCCTTCCTGAATGTCCGCCAACAAGTCTCCCTTTCTTCAGTAAATTAGCTGGGAAATAGCTGTGGTATGAATACCCCCTCGCGCCCATGGTGGAATGAGCGCATCCATCCATCCATTTTCAACACCGCTTATCCTGGTTAGGGTCGCGGGGCGCTGGAGCCTATCCCAGCTGACTTCTGGCGAAAGGCAGACTACACCCTGAACTGGTCGCCAGTCAGTCGCAGGGCACATATAGACACGGACAACCATTCGCAATCACATTCACACCGTCACTGAGTGGGAACTGAACCCAGGCTGCCCGCACCAAAGTCAGGCGAGTGTACCACTACACCAGTGCTTGTCAATTGTTTTCTTTTACGACCCCCCCCCCCCCCAGGAAGAAGAAAAGAATTTGCGACACTCCCCACCCGCAGCCCCCGCGAGTACACCTCTATATAACATCGTATATAAAGGATAATCTAATCTAATCCTTATAAACATTGAAGAAAATACAAAAGAAATAGATAAAGACTGCCATCTACTGCAGTGGATGTGCAATTACATTGTTTTCTGGTACGGCAAATCGTGTTCTTCGGGGTCTCACACGCCCTGGCATCGCAACGCAAAGTTGGGGTCGCGCCCCACTATTTGAGAAGCACTGCACTACACCATCAGTGACGGAATGAGAGCATATTTCATTATTTACAGTAACAGAGAAATGCTCTGTGGATATAATGTAGCATTTTATGAAAGTTTGGAATTAGTGTCAATCAGTTACAATGGTTTATTTGTAATACTGTATTGTAATGACCCATCTATGTCAAACAAACTTAATTATGCTATCTTTCCCAATCTTTCATATAATGTTCATATGTTCTACCTCTTCTATCCTAGAAGGTTACTACCTGACCAGTGCCTATGGAGCTATGGCCCTCATCAAGAATTTTCAGGAGGAACAAGCAGCAAGGGTGCTGAGCTCTGAGGCCAGAAACACTCTACATCAATGGCACCGCCGACGCACTGCCCAGCGTTCAGCACCCACAGTGGATGACTTTCAGGTAGCACACCTGACCTGATCCCAGGCTGTGAGTTGTACCAATTTCAAATAGAGTTGTATTTTTTTCTCTCTCTTTGGATGATGTGGTTGGTAAAAAAAACAACAACAAAAAAAACTTTATGGACAAAAGTATCGGAACAGGTCATAACTACCCATACATATGCAAGACTGGAAATTGAAGAAACTTCTAACCTGTCCCCACCTAATTGTACAACAAATTGCACTCACCTGGGAAGACGTTCTACAAGATTTTTAAGTGTGTCTAATGTCCATGGAAATGTAAAATCTTAGAACAGTTCTAGTTCCAAAGGTGTTTGACTGGGGGTTTCCTTAGATGCATTAATAAATAAAATCATCATTTAGAAACTGCATTTTGAATTTACTTGGGTTGTGAGATATTCAAATTAGCTTGATGACATCAGGAAGGGGGCAAATATGTTTTTCACTGCACTATATTCCAGCATAACTGTGTCCCAAAGCAAGGTCCTTTAAAAAAAATCCAAGACTACAGTAGCTGGCCCGACATGAATAATTGTTAAATTATGACTTAACTGTGATTAACCACAGTTTTTGGAAAGATGAGAGAAATTTCATTGGCCACACAATGCCCTGATTACCACCAGATATGTTGAATTAAGTAATTACTTAAATAAAACTTGTCAGACAAAGTGAAGTAGACTAGAAGGTCTTAAAGAAAATGTATCATGCCACAATCTGAGGAAATTCCAGAACAGGTGAGAAACAAATATCCAAAGAACTGGATGCCTCAAGGGTGAAGGTCAAGTTAAGGTCATTACTCAATCATAAGAATGACACTGAGTAACAATAGCATCTATGGGAGAGTTCCAAGGCGAAAACCATTGATGACAAAAAAAAAAAAAAAAAAAACACAAAAAAACAAGGGCTTGTCTCACATTTGGCAAGAAACATTTTAATAATCCCTAACACTTTTGGATATTCATTAATATTCAGTGGACTGACAAGACAAAAGTTGAAGTTTTTGGAAGGTTTGCGGTTCATTACATCTGGCTTAAAAATAAATATAAATACACACGTGGACAAAATTGTTGCTACTCCTCTGTTTAGGAAAACAACACAGTGGTCACACAAAGAACTTTAATCTGCCAAAGCAATAATAAATAAAAATGTAATGAAAATTAGCCAATGACAATCAGACATGGCTTTTGAATTGTGGTTCAACATAATTATTTTAACTCATGAAACAGGCATGGACAAAAATAATGCTACCCCTAGAAAAGATTGAAAATAATTTGACTTTATGGACTTCTTCAAACAAGGTGCGTCCTCTAAATATTATCACACGTGTCTTCAAACTTGTAATCACTCAGTCGGCCTATTTAAAGGATGACAAGTCATCACTCTGTTGTTTGGTAAGATCGTGTGTACCACACTAAACTTGGACCAGAGGAAGCTAAAGAGAGTGTTGTCTCAGGAGATAAGAAAGAAAATTATAGACAAGCACGTTACGTTGGGGTTCACCCCGGTGGACGAGAGGGTAACCTCCCTCTGCCTTCGGGTGGGGGGACAGGACCTGACTGCTGTTTGTGCCTATGCACCCAAAAAGCAATTCAGAGCTCCCACCCTTTTTGGAGTCCTTGGAGGGGGTGCTGGAGAGTGCTCCGGCTGGGGACTCCATCGTTCTGCTGGGGGACTTCAACGCTCACGTGGGCAATGACATTGAGACCTGGAAGGGCGTGATTGGGAGGAACGGCCCCCCCCTAATCAGAACCCCAGGGGTGTTCTGTTATTGCACTTCTGTGCTCATCACGGATTGTCAATAATGAACACCATGTTCAAGCATAAGGGTGTCCACAGGTGCACTTGGCACCAGGACACCCTAGGTCGCAGTTCGATGATCGACTTTGTGGTCATGTTGTCGGACTTGCGGCCGCATGTCTTGGACACTCAGGTGAAGAGAGGGGCGGAGCGATCAACCTATCACCACCTGGTGGTGTGTTGGATCCAATGGTGGGGGAAGATGTCAGTGCGACGTGGCAGGCCCAAACATATTGTGAGGGTCTGCTGGGAACATCTGGCAGAATCCCCTGTCAGAAGGAGTTTCAACTCCCACCTCCGTCAGAACCTTTCTTCATGTTCTGGGGGAGGCGGGGGAAATCGAGTCCGAGTGGACCATGTTCCGCGCCTCCATTGCTGAGGCGGCCGACCGGAGCTGTGGCCGTAAGGTGGTCGGTGCCTGTCGTGGCGGCAATCCCCGTGGACACCAACGGTGAGGGATGTCGTCAAGCTGAAGAAGGAGCCCTATCGGGCCTTTTTGGCCTGTGGGACTCCTGAGGCAGCTGATGGGTACCGGCTGGCCAAGCGGAATGCAGCTCTGGTGGTCGCTGAAGCAAAAAAGTTCGGTGAGGCCATGGAGAAAGATTTCTGGATGGCTTCAAGGAAATTCTGGTCCAACATCTGGCGTCTCAGGAGGCGGAAGCAGTGCACCATCAACACTGTGTATAGTGGGGATGGGGAGCTGCTGACCTCGACTCGGGACGTTGTGAGTCGGTGGGGAGAATACTTCGAAGACCTCCTCAATTCCACCGACACGCCTTGCCATGAGGAAGCAGAGTCTGGGTTATCTGAGACGGGCTCTCCCTATCTCTGGGTTTGAGGTCACCGAGGTGGTTAAAAAGCTCCTCGGTGGCAAGGCCCCGGGGGTGGATGAGATTTGTCCGGAGTTCCCCAAGGCTCTGGATGTTGTGGGGCTGTCTTAGTTGACACGCCTCTGCAACATTGCGTGGACATCGGGGACAGTGCCTCTGGATTGACAGTGCCTCTGGATTGGCTTTTTGCAGATGATGTGGTTCTGTTGGCTTCATCGAGCCGTGATCTCAAACACCCAATGGAGCGGTTCGCATCTGACTGTGAAGCGGCCGGGATGAGAATCAGCAGCTCCAAATCTGAGACCATGGTCCTCAGTCGGAAAAGGGTGGCGTGCCCTCTCCAGGTCGGGGATGAGATCCTGCCCCAAGTGGAGGAGTTCAAGTATCTTGGGGTTTTGTTCACGAGTGAGGGAAGAATGGAACGGGAGATCAACAGGCGGATAGGTGTAGTGTCTGCAGTGATGCGGACTTTGTATCGATCCGATCGATAAATGAGTTTCCTCCGCAGGGTGTCCGGGCTCTCCCTTTGAGATAGGGTGAGAAGCTCGGTCATCCGGGAGGATCTCAGAGTAGAGCCGCTGCTCCTCCATATCGAGAGGAGCCAGATGAGGTGGCTGGGGCATCTGATTCGGATGCCTCCCGGACGCCTCCCTGGTGAGGTGTTCCGGGCACGTCTCACTGGGAGGAGACCCCGGGGACGACACAGGACATGCTGGAGAGACTACGTCCTTCAGCTGGCCTGGGAACGCCTCGGGATCCCCCCGGAAGAGCTGGATGAAGTGGCTGAGGAGAGGGAAGTCTGGGCGTACCTACTAAAGCTACTGCCCACGCAAACCCACCTCAGATGAGCAGTAGAAAATGGATGGATGGAAGCACGTTAAAGGTAAAGGCTATAAGACCATCCCCAAGCAGCTTGATGTTCATGTGAATACAGTTGCACATATTATTCAGAAATTTAAGATCCACGGGAGTGAAGCCAACCTCCCTTACTGCATTTGGCACAGGATGTCTTGAATCTGTTCAGGGTACAATGAAATCTCAAGACTGTCAAGGCATTCTAAGGTAGAGAAGGAATGTGCTCCCCATTGTCAGAAAGCTTGGTCTCTGTCACAGTTCGGGTTTTGCAACAAGATAATGAACCAAACACACAGCTAAAAACACCCAAGAATGGCTAAGAGCAAAACAGCGGACTATTCCGAGGTGGCTTTCTATGAGCCCTGATCTAATTCCTGTTGAACATTTGTGGAAGGAGCTGATACATTCCATCTGGAGAAAGCACCTTTCAAACCTGAGACAACTGGAGCAGTTTGTTCATGAAGAGTGGGCCAAAATACAGTGGGGGGCAAAAAAGTATTTAGTCAGCCACCAATTGTGCACGTTCTCCCACTTAAAAAAGGTGCGAGAGGCCTGTAATTTTTATCATAGGTATACCTCACCTATGAGAGGAAAAATGAGGGGGGGAAAAAACAAATCCAGAAAATCACATTGTCTGATTTTTAAATAATTTATTTGCAAATTATGGTGGAAAATAAATATTTGGTCAATAACAAAAGATCATCTCTATACCTTGTTATATACCCTTTGTAGGCAATGACAGAGGTTAAACGTTTTCTGTAAGTCTTCACAAGGTCTTCACGCACTGTTGCTGGTATTTTGGCTCGTTCCTCCATGCAGATCTCCTCTAGAGCAGTGATGTTTTCGGGCTGTCGCTGGGCAATACAGATTTTCAACTCCCTCCAAAGATTTTCTATGGGGTTGAGCTCTGGAGACTGCCTAGGCCACTCCAGATCCTTGGAATGCTTCTTACGAAGCTACTCCTCCGTTGCCCGGGCTGTGTGTTTGGGATTGTCATGCTGAAAGACCCAGCCATATTTCATCTTCAATGCCCTTGCTGATGGAAGGAGGTTTTCACTCAAAATCTCACAATACATGGCCCCTTTCATTTTTCCCTTTACACAGATCACTCGTCAAAGCATGCTGTTTCCACCCCCATGTTTCACAGTAGGTACGGTGTTCTTTGGATGCAACTCAGCATTCTTTCTCTTCCAAACACGACAAGATGAATTTTTACCAAAAAGTTATATTTTGGTTTCATCTGATCATATGACATTCTCCTAATCCTCTTCTGGATCATCCAAATGCTCTTTAGCAAACTTTAGACAGGCCTGGACATGTACTGGCTTAAGCAGGGGGACACATCTGGCACTGCAGGATTTGAGTCCCTGGCAGCATAGTGTGTTACTGATGGTAGAACTTGTTACTTTGGTCCCAGCTCTCTACATGTCATTCACTAGGTCCCTTCGTGTGGTTCTGGGATTTTTCTCACCGTTTTTTTGATCATTTTGACCCCACGGGACAAGATTGTGCGTGGAGCCCCAGATCGAGGGAGATTATCAGTTGTCTTGTATGTCTTCCATTTTCTAATAATTGCGCCCACAGTTGTATTCTTCACACCAAGCTGCTTACCTATTGCAGATTCAGTCCTCTCAGCCTGGTGCAGGTCTACAATTTTGTTTCTGGTGTTCTTTGACAGCTCTTTGGTCTTGGGCATCATGGAGTTTGGAGTGTGACTGTTTGAGGTTGTGGACAGGTGTTTTTCATACTGATAACGACGTCAAACTGTTGCCATTAATACAGGTAACGAGTGGAGGACAGAGGAGCCTCTTCAAGAAGAAGTTACAGGTCTGTGAGAGCCAGAAATCTTCTTTGTTTGTAGGTGACCAAATACTTATTTTCCACCATAATTTGCTAATACAGTCTTTAAAAATCAGACAGTGAATTTCTGGATTTTTTTTTCTGAACTTGCACAATTGGTGGCTAAATAAATACATTTTTGCCCCTCTGTACCTGCTGAGAGGTGCACAAGTTTCAAAATGTTTTGATTGCAGCGATTGCCTCAAAAGGTTGTGCAACAAATTATTAAGTCAAGGGTACCGTTTTTGTCCAGGCCTGTTTCATGAGCTTGTTTTTTAAAAATAATTCCGTTGAACCACAATTCAAAAGGAACGTCTGATTTTCATTGGTTTTCACAAAACCAGTTATTAGGTTCAGGGAGGCAATTACGTTGTCATACAGGGCCAGATGGGTTTGGATTCTTTCTGTTAATAAATAAAATCATCATTTAGCCACTGCATTTTATATTCACTTGGGTTGTCTTTTAAGTGTGATAAATATGCTTAAAAATCCGAACTCAGCAAGGGGGGAAATACAAAAGTAAAAGTATGCACTTGTAAATAAAGGCGCTTGTGGCTCTGGTGGTTTATTAATTACTTTTCTTGTATATTCCACCAATAATTTGTGTGCCTTCTCCAAACTGTTGTCACATATTTGAAAGCAAATAGTTATCCAAAGTGACTGAGGAGGGGGGGACTAAGTGTGTCGCACAAAGGTTTTATTCGAAAGGTATGGCCCAAAATGTATATCCATTTAGTATATCTGTCGTTCTCACCAATACAGAGCACATCAGATTTCAGATCGGAATCTGTTTCCATTTACAACTAAATTCTGTATGAGCAGTTAAAACGTACATGCCAGCCTGTGTACTTTTCTGCCTGCTTGCTTGAATTTCCTGTTCATAAGTCATAATACATCATTTGTGTTCTTCTCCATTAGAACTATCTACGGTTAGCCCTGCAAGATGTGGATACAGGCTGCACAGCTAAAACCTTAATCGTCCATTCATACACCACGACGGAAGAGGTCTGCTTACTTTGTGCTCACAAATTCAAGGTTTCAGAGCCTGACAATTACGCGCTCTTTCTGGTCACCGAGGACACCTGTCAGCAACTGGCCCCTGACACACACCCTCAACAAATCAAAGCTGAGCTTCACAGCCGACCCCGGGCTAAGACCTTCCATTTTGTCTACAGGAGGGTGCCTAATTTAAGCGGTTGCATACCTGCCTGCGTCTTTTAATGATCAAGTGGAGCAATGAGGGAATATTCCCAACTGGTAGCACTTGAATACAAACAATCACTGATTTTTTTTTCCCATTTCAAGCATTTTGCTGCTTACTGGGGCTTGACTGATATGATGTGTTTTAATGGAGCAGCCAAGTGGGGAGGTTGGACTCTGGAAAGTGTTGCAAGAGTCATAGTGAGCCCTTAAAAATGTATTTCAGTAATGCTAATAAATGCGGCACGGTGGACGACTGGTTAGCACATCTGCCTCACAGTTCTGAGGACCGGGGTTCAAATCCCCGGCTCCGCCTGTGTGGAGTTTGCATGTTCTCCCCGTGCCTGCGTGGGTTTTCTCCTCCGCGTACTCCGGATTCCTCCCAAACCCAAAAACATGCATGGTAGGTTGATAAAAGACTAAATTGCCTTTCGGTGTGAGTGTGAATGGTTGTTTGTTTATATGTGCCCTGCGACTGGCTGGCGACCAGTTAAGGGTGTACCCCGCTTCTCGCCCGAAGATAGCTGGGATAGGCTCCAGCCCGCCCGCGATTCCGAGTGAGGCTAAGCGGTATGGAAAATGGATGGATATACGCTAATACATTTGCTCAAGGCATCATGTCAGCAAAAATACTGTACGTTAAAGAAGTAATAAGAGGTTGTGCGATGTGTTGATTTGGAGGAAATTTGTTAAGTTTGAGATGCAGAAGAAAGTTGTTTTTTTTTTTTTTTTTTTTTTTTACATAAATAGACTGTGGGATATGCACACTGTCTAAAAGCAGCAATGACATTATATGCATTTTATGTAATTAACTGCTGTAATCCCAATCTGCCTTCAAAGGAAATGTAAACTAGTGTATGCTACTGCAAGCATTCAGATGTCACCAAGTGATGAGCTAGATTAAATGAAAATGAACCACATAAAACACCATCAAGTTGAATGAACTATTGCAACTAATAATGTTTTACTCTTGCTTCTCTGCAATTGCTGGTCAATTGCGACTTCTATTACTAGGATCATTTTTTTATATTCAAATGTTTCTTTTTATATCGCAATTATCTCTTAAGTGGGAAAGACGTGTCTTATTAATATTTCCGCACTGGACTTTTTTTTTTTTTTTTTTTTTTTTTTTTTTTTAAACCAGATCCCGTTCCACTGCTAGGACAAGGATATGTCTCCCTTTTATGCCGAACCAGTTTTACCTGGCAGCAGTGGAATTTTTTGTATACTGCCACTGTAGTTCTTTGTATTAAGATGTATATTTATTGCAAATTTCAGTCACAAAGACAAAAAAAAAAAAAACTAACAAGAAATGACAGCACACTAGCAGTAAGAAAAACAAAGCATTATATGCATAATACAATGTCTCATTAGATTCAAGCTTTATACAGGACAGTGGCGCGACACCCTGTGAGGGAAGAACAGAACAATGTTGGATAGGACTGGACAGGGACCTAAGGGGAAGAGATCAGCACAAAGGAAGTGGACCTGGCTGTCCAACTGGAGTGTGGTGGGAGTGGCTATGTCATTCGAAACGTCTGTACTGTAGAAACGGCGTGCAAGTGAGGGAGGGGACATCGCAAGAAGGTCATACGAGTTGTTTATGAGCAATTAAGGAGTAGCCCCATACCAAGCCAATAAATCCCAGGGGTGTGCTTCTGCGGACACATGCGAGTGAATTGACACCGTCTCGCATTCGCAATAAACGTCAGAGGTGTCCTGGAATTGCTGTGCCATGGGAATGGTTGACCCCAACCCCACCAGGGGTGGGCAGGCACAGGGGCCCACCCTAGGATGGCCCGGGCGACATGGCACCGCCCCCACTGAAACTGGCCCGAAACTGGCCACCAGGAGGAGAACGCCAAGACCCACCGCCGAACTGTTTTTGCCCACCTCCCCAAGACCTCGAATACATTTCCAGATGACGAAACATTTCTGCAGCATTGAAGCACAATGGTCTCCATTATTTCGAAATGGAAGAAGTTGGGTACCATAAGGACTCTTTCGAAACAAAGGCTTTGGTCACGGAGGTGACCTCAAATTTCATGGCACGCTCGAGAGGCCAATGCAAAGAAGTATTAAGCAGTCGTAAGCATCATAACAAAGACAACATGAGGCTCCAATTGTTCTAAAAGTGCTTTCTACGAGTATTGAAATATTGTATTGAGTAAATGTGGTATATTACGCCACATAGTATGTGATAGTTGATATTTTTTTTACTCTTGTCAAAAGTAAATTGGCATAGGTTCCAGCTCACCCACGACCCTGAACAGTATTAATGGTAGAAAATGGATGCACAGGTTAAGGGTTATTCTTCGTTATGTTTTGCAGCCATGTAACTGTCTTGTCTCATGTCTATGTACAGTATGCACTATAGTTTGTTAGTTCCTCTCATTGGTTCTGCTGTCCTTTTTGTCACTAACCAACCATTTCCTTTTTTTTTTCCTTTCTCATTTGAGTTAATTGCCCCTTTTTTTGTGTATTTGTTTACCTTCACCCATTTTCTGTGAGGAATCCTTGACTGCTAGTCAGTGTAAAGTTGACTTGTCATTCAAATAAAACTTTCCTTTACTCCCTGAGGTGTCCACCTGCTTCTAACACCATTTTGGCACATATGGGATCGTACCAACCGCCAAAATCCCAAATAATCATGGTTGAATACAAAATTAAGGGTTAAAGAGGCACCTAAATTTACCATTTCTGCCATTCCAACCGTTCTGTCAAAATACATACGTTCACATCTTAGATAGTCAAATGTTCCTCCTCTGCACGTCGAAACTATCTCAAGCTTATGTGACGACACTGACTGTCCCCTTAGAAGCCCAAAGTTAGTTCGAAAACGTATTCACACACTGCACCAAAACTCGACCACATTAGTTGACTGGAATGGGTTTAGTTATTATTGTTGTTACTTGGGAGCTAGCTTGAGTAGGGGACTAGATCACACTTCCAAAAAAACGATTTCTCCGACCTTGATAGGTAATTCCACGCAATCTATTATTGAATGTTTGACGATATGATACTCTTGTAAGAGATTTTTAATCTCAATTATGTTTGAAATGGCTATATACACTATTTATAAATACTATATGTATAAGGATTAGTGTTACATTTAGTCAAGTAACATTTTGGATAAATTGTAATTGTCAGAGTAACTGTAAAACATGCATCTTTTGGTGTACATGCACACGCACACAGCTTTCTTTATTTGCTTATTTCGTTTGTTTGTTTGTTTTAAAACTTTATTTATCCAGGTGAAAGACCAGTTAAAACAAAACGTCTCTTTTGCAACGGTGCCCTGGCCAAGAAGGCAGCAAGTTAAACGTCAAGTCCAAGTCAATCACATGCAAGATTATTTCAGTTGTTTATTTCACCTCCCGTCTTAAACAGATACATAAATAAACCAATTGAATTCTAGGTCACATTAAGGGTGGAAAACGTTTTTAAATGATTTCTCTTGGTCTAAATTCTTTTACATCACAGAAACCTGGCATTTAAATGGGGGTGTGTAGACTTTTCATATTCGTTTCAGCCTTGTTCCTGTTATGGTAATCTGCCTGGTGGGCCTATTGTGCTGTTTATCAAGTGGAAACAAAATTGGATAAGATCATTTCTTGAAGCTGAATTTGGCTTAATTTGATATTTTTATAAAAGATTTACTTAGTTTTTTTTTTATTTTATGAAGATTTTATTGATTATGTTTTAGATGAAGTGATATTTGCACATTATTGCACATTATTTATCTAGTTATTGATGTATCTATTTTTTAAATTAATTTGACGTTCATCCGATGATTTAAAAAAATCAGGAGTCGCTCACGAGTTACTCAGTACTTGAGTATTTTTCGTACTCAAGTAATTATTTGGAGGACCACTTTTTACTTTTACTTGAGTCATACTATTCTAAAGTAACTGTACTTGGGTGCAATATTTGCACTCTGCATATGAACAATTATATATGATATCTTTGAAGATTGGTTGAGTGACTGACAGATTGAGAGACTTTGATTTCCACATTTAGTAATTTATTAATTAACACAGTCACGGAGGCTCATAACAGCACAAAGTGTACACTTAACATAAGTACGCCCGTAAGTATACTTCCTCTCTTTGGCTGTGGAACTCTCAAACGCCTGGATAGTCTGCTGGTTACGTCCCGGTCTCAGATTTCGTTCACTTCTCACTTTTTTTGTCACCACACTGTTAGGTCATTTTGTGCACTTTGTAGATCAGTCCATTGATTTGCAGGGTTTTGTGGAGCAGATGTGACACATCCAATATGGCGGTTATGCTGAACCAAGGCAACCCGCTCAAGGCGTGTTCTATTTTACCCGATGTCTATGGCTATGACGAGGAAGGAAGTGCAACGGCCTTTATGCCTGTGAAGCTTTTGATGGTGCGTATCTTTCTGACTTGTTGGACCGGAGAAGGGAGGAGATGGCCACCGCACTGCTAGTAAGTGAAATGCAAGTTTTCTGCTCACTTCTACAAACTGTCAGGCACAACTCGCGCTCTTCTGCCGTACACACAAGCCTGTGAAAAAGAGACACAGCTCTGCACTTTGCATTTTGCTACTGTTTAAAACAAACCTTACTGCGTTAGAAAGTGTCAGTGTCATGCAAATTTAATATATATACTTGAACTTTATGTGTCAACTGAGTTATAAACATTCTAGACTGATACCGCAAGACAAAACAAATAATGAAAAAAAATAAATACGAAGTCGAGCCAGCCTACACCTCCACATAGATTTTCAATATCTGTTTATACTCTGCATTACGGTAACGCGCAGCGAAGACCGCTTTCAAAATAAAAGCTAAATAAATGCATAAATACGTGTAGACATCAGAAGCTTGCTGCGTTTAGGGGAGGAGCCGGAAATGATGACGCGGCCGGACCATGTGACCTTCAAGCCTTCGCGGCTTCAGATTTTGTCGCGATGTTTGACAGCAATTTGCGGGCTCCATTCAAAATGTTTATTATATATATATATATATATATATAGCTTTGTGATCAGCTCAGAGTTTGGTTAATATGTTTGTATAGGCTACTAGAGTTTGGGGAGCGTATAACATTTATTGAGTTTGGAGAAATATCCTTCACAATTGCAATTCAGAAATCAAAGTGTTACATTTCCTATCTACTTGCAGTTTACATTACAGTAGTTTTAATAAGTTTGTCCAGAGATGTGACTTCTTGTATGCTTTTCTATACCTGGAATAAGAAAAGACACAAGATGAGAGGCGAGATGGAGTCCCTGACAGGTAGGACTGGGCGATTATCGTAATCACAATGATTTTTGATTGATCCAGAAATCATGATTAATAAGCATCGATTTCAAAACTTGGTATTTATTCAACTCCCAAAACTCTACTTTAAATATAACTTAAAAGAACAACAATTAAAATAAATGGCAATGAAAAACAAAAATAAATAACCAATTTACATACACTCTTGTCAAACATGCAAAAACATGGCCAAAAAGATAACTTCTCCCAAAACATTTTTAAACAAAAAAAAAAGGGGATTGGGAAACATTCTAATTTTGCAACATACCTAAAGAAACATAATAAAACAGGCTAAAAACAAAATACTTCTTGAAGGCTTTTTAATAACCTTTTTTTAAAAAAAAAAATAAAGGTTTGGCCACATAAGTCTGCCTCCGTACTCCTGCAGTTTGCTTCGTACAAACTCAGATTTTTGCTGAGGAACACCGATATGTTCACTTTGTCTGGCTTCAGTGATGAATGTAGGCAGGTGACGATATTTCCGCCTGTGCTAAAAACCTGCTCTGATGCAGCACTTGTAGCAAGGATGCACAGATGTTTGCTCGCCAGTTGGGAGAGCAGTGGGTAGAGCGCCTGTGACGCTCTCCACCACTCAAGCCTCAGTGTTAAGTGGCCTTTTCCTGAAGATGGGTTTGAAGCTCAAAAGCTATGGCCTGGTCTGATTGAAGAGGAGATGGAGCAGGAGCTGTGTCTTTTGCGTATATGAAGAAGCTGCTCCAGCTCTTCATTTTCATTTTCTTCTACTATTAGTAGTAGTCGCAGCAGAAAAATTACCATGATGGTCTTCATTTCAGATGTTAGTCTGGCTTCTATTGTTTCCTGATTCTCTTCAGCCACATATTTCAATTAAAATCTTGGGTCCACAGCACAAGTCATGTCAAGGAGTTCTTGAGTTTTTGGGTCATCATATTTCTCGTTGAGGTAACCCATGATGATCTGCTTGATGCTCTTCGAGAGGTCATACTGCTAGTATGGATGTGCGGAAGAGGTCGAGAGCTGGCTTCGCAAGGGATACATTCACATATTGCTCCCCAGTGAGTACATCTGTAAACTCAACTAAAGGGCTTAGTGACTTGTGGATGGCCTCTAGTACGCCAGTGTCCTTCTACATGAGGGTCCGATGTCTGTTTTTTTCGTTCATTGGAGAGGGCCTGGGCAATGGCCTTCTGCTGCTCAAGCACCCTGCTGATCATGGCTTGTTGAGATCCCCAACTCTGTCTTCAAGGAGTGCTCAGGCAGATTCAGTTCCTTCTGGGCTTCTCTTAGCTTCCTCTTTTTTCCAACTGTAGGAGAAGGTGCTGACCACTTTTTTACAGACCCCATCGGATGGTCAATCCTGCAGTCCTGCATTGCTTTCTCTAGGATGAGATAAATGAATTATCATGCCATTTTTTTCCCATTTGATGTTACATTTATCAATAAATAGTGCTCTGAAACTGTTTGAGTGATATCATCGTATGGGTTTCATGAAATGTATTATCTCTTTCTTTTTAAAATCAATGAATCAGATGTCACAGGTTATTGAGTGATCAGAGGAAAATTATCACATTTTCAGTTTTGTAATCAAAGCATATTTTCCTATGTACAGTGTAACGTATATGGGTTTTGGATAAAAACGGAATTCATTTGGAAACGAGATTAGTCGGAAGGTAATGTCTGCATTCACTTCCGGTTTAGTTTGGCATGTTTAACGTTAAAATCAAACTGTTTTTGGCACCACATCTATTTTTATATGTGTACAATTTAGGAAAAGTGACGAAAAACCTCAATCAATCTTATCGAAAAGGCTGCTACAGTTATGAAGTACGAGTTCTCGATTACAGCGGTTTCAATATCTCAAAACACACACAAAACACAAGAAGTGGAATTTTATAGAAAATTTAATTACATCTAAAGGGAAATCTACAGGGAAACAATACAGAGGGGTTTAACTACAAAAAGGAAACACAAATAATGGTAATAGACAGAAACTAGGGATACGAAAAGGGAGGAGGACATTGTGTGTGGTTGGAATAAAAATGTGCTCGTGGAATGGGTTGAGTCATAGCGAGAGAGGGCAAAGTTGGGATTTGTGTGAAGATAGTATTTTCCCCAGACTTATTAGGCACTAATCTTGTACATTCTGACAACCATTGTTGTGCTACTCACGACCGTAGATCAGCTGGTCTTTGGGGATGGTCTTTCTCCGCACATCTCAGGAGGAAAATGGAGCAGGTTTGGTTGAAGAAGAAGATAAATAAAACAAAACGGCAGGAGAAGAAAAAGGGAAGTTGTTCTTCATGCTTTCGGTAGGACCCGCTAGAAACTTCTGAGTGTTCACGCTTGGCTTGGAGTGCACCTGATACTTTTAGTAGTCGCTGCTCTGATTGCCTAGAGGTGACTCACGTAGGGCCGGGAAGCCAAGTCTCCATCCCAGGTTCCTGTTGGCCGAACCGTGTGGGGAGGGGCAGCAGCACGGCAAGAGCCGTGCCGAGGTAACCCTCAGCATGAAGGACAGGAACCAAGAAGCCACAGACAAGAGGGCGAGAAGAGGCAGGAGTCAAAGGTTAAATACCTAGGGGGTGTGTCTCAGGGACAGAGAAACTGGAGAGGACCACACCCATCGATTTGAATTTGTCCCCATTTTAGCCCTAAAACGGTGTAAAAATCATATATTAGTATAAAATACTACCAACTTTGAACTCTTACTCATAGATCCAGCATATAGAATGATTGTTTAAACTTTTGTCTTGGAAAATCAACTGCTTATTGTTCAATACAACATTTCGTACTGTTTGGCTTTAAAGGAACCTGTGTTTTAAAATCACCTACTAGCTCTCGAGGTTCCAAGCGTGTTCGTTTTCATGAAAGAACTACGATTATAACGACTTGTTAAAAGCCAACCAATTTATTCCTGAAAGAGGAGTCTATACATACTTCAGAGCTCTGGTTCAGCAGCTACCACTATCTTAGCCTTAGCAGAGATAGTTTTGTTCGGACTACACTATCTGTTCCTGACCCAGTCTTATACAATTTTTTCAAAGAGGAAGTGTGGAGTTCGTCTTCGTCTGGTTGGTCCAGGGTCGATTGACGTCATCGTTGCTATGCAGAATGATGGCCGTTTGGCGCTCGTGCCAGACGCTGTCTCAACACTTTGTAGCCACGGTTATCTCCGGCAGATTTTTCCTGTGACCTCCACATGCACCCTACTGGGAACTTTCAAGCAGCTCACACCCTTATCTTCACTTCATTTTATCTTCACTGCAACAAAGCACCACTGTTCAAGCACAAACCAATTAAAGGGCAAAATCATATCCCATTCATCCCCCATTTAATCTCTGCTAATCCGAGATCAACACCGTCTAAATATGCACCCAATTCCACGCTAATACTTAATATAGCCCAAACAAAATATAGCAAATATAAAAAAAACTTAAGGAGAGGATACAGACGCGAAGTTCAACAGCGCAAGTGCGCTAATGGGCTCCACGTCCTCTTTCAGGGGCAGCAGCTGATATTGGCCGTGGGGGTCCATCCCCTCAAAGGCCTTGTGGACAATCCGGAGGATAAGACTCCTGAGACAAGGAATGATACAACATCCACTACAAAGCAAGCACACCAATGACAACCAGGATGGCAGTAGCCAATGTCAGCATGAGACCTTTCCATTTACCAAACATCCTATTCAGCAGGCTAATGAATGGGTTGTCATCCACTCCAGACATTGATTTAAGTTTAACAGACATGGCTTGCAAACCTTTCATGGCTCTGGTGAGCTTTCCGTTTGGTGCCGTATTGTTGGGGATAATCGTACAACAGTGACCCTTGATTCGAGAGCAGGCACCCCCTTCTTCCGCTAACAGTCTATCAAGGACCAGCCTATTTTGGAATACCATGAGAGAGGTAGTTGCTCATGGACACCCTCTGCCAATTGGGAGGTGATATTCACCAGTCTTTGATTTTGGTAATGATGGTAATTAATAAAATCAACATTTTTATTTGGGGTTACCCATATGAAAATACTCTCAAGACCTGCGGAAATTTGACAGCGAGCTTTATACTCATCCGGGACACCTGGGAACTTCAATGGCGTCCAGGTAGGTGGGGTCTTCTCCTGCTTCCCAAGCTTTTCCACCCACGTTGAAGCCACTGACCACACGACGGGAGCGGGTTAAGCTACCCCACCAGTCACGCTCCCAGGTGAAATCCGCCATGTGGTTGATTTCCTGCTCAGAGAGAGGCTTGGTCACTTGGAGGTTATCATCAATGCACAAGTGCCTGTCCATCCACTGGGCTTTCAGTCCCACAACAGACCGTCACCACACATCCACCACAAATCGGAACTCGTCTTTCTCAATCGGGCCGCTTTATAATAGTCAATTGAAAGTGTGAAATTACAAAACTGTGGATCCAGGTGGCCAATTGATCGAGATAGTTTGTTGTTGGGGCCAAAAGGTGTACCTTACTCTTATTTTGAGAGATGCAAGGTAGGGACGGGACATTTTTGACATCAGAGAGGGGAGCGCCTTTTACCTTGGTTAGAGGATACACGTGGTCCCAGCGCTGGCAATCACCCTCCAAATATTCTTTAGTCATCAGCTGGTAGGTACAGGTCGACTCGAACTTAGTAGCAGCAGTAAAATTTTCCTGGATCATAGGGTTAGCAATCCAATTGAGGTTATTCATAGTAGCACAGACAAGACAGTCTTTTTGATAGATTTTGACTGCGTCCCTACCTTCCACAATAATTTCTTTAAGACAAAGATTTCCTGTATTAATCCCTGCCGCTCGTCCCTTAGCCACCTGTAGCGTACGTCGGTATACCACCCCCTGGACCAAGTCATTATTCAGGTCATATCCCGTCGCGTTAGAGGTTCTAAAAACCACAGAATCCGCGTTTTTTTAAACTGTTAAATTAGCAAATGTTCTCATTATTGAATTAGATTATTTTTTTCGTCGGTTGTAGCCAATTAATCATAATCTGTCCTAGGGGGTCGGCCCCTGAGGCATCTATTCCCAAGGTTAAGACCGTAAAGGTTGGCACTGGTTCTCCCCACATCTGTCAACGGGTGGATATTTATACAAGGTCAGCAGTACGGGGTGTCGTTCCCCAGGGGTTACCGGGTGCATACTACCTTTTTTCCAGTTTGATCCTGTCCTTCCACTGCCAATTTCTACCATTCATCGGTTCCCAGTATCCCCGGTTTTGAGTGGATAATCACTGGTTAGCTGCTCCATGTCCGATACTCAAAGCACACAAGTAAATGTCGTTTCCCGCCGGATCGCCCCAGTTTACACAATCTATCACCTTACACAAATCAAATTGGTATACCGTACTTTCTCCCAGCGTGTAGTTCAACTCTAGGGCCCCTGTTGGCTTCATGGCTCTCTTTCCCACTCATTCTTGGTTTGAGGGCATTCCGAAATAGATTCCTGTAACTATAATCAGGGAGATCACCAGAGTCGTGATTATGACCTCCTTCGGCCAGACATACAGGATGTACATATCCCCCCCCTATGATAAATGATCAATTTAACACCAAAACACAATGTCCATACACTCATACATAAAGATGAAAGAAATGAAAAATAAATGAAACTAGGTAGACTAGGTAAAAATGACCTCAGCGAATAACGGCACGCAAGAAGAAACGTCCAGCATGCACAATACAGCAGAAAGTCACCAGGCACGAGACGCCCTCTCTTTTTTTTTTCTCACTCTACAATAGAGGCCTGCGCAGGGCGTGTCTGTGACACGTGGTACCACTTGTCCCCTTTTCCAAAGAGACGCACAGCCGTGAGATGTCTGAGCTGTTACCTCAAATGGACGAGTCCACCGTGGTTCAGACCACTTGCTTTGGAGCACTTTCAAATACACGTGAGACGGAAGGGAAGAATCACTGACGTGGACGTCTGCAACAGAGGGATCTGAAACACAAAGCGAGGACACGAGATGACAGTTGCTCCCAGTAGGGCTTATTGCCCTTCGGCGGTTCCATGTCCAGCTGGAGCAAAGCCGAGGCTGGACCAGGCATCAGGCGGCCAGTCAGGAGTTCAAAAGAGGTGAGCCCTGTCCGGCGGTTAATCGCTTGCCTGATGGAGAACAAAGCAAGGGACCAGGCATGGAGCCAATCAAGCTCTGTGTGTGGACACGTTTTCGCCAGTCGTTGTTTGACCCTGCGGTTCATCCTTTCCACATGGGCGGCCTGGGACTGAGGATGGTAGACTGAGCCAAATTTGTGTTTGAGCCCCAGCATGCATTCGACCGTGGCCAACGAATTAGCCGTAAAATGGGTACCATTGTCCGATCTGATTACTTGTTGAAACCCACGTTTCGGGACATAATAACCAGCGCTTTGATGACTGACGGTGCGTCCTCTTTTGCACAATGATAGGTTTCAGGCCATCCAGAAAAAGGTGTTGACAATCATTAATAGGTACCTTTTTCCTTGGACTGGGACTACCATGTCGGTGTAGTCCATTACCACCACATCATTCGGGCATCGGCCCATCTCAGTGTGGTGCAGTTCTCTCTTCGTTGTAGGATCAACACTGAAATTCTGACATATATCACAAGAAACACAAAACTCTTTTACCTTATGCAGAAGATCAGAGTGCCACCAAAAGCGCAGCTTGTTCAGCATCGACACATAACTCTCATCTGTCACTCTCACGTGTGCTTCCTCAACCACTGACCGCATGAACTTTCCTGTAGGTAACACCAGTCTCCTAGGGCCTCTCGCCGGGCCAAACCACAGCTTTTCCTTTTGTCATACTCAGCACCTTTCTTTTGCCACTTACGTTCGTCTTCCTCTGGCGCCGCTTCTTGGAGGTCGTGCACCACATCAACCGTTACTGCAGGGAGAAAGTCGATCAACTAATGCTGTTTGACAACATAGTTACCTTCAGCATCTGTTTGATAGCCTGCTGCATTCTTAGCCGCGGCATCAGCCGCACCATTCCCCCGGGCTACCAGCGTGCTCGCTTTCACATGTCCTGGACACTTGACCACAGCCACCTCCACTGGCCTATCAACAGTCTTGCTCAGTTGTTGAATCAGCTCTGCGTGGGCCACTGGTTCTCCAGTGGACGTAACAAATCCCTGTCGTCTCCATGTAGCCAAATCAACAAACAAGCATCCTACAACATCGAATCAGAATAAATACTAACACGCTGACCTTCAGATAACTCCAGTGCCCTGCTAATGGCCAGCAGTTCTGCAGCTTGAGCGGAGGGTTTCACAAAGTCATTTGTGGACGAAAACGTTTGGAAGTCAGAATTTGCGTCTGCTGGGGTCAGGGCCTCAACGACGGCAGCCCCCGCATGTAGTGGTCCCGAGGTATGTCTCCAGCAGCAGCAGTCGGTGAAGAACACCCAACCACCTGAAAGAGGAGCTGAGGACAAATCGGGGCGGGCCTTCAAATCCCACATGATCTTGGCAGGTGTGTGGTTCGCCGGAACTGGAAACACTGTCATCCATATTGATCTTCGAGAGGAGGAATACAATATGGGGTTGGGCGAGGGTCTCCATCAGGCGGCGCTGACGCAATGGTGACATCGTGAACGCCGCTGAGGCCACGAATGCTGTCACCCCATGATGAGTAAGAATAAAATGTTGGTGTCCCATAACAATGTGTGCAGTTTTATTAATGCATGTGGCCACCGCTGCGGCATATGCAGCACAAGTAGGTTGTCTCGCTTCAACTTTGTCCAAAGAGGCGCTGATGTAAAGCTGGACACGTCTGTTACCGCCCACCTTCTGGAACAAGGCCCCGTTGGCTGTACCCTCGGTCACTGAAACGCCTAGATGAAAAGGCAGGTCACAGTTAGGCTGAGCTCGGTGAGTCGCTGCGGCCAAATCTCTCTTAAGGTCGGTAAACAACTTCTCAGTTCTGTCTGTCCAGTTCAATTCAGCATGGAGGTTACGCATGCCTTTAACCCTAACTAGATCATGCAAGGCTTGTGTCATTACTGCGAAGTCATGGATAAAGCCACGGGAATAGCCGCAAAGGCCCCAAAAAGAAAACATTTTCTTAACATTAGTCGGTCGGGGATAAGTCAAAATGGAAGAATGGTGTGAGTTACTCCCTGAGATCACCTGCCCCAAGAACGTCACCTGTCATCTGCAACATTGAAGTTTCTTTTTAGACACCTTGAACCCAAGTCGTCAAGTCGGGACAACACAGTGTGTGTCACTTTTAAGCAGGTTTCAGCCGAGTTACCTGCAATTAACAAATCATCGACATACTGGATCAACAGAGAGCCCTCCGGCAAATTAATATCGGCCAATTGCTCTCGCAAACAGATTCCAGCCCTGGGGAACCCGCGTATATTGTAACTTACAATTCTTGTAGGTGAACGTGAAATATTTCCAGCATTTTTCTGCCAGGGGAATGCAGAAGAAGACCTTAGCCAAATCAATCGCCGAGAAACATTGCATCTCCGGGCCCAGAACACCCAAACAACGGTGTGGATCCGGGACCGGGACGCAGGGAGTTCTAGTAATATCATTTATTCGTCTCAAATCATGAGCCATCCGGTAATTGATGCCGTCGGCCTTTTTTACCGGTAAAATAGGACTGTTAAAGGAAGAATTTGATTCTTCCAGGACTCCGGCTTTCCAGAGTCCCTCTAGGGCAGACATGCCCAAAGTCCGGCCCCCGGGCCAAATCCGGCCCATGTTCATATTTCCACTGGCCCAAAACCTCTGTCATAAAACCAATAATATGTGGCCCGGCAGTGCAAAATTCACGCGCAATTTTATATTTCACCACAGGATGGCAGTAAACTTGTGGCGGAACTCTCGCGGGGCCGTTTTGCTCATGATCTGTTTTTTGCCCATTTCTAAAATGGCAAGTGGAAGTAAGAAAATGAAATTTGATAGCGAGGGCCGACGTTTCCAGGACAAATGGAAGTCTGAATATTTTTTCACTGAGTTTCGAAACAACTGCGTCTGCCTAATTTGCCAAGAGACTGTGGCTGTGTTCAAGGAGTTCAATATAAAGAGGCACTACCAGACGGAACATGCTAATTACGACAAGCTAACTGGGAACGAACGCAGTGAAAAATTGAAGCAACTGGAAGCTGGTTTAACGGCACAGCAACACTTTTTCACAAGAGCCAGTGAGTCGAATCAAAATACAACAAAGGCAAGCTATGAGGTGGCAACGCTGATTGCCAAGCACTGCAAACCTTTTACTGAGGGTGAATTTATTAAAGACTATGTGATGAAAATGGTGGAGAACATTTGTCCTGAGAAAAAGTATCAGTTCGCCAATGTTTTCCTGGCTCGTAGCACTGTGTCACGAAGGATCGAAGAAGTTTCTTCTGATATTAAGAGACAGTTGGACGCAAAAGGAGTGGAATTTGAATTTTTTTCGTGAGCCTGTGACGGAAGCACGGATGCATCCGACAGCGTTCAGTTACTGATTTTTTTTAGAGGAGTGGACAGTGAAATGAACGTGCGTGAAGAGCTACTTGACCTCCAGAGCCTTCAGGACCAAACAAGAGGGAAAGATTTATTTGCTTCTGTTTGTTCCGCCGTACATGACATAAAATTAAAGTGGAATAAAATCACGGGGATTATTACGGATGGCGCACCTGCCATGGTTGGCGAGCACAGTGGATTATCAACCCGAGTGTGTCACAAAGAAAGCGAAGAAGGAGGTAAAGCTATAAAACTCCATTGTATTATTCACCAAAAAGTTCTATGTGCCAAACTGTTTCCGTGGATCTCAGTGACGTTCCAGCCCACCTGCAGCTGGAGCTCATTGAGCTGCAGTGTGACACAGAGTGTCGCAGCCGGTACCAACAACTCCCTCGTGTCAACTTTTACCAGCAGCTGGATAAAGACAGGTTCCAAGACATTCGTACATTTGCTAAGAAAACGTTGAGCTTGTTTGGCTCGACATACTTGTGAGAAGACATTCTCAGTCATGAACGCTTTTGAGCCAGACCTGCCCCATTTACTTCAGTCGAGATCTCAGTATCACCCTTCACATTAATGCAAACATGTTGTTTGTTGATTCTGATGAATACATTTTGAGTCAAATTTCATAAAAATACTTTATTTTGCATTTCATTAATTTTTATTTTAACCTTCATTTATCCATGTCAGGCAGTTATAAAATCTACCTAGCAGCAGACAGCATAGTAAAAGAGTAAAATAAAAATACAAAAAAGCATTTCCCTCGTCGGTAGCATGTAAAATTAATGCTGGCCCGCATGACAAATTTCTTTACGGCAATGTAGCCCCTGAGCCAAAAAGTTTGGGCACCCCTGCTCTAGGGTCTCAACGATGCCTTCAGTGGCCTCTTGTTTACAGCGGTACTGCGGCACGTTAACAAAAACGTCGGGTCTACCTCGAATGTGACCGGAGTCACGGATGCACATAGTCCCCCATCGGCAGGCCCCTCGGACCACACTAAGTCCAGCAGTGAGTTCAACAGTTTTTCGGCATCCTCATGGTCCGAGATCTCTCGACCATGGATGGAATCGCGCCAGTGTCACATGCTCCAACACCCCCTCATCCACCACGGCACCCTGAATACAAAAACATTCAGTACTAGGAGAGTACAACACATTGGGTATTTGACCTTGTTGCCAATCATTCGCCAAATGGCATTTCCTTACCATGGGTCCCAGTTCTCGGGCTTCATGATCTAGTGCAACATTAATTAATGAATATTAAGTCAGTTGGGTTAGTTCCACCCACATTAACTTTTAGTTCATATGTTTGATATTGATACTGGTTGTGAAGAACCCCTAGTCAAATAATTTTACTCTATGCTGCGGTCTACTAAGAAAATGGATGTTTATAATTTGGACACCCTTTTTTAAACCATGGAAACCTTTTTGATCCAGCCCCCTAAAATATTCTGAATCGAGAATCGATATAAGGACCGGAATCGCTCAAATTCAAACGATGCCCTCCCCTAAATATAGTAAGTGTAATGGTGTGCGTGTGTGTGTGTGTATATATATATATATGTAATATATATATATATATATATATATACATCAAAATGTTGGTGAAGATAAGTGTTGAGGAAGCCTCACTTTTCTGTAAAGAATGTCCACTTGTGTTGAGAGACCACTGTGTTCCGCTATGCTCACTTGAGTGTTCAAGAGTTCCTCGCTGCTGATTGTACATTAGATAAAATAAGTCCTTTTGCATGCTTTTATCTGGACGTGGTGCCATTAGATACAATAAGTCCTTTGGAATGCTTTTATGTGGACTTGGTGGACAAGACACTTGGGAGCCAAGAAGGAAAATATGATGTCTTTCTTCGCTTCATCTTTGGCCTCATTAAGGAACAAGGATCAAATGAGCCCACTGATCCACTTTTTGTTTACTCAAAAAGGAAGATCTTGGAGAACATTTATTTTGTCTTCTAGTGCTGTGGTCTTGCTTTTAACAAATAGAAGATAACTACCTATAAACAGTTAAGAATTCAACTCGCCCATTCACTTTGTATTAAAGACAAACAATAACACACAATACAGAGAAAAGGATTGCTTACCCTCCATAATCAATGTAGTATACTGAGCAGTAGTAGAGTTACAGTAAAGGAACACTCGCTGATTGGTGCATGTAGCTTGGTGGGCTGAATTACTTATTGAACTATGTGTTATGGAGTTTTCAATGTTAAAATATCAGTGCATCCAAATTATTACATTATCATTTACCTTACTGCCCAAGCTGAGAGGAACGTAAAGGACTCAAATGGTATAAGATTAATCTTATTACATTCTTTGTAACAGAGCGCATGAATTAGCATTTTAGTGTAGATCCAGCCTGCCAGATAATTTGATGTGGCCGGCAAAAGAAAATCATCAACCCTGACTTAATGTTTCTTGCCAAAAGAGAAAATACCAAAATAGCAAATTGTTGCATTGAGAAATTGCTCGCATTTTCTTGTTACTAACCCCCCCCCTTTTTAAAAATAAATTGACTAATAGTTGAACAAACAATATTGTACCGGCTTCCGATTTCAAAACTAGTTATCAGTTTGTTGTATATATGTAATATGAAGCGATCGTACATTTACATGGATTCACAGCCATAATGGCCCTCTGAGAGGAAACCTTAAGTACAATGTGGCCTGTGACAAAAATGAGTTTTGACACACAGTACAATTGTCCATCAACCCATTTTCTATACTGTCAACCTATTCAGGGTTGCAGGTATCCTATCCCAGTTGACATTGACTAAAAGGCAGGCTCCACTCTGAATTGGTAGCCAGTCAATCACAGGGTAAAGGCATAGTGACACACAATTATTCTCACAAATATCATATACAGCATCAACAAGAAAATCCTATCAAATGTTTTGTTTCATCAAGCAAAAACATACACAAGCTCCTGGCAATAGGCCTGACACGAGGCTCTAACTCATTCATTCAAGTTTGCTATATTCAAGTTTATAAAGGAACTTTATTGTTAATGCAAGCACATTCCCTGTCTTGATTGTTTTATTATTATTTTTTTTTTTAACTGTATAACTTTGTATATGTGCAGGTGGCTCTCAATAAACTAAAATATAGTGTATATAGTTTTTCTTAGCTATTGCATTATATACAGCACTTTGGCTAAGTGCGAGCTGTTTAAATTTGCTTCATAAATAGTTAACTTAATACCTACGACTCACTTACACTGTGTTTTCTGTATTCCTAATTCAACACAGCTGTTTACTAGTACATTTTACGGCACTTTATGCTTCCTTCTACTGACGACCTTGATGGAGATGTTGATTTCATGCACCAGTAGAACTTGACTCCTGCCCCCCACTGCCAAAACTAACAATAGCTGGCTAAATAACCATTATATTATTACTGTTCTCGATTGTCCAGCAAACTCACCAGACATTAACCCCATACAGAATCTGTGAGATATTGCCAAGAGGAAGCTGGGCGACCCCAGACCCAATAACGCGGAAGGCTGCTGTCAAAGCAACCCTGTGCTTCCAGAACACCTCAGCTTAGTGTCACAGGGTGATTGGCTCCATGCCTCACACTATTGATGCAGTAATTCATGCAAAAGGAGCTCCAACCAAGTATTGACTGCCTTTGATTAGCACACTGTAGTTTTCAGAAGGGCAACATTTCTATTTCTTTTATTCTTTTATTTGGTGTTATGTAATATTATTTTTGAGATGGTGAATTTGACTTTTTCTTCAGCTGTAAGCTCGAATTATTAATATACTATAATTATTACATGGGATTTTTCACAGTATTGTGAATAAATATATATAATGAGTTTAACTTTTTAAACAAACGAACGAGATTCATTTTTCCCCCACACGATATTCTTGATAGATTGAGATCCACCTGCATATTCCGAAATGAAATTAGGAAAAGGCATGTAAATTTACCAAATGAAGATGGATGAATGTGTTACTGTTTAGTAGGCTTTACACGATAAGGATTTTTGGTGCCGATCAGCGAGTTTAAAAAAAACCATAACCGATCACCAATCCGATCACAAGCTGGAGGAATCTGTCTTTTTTAAATGAACTGTTCATTTACTGTATATACTTGTGTACTTAATTGCTCCAAAAAATATATTGACAATAAATAATGTATCTTTGTTCCTCCATTTATGCCAATAAGGCATAGTGACAGACAGAACAAATGAATGGTCTTCTATTAGATGGCAGTAAGTACATACAGTAATTAATGTATCCACTTTTTGTGACATTTTTGTTTGTTGGTGTGCAGTGAGATTTTTCAATTGCAAAATATGTTCCTTGGCTCCATAAAGGTTGGAAATCACTGCTCTAGTCAGATCGTGTATTCTAATCAGTCAGGTCAAACCAACATTACATGACAGAAATCATGGGTGCTAACTTACCGTAATTAACTTATTTTTAATTACTTCACCCACACCGAAACGTTAGAGCATGATTCAACAGAACGGCGGCATGTTTATGTCCAACTGTTCGTGCTACTGCTAGCTTGCTAGGCTACATATCATTTTATTGCCTGCTTGTGACCCGTATCGTACTAAAAGTACGTGAACATACCTCAAGCAAGCCTTAAACGAACGTCCTCTCCTGTCCTGAGCACTGATGACCACCAACACACGTTTTTCCCCGTTTTTTTATTTTATTTTTTTTATTTTATTTTTTAGAATACAGTCGGCGCGATCCACTCTTATTGTCGTTGACACGGTAACTAGTGTATCCGGTCCAATTTGAGTTGACTAGATAAAGCCCAATGATCGTAAAAAACGGGATGCGGTGGGATCGGAAAACAAGATTTTATTGCAGTAGTCTGACAGTGCAATCGTGAAAGAGCAAATTTGTCTTGTTGTCTGATCCGGGCATTACGTGTTGCCTGTCTCCGACGTGTTGTCTGTCCCACACCGCCAATGTTTTTAAAAAATTTATTTATTATTATTTTTTTTTAAATAACTTCATTGGCCATCAGCTATTTACAGTACTACGTCAAAAGACACCCGACAAGGCTAAAAATGAACTAGCTTTTGGATTCAAATATACTGTCCACGCAACGACGTGGAGTTATGTCTTTTGCGGCGCCGATCAATGAATTATGTGAATTATAGCATTAAAGCCGATCAGCATAAAATGCTAAATATCGGCCGATACCGATCAGACCGATCAAATCGGTGTAAAGTCTACTGTTTAGTGTTATACAATTTTCACTGGAATAGAAACGCTTATTTTTTCTGCAAGATGTTTGTTTGGATTGGTAAACACAATTGTTACGTTGTTTTTGAAAAATCACTGAATTTCATAATACAGATTGGAACGTTATATTCAGAGCAGTATTTGCAGCACAATGCAGAATGTACCCCATTAAGAGGAAACAAATAATACTGTGAAACTGTGCAGGAAAAGGTGGGACATTACTTCTCGTCAACTTTGTCTTACAGCCAGTGCTAGTATCTGATGTTTCCATCTACCCGCAGGTTGCGATTCTTTAATCTGACCAACAAGTGTTGTCCAGCCTTGGCATCTATACTGAGCACAAGAGAATCATATCTGAGAGAGCTTGACCTGGGATACAACAGCATCACCGACGCTGGAGTCAAGATGCTTGTGGAGGGCCTGACAAGTCCAAAATGTAGATTGAAAATGCTCAGGCTACATTGCTGTGGAGTGACGGCACAACGCTGTCAGTAACTTGCTAATGCCTTGAAAAAAGGTCAGAGGCTGCGAGAGCTGGATCTCAGCGGCAATGATTTAGGAGACAGCGGACTGAAGCATCTTGCTAACGGTTTGCAATGTCTTGAATGCCAGCTAGAAGGACTTAAATAAGTTTTGTATAACAGTTAATACATTTTAATTAATACAGAACTAGCACTTCGGCTTTCAGGATGAACATAAAATGCCCTATAGCGTTTACAAATGAACTTCATTTTATCTGCCCTAAACATTGAATACATGTCCAACTGTGAAATGTTTCAATACTTTTTGCTTGCTGTTCTCTTAACGAAGAGCTGAACGGCACAACAGGTGTTTGATCGATCAATCGACAAATACATTAACTGGTTCAATTATAATTGCTCTTTAAACTTAATTGCTCCTCTTAAGCTTGACGATCAAGAGGATAGCTAACAATTGTTCAACAGTACTTTGCCATCGGCTTTAAACAGGATGTTCTCAGAGGGTAGTAGCCACTGAGTTTATAGTGTCACAGAGTGTCATCAGCAGGTTGCAGCAGAGAGACTGGAATAGTCACAGAAAGGCAAAAGGCAATCTTTATTCCTTTATTTTCCTGTGTATGCAGCCACCTTTCGAACTGTTCCTCCACCTGCTCCCTGCTTTCACTGCGGATCACAATGTCATCTGCAAAACATGGTCCATGGAGATTCCATTACTGTTGCAAAAGAGGAAGGGGCTCATAGCGCTAATCCCTGATGCAGTCCCACCTCTATTTTAAACTCACCTCACCACTGTTCCACTGCTCTCATACATGTCCTGTACTATTCTAACATACAATACAGTACTTAATTCCTAGTCCAGACTTCCTCATGTAGTACCACATTGTCTCTCTGGGTACACTGCCATATGCTTTCTCTAAACCTACAAAGACACAATGGAGCTCCTTCTGAATTTCTCTGTACCTCTCCATCAACATATTCAAGGCAAATAATCCATATATAGCACTCTTCCTAGGTATGAAACCATACTGATTTCCTGGGTCTCCCTCCACTACTTTGTCCCATAACTTCATTGTGTGGCTCACCACCTTTTTTTCCTATTGTTCTTCTTGGTTAATGTTTGACCAGCCATCGTGAGCTAAACTATGAAGCTGTCCAAGCTTACCTGCGTCGTTGGGTTATATAGTGTTGGATGAAGTTAGATGTTGTCTCTTATCTTGCCATTCTCTTTTTCACAATTTTATGAAAAACAATCCTTTAATCCAAATGTAAAGATCTCCTTCAATAATACAGTACTGTACGTGTTTCCGTGGCCTCTGCACATTATGTTGAAAATGCAGATTTTTTAACTACAATATAAGCAAAAAGACTTGTCAAGTTATGTATTTCAAATCAAAGCCGTGTTGAGTCTTTTGAATACAAAGTCAAGTTGAGTTTATTACAAGTTTAGCCAAGCAAGTCGTAATGTTGGAAACTCGTGTCAGATTAAAGTCATGTGATTCGAGCCCCTCCCCCTTCAGATACTCAATCTGATATATTGTTGGAAGCCTTTGCTCTTTCTAGTTTAATGTTTCTGTGTAATATTTGTCGTTACAGAATAGCAAAATACAGTTTTTGGTCAAAAGGGCTGTTATTCATTGGCGTTGGCTTTGGAGAAAACCCCCAAACTATATGAAAGTATTGGATCTTGGGATCAATAAAATTGGAGACAAAGGGGCCAATGAGCTCTTCAGCAGATATGATATATCGCAGTTAACCAAATTGCGGTGAGTCTTCTTTCATACAAATTTTATTCGATGCAATGTTTCTGGGAGATTCTGTATTGCGTTACTTCTCTGTAGGATGTATTGCTGCGGAATCACCGTATTAAGCTGTGAACATATAGAGGGGAGCTTTGAAGTCGGAAAGTAGCACCCTGGTGGAATTAAATTTGAACAGCAACCAATTAACAGAGGCTGGGTTTGGACTCATCTGCGCAGGAATGTATGCATGGTCCTGTCTGGAAAAACTAAGGTAAGGACTTGTTGCTCTGTTTTTACTGCTTTGCTTCTGCCCGAAACATGGAAAAACACAATTTATGTTATTTTTAAGCTATAATCTTCAAAACACTAAAATCTCTCCTCCTCAGTGTGTCAAGATGTGGAATTTCTACTGCGGGCTGCTTTTTTATGGCAAAGGTCCTGGCTTGTGTCTCCCAACACTACACTCAGGGGACAAAGCAAATGGAGTGGCAGTCAGTTGAGCTGAGGGAGCTGGATCTCACCAACAGACTTGGGGATGAGGGATTCAATGAAATTTCATCTGCCCTTAAGAATCCTTTCAATCACTTCAAATCTCTCAAGTGAATTTTGAATTTGAATCATCCCTTGTCCATTCTTCCCTGTGACATTAGTAGAATGTAATTTAATTTTTTTGGTATTTATTTAGTTTTTTTTTTCTTTTCTGCATTTCAGCCTAAGCCACTGCGATCTCGCCAATGACTTGCACACAATCGACATCGGTACTTGCATCAGTGGCCTGCAGGATCGGCGAGCTGGATCTCACTGACAATGACAATCCAGGATAAGGGAGTGAAGAAACTGTGTGGGACTGAGGAGTAATCATTGCAGACTTGAAAAGTTAGCGTAAGTTGTCTTAAAGTAAAACATAAGTGGCATGCATATTTGGTCAGTCAAATATTTGAATGTTACCTCACAGTTCAGTCCAGTGTACAGTATTGTCCCAAAGGGAAACTTGTCATGCAGACTGTGTCAAAGACAGGACACATTAGAAATGGTGAATATGTTTTAAAACGGTCAAGACATTTTTAAATAAGTACACCATGCAGACTTATGCTGCCGCTCGCACCAGATGCAAAGCAAAGTTTGCCTCGCGTCACTCACGGGAGGGAGATCGCAGGTGTTAATTCATGTCACTCGCGCTACGTGTAATCTGCCGGAGAACAGAAGAGGCCTAGCCCTAGGCCATATCTCACTGGCGGAGGCAATCAGTCGCAGCACCTCCAGGACCTGGGTGACCAAAATATTGCTTGCCGCTCTCACCAGGAAAATGTCTCAGAGATGTCTCCAGACAACGTGACAACCAATACATCCGGAAGTCGCCGATACAGGCCAAGACTCGAAATAGTATTGTCTTTGAGGAGCAGTTTTGTTCATCATTTCTTCATTTGACGAGCAACTTTCTAATTTTGAGGAACAATGTTTTTTTAGCATGTTTTTTTTGCACAGGGACTAAATACATTTCAACAATATAATAGGGGAGTTGAATGTAGGGCTGTCGATAACAAATATTTTAGTACTTGAGTATCCTACTGAAAATTCTATCGAACAAGTATTTGGATAAACTATATTTTTGCTTGGTTAAAGAGCAATTATGATTACAAAAGCGAAAATAAGACATTTCACTGAATAACACAACTAATTGGTTCCTTTTTTTATGTAATGAACATTTTGTATTTCTTAAATTCACGTTGGTCATCAAAGGCATTAATTATTACAAACCAACAGCCCTTGTGCATCTTCACTTAAGCAGCCAGCATTTAGCATCGTGTGATATATTGATACATTAGATTAATGGCTGTGCATTTATACATTTAGACCAGCTGACTAGGAATAAGGCAAATATTCTTTGTACAAGATTTGGAAGTACTCAATTTGTTCAAACTAAAATGAAGAAACCTTAAGAGAAAACAAATATTTCCAATATTTTTTCTCCTGTCTCTCTCTCTCTCTCTCTCTCTCTCTCTCTCTCTCTCTCTCCCCCTTTCTCCCTCCCCACATCTTGGAACCGCTCATCAACCGAATAGCTTCATTTCCGTTTTCATGCAAGCCCATTGTGTCACATATGCCCCTGCGTGCTTCCGTCTTCGCGACTGTCTCCGCGGCAAAACTGATTCACAGTTTCGATTTTCAATGTACCTTTGGAGGCGCTAAATGCGAATTTTGACTCCCAATGCTTTCTATAAGTGTCTTACAACGTGGCAGCGTATATTGTAAACCATAAAGGCCAATATGATGATTCATCTTGCCAGTGCGCTGAAGTTACTAGCGCCTAAGCGAGACAGCTTAATTCGAGACATGTAGGCCTCTTTACGGCATATAATATATATATATTTCAGTAAATGTATAACTATATAATGTGTGTGTGTGTGTGTGTGTACGTGGGTGCGTGCGTGCGTGTATGTTTCCAACTACGAAGATGGAAAGTTAAAGGTAGCAGAGAGAGACAATGTAATTTCTTGTGGATAATGTGCATTTTCGCCCACCCAAAAAAAATCACCAAAGGCCGATAGAGTGCATTATTCATGGGTATAAGGAAAATTGGATAAGTCACCTAGGGGTTGTGGAAAAAGTGTACTTTCATTCCAGTATGGGTTATGTCTAATGTTAAAAATGTACAGTGTGTGAAAAGGTATTGGCCCCCTTCTCAGATTCTTATATAGTTGCAGTTTCCCCACTTTGTTTAAGATTATCAAACAAATGCAAATGTCAGACAACTTTAACCCTAGTGAACTTAAAATGCAGTTTTTAAATGGTGATTGCATTTATTAAGTAAAAAGAACAAATGAAAGTTACCTGGCTGTGTGTGAAAACGTAATTACCCCCCTTGTAAAATCATGGCTAATCACAATTTTTGGTTAATTTTCACTGATGACACGCAGGCCCGATTACCTGCAGACCTGTTCAATCAAGAAATCACTTGAACAGAGTCTGTCCTGACAGAATCAAGTTAGACAAAATATCTAAAAAAAAAAAAAAAAAGCTGGAACAAAATGACACGATCCAAGAACAGTTGAGAAATAAACGGACATATATCAGTCTGGAAAGGGTTACAAAAGCAATTTCTAAAGCTTTGTGATTCCAGTGAACCATAGGGAGAGCCATTATCCTCACATGGAGAAAACATAAAACAGTGGTGAACCTTCCCAGGAGTGGCCAGCCTACAAAGATTACCCCAAGAGAACAGCAATGACTCTTCCAGGAGGCCACAGAGGAACTCAGGGCAACTTGTCAAGAACTGCAGGCCTTTTTTGCCTCAGTTAAGGTCAGTGTTAATGACACAAGAATAAAGAAGAGACTGGGCAAAAATGGCATCCATGGCAGAGTTCCAAGGCAAAAGCCACTGGTGACCAAAAAGAACATAAAGGCTCGTCTTTTTTGTCGCAAAACAACGTCTGAATGATTCCCAAGACTTTTAGGAGAATATTATAAGGACTGACGAGATGAAAGTTGACCTTTTTTGGAAGGTTTGTGTCTACATCTGTTGTAAATGTAGCACAGCATTTCAGAAAAAGAAACCATACCAACAGTCAAACAGTGGAGTGGCCGAGTCTTGAATCCAATTGAAATGCACTGGCATGACCTTAAAAAGGTCGTTCATGGTAGAAAACCCTCATTTTTTGCTGCAATTCAAACAATTCTGCAAGGAAGAGTGGGCCAAAATATCACCACAGAGATGTTAATCATTGCCAGTTATAGAAAACGCTTGATTTCAGTTGCTGCTCCTAAGAATGGCCCAACCAGTTATTAGTTTTAGAGGGCCTTTACTTTTTCACACAGGGCCAGGTAACTTTGAATAGTTGTTTTTTTTCCCTTAATAAATGAGATCACCTTTTAAAGACAGCATTTTAACTTTACTTGGGTTATATTTGTCTGATATTTACATTTGTTTGATGATCTTAAACATTAAACTAGGGAGACTCTGCAAAAATATAGGACTGAGAAGGGGGGCCAATCATTTTTCACGGCACTGTATATTACGGTACATTTTCACCACTCACCGGAATCAAAGCCTTCTCTCAGGCCCGTTATCGATACAAAAATACATAACGTTCAAAATGATTGGGATTTCCTTCTTTTTTTTTTTTTTTAGATGTTGAAGTGGGCATAATTAGAGATGTCCACATACATTTTTATGATGATTGGTTGCAACAATGAGCATAAAAGCCTGCTCCCACAACATACACAATATTTGGGATTTCGTTCGTTTCATTTCAGAGGTTGAAGTGGACAACAATTTGGGAGACGATTGCTCACAGTTTTATGACATTTTTATGTTGGTTAAGCTTTTTGTCGATAGTGAGCGTACACTGGGGTTTTGAAAGTACAGGTGACACACCCCGTTATTTATTGTGGTCCGGCGAGCATTGCCATTATCAAGAGTCGCACATATTTGTTAAATTTAGCAGATGTTCCTAAAATCGTTTAATTGAAAGTATTTTTCATGATATTTTATGTTCATGTCGCTCATTTAATGGTTTTAATAAAATTTAATACATACATTTAGTAATATTTTGTCAATTTCAATGAATAATTGGTTCTTTATAATTATATCCTAAATAATTAAATAGAAATTAATATTTTTTATAAAAAAAAATTACATTCTTATTTACGTTTTATTCATTGATCTAATTAAATAATTATTTGATTTCATGTAGATAAAATAAAAAAATTAATAAAACCAGATTTTATTTCTAAGAATACATTATTTTTGATACACATTAACCATGTAATTTTACCTCATTTCCAAATGAACTTGGCTGATCTATCCATTTAAAAAAAAAAAAAAAAAAAAAAAATCCAATGTAACCCAAGCGCACAAAAAGTTTGTGTTGTCATTTTGGCCTCCAAATATGGGACATATTTTTATATTTGTGGGGCCACCAAAATCACGCAGGTCTGGTGGTTTTTCACACAGGGCCATGTCGGTTTTGATTTTTCTTTCTGCCGTAATAATAAAAACCTTAATTTAAAAAGTGCATTTTGTTGACTTGTGTTATCTTTGACTAATATTTAAATTTGATTGTGGGAAACATTTAACTGTGACAAACATGCAAAACATAAGGAAATCAGGGGGATTGGGGGGGGGGGGGCAAACACTTTTTCACACCACTGTATTGTACAATATGTATTTAAGAGACATTAGAGAATACAAAAACACATGCTCCTTTTGAAGTAACCTGCTAGACGAGCGGTGCTCGCTTCTCACAGGCGATCATCAACTTCTGTGTCCATTACAGGGTTAATTTCACATTTAAAGTGTGACATGTTCTTTTAATGTACTTCAATGAGTTACGGCTCTCAAGCCGTAACGTGCAAACCAGCAGGGTACGTGCAGCGGGTGTGTCAGAAGTTGTTACGGGAGAATCCGCCACATTGAAAACGTGCAAGCCAGGTGCCTAAAATACTGAGCTACGTACCAACAGGCGAATGTGGCCAATGGTGGAAATAGCAGCAAATTTAATTTTCTTGTCGACAAACATTTCCAGTAAGGCAATTTCAAACTCATGATAAATAAATAAAACTTAAAAAGACAATGCGCGAACGGAAGAATACTGTATATTAATCTGTAACTTGTGTATGATTTCAATGCAGACTGTTTACAATGGGAATAGTACATGTACTTGTTAACATTATCAATGTCCTTTGTCCTTGGCTCCTGTCAATAATGCAATGCATATAATAGTTTCCTTATCACCATTAGGATTAAAAGAGTTACCTGAGCGTCCCTGTTTGTCCAAATGCATCAATGCTGAGTCAGAAACAAGGGATGTCTCCTGAAGGCTTACAACTTCTAAACTGTTATGCACTTATTTACAGTGGAAATAAGACGTCTACACTCTCCTGCTCAAATACTAGGTTTGTGATATAAAAGATAGGACCGAGATGAATCATTATAATACTTTTTTTTTTTTTTTTTTTTTAACCATTTATCTGACCTGTAAGTTGTGCAACTCAATTGTCTGAATGTTTAAAATCTTGGTAGTGGAAGTAAAAAATAAACAACTGAGATAATGTGGTTGCACAAACATGCACAAACTCATATAACTGGGGATGTGGCTGTGTTCAGATTTAAACCAATCTTATTAAACACACCTGCCACAATTTAAAGTACCTCTGATTAACTTGTCCGAGTAGGCTTTTCCTGTCTTTTATTTATTTATTTTTTGCTTTTTAGCAGAAGCCTGAAGGTTTTGTGCTAACACTGACTGCTATTTTAAACTGTTTATATTTCCTTCTACCTTGACAAAGGCCACAGTTTCTGCTGGGGAAAAAAACAACAGGTATAACTGTACAACCTTTAGGTATGGTGTTATTTTGCTGATGAGCAGTGTTGTGTTTGTGGCAAATGTAACTTGTAATTTTAGGAGAAAAGTTCAACCTTGCTTTCTTCAGACCATAACGTTTAATTAGATATTTGGGGGATGTCGTTATGGTCAGCATGCTAGAACATTTTAACTTTATTTTGAGTTAATCAGAGGCACTTTAAATGGTGGCAGTTTTAATGTGATTAGTTGATTCTTAACAGTCTCACCCCCAGTTACAAAAGGGTTTGGACACTTGTGCAACCACATTATCTCAGTTTTGTTTTTCTCATCAAACACCTGTTTGGAACATCCCACAGGTGAACAGGCTAATTGGGAACAGGTGGGTGCCATGATTAGGTATAAAAGGAGCATCCCTGAATTGCTCAGTCATTCACAAGCAAAGATGGGGCGAGGTTCACCTCTTTGTGAACAAGTGTGTGAGAAAATAGTCCAAAAGTTTAAGGGCAATGTTCCTCAATGTACAATTGCAAGGAATTTAGGGATTTCATCATCTACGGTCCATAATATCATCAAAAGGTTCAGAGAATCTGGAGAAATCACTGCATGGAAGCGGCAAGGCCGAAAACCAACATTGAATGCCCTTGACCTTTGATCCCTCAGGCGGCACTGCAACAAAAACCAACATGAATGTGTAAAGGATATCACCGCATGGGCTCAGGAACACTTCAGAAAACCAATGTCAGTAAATACAGTTCGGCGCTACATCCTTAAGTGCAACTTGAAACTCTACTATGCAAAGCAAATGCCATTTATCAACAACACCCAGAAAAGCCGCCGTCTTCTCTGGGCCAGAGCTCATCTAAGATGGACCGATGCAAAGTGGAAAAGTGTTCTGTGGTCAGACGAGTCCACATTTCTAATTGTTTTTGGAAATTGTGGACGTCGTGTCCTCCGGGCCAAAGAGGAAAAGAACCATCCAGACTGTTATGGACGCAAAGTTCAAAGGCCAGCATCTGTGATGGTATGGGGCTGTGTTAGTGCCAATGGCATGGGTAACTTACACATCTGTGAAGGCACCATTAATGCTGAAAGGCACATACAGGTTTTGGAGAAACATATGCTGCCATCCAGGCAACGTCCTTTTCATGAATGCCCCTGCTTATTTCAGCAAGACAATGCCAAACCACATTCTGCACGTGTTACAACAGCGTGGCTTCGTAGTAAAAGAGTGCGGGTACTAGACTGGCCTGCCTGCAGTCCAGACCTGTCTCCCATTGAAAATGTGTGGCGCATTATGAAGCATAAAATAAGGCAACGGAGACCCCAGACCGTTGAACAGCTGAAGCTGTACATCAAGCAAGAATGGGAAAGAATTCCACCTACAAAGCTTCAACAATTAAGTGTCCTTAGTTCCCAAGCGTTTATTGAATGTCGTTAAAAGAAAAGGTGATGTAACACAGTGGTAAACGATATCCTGTCCCAGCTCTTTTGGAACGTGTTGCAGCCATTAAATTCTAAGTTAATGATTATTTGTTAGAAACAATAAAGTTTATCAGTTTCAACGTTAAATATATTGTCTTTGTCGTGTATTAAATTAAAGATAGGTTGAACATGATTTGCAAATCATTGTATTCTGTTTTATTTGTTTAACACAACGTCCCAACTTCTTTGGAATTGGGGTTGTAAAAGGATTTATCTTCGTCTCATTTTTCATCACAAAAACCTGGCATTTCAGAATCAGAATCATCTTTATTTGCCAAGTATGTCCAAAACACACAAGGAATTTGTCTCCGGTAGTTGGAGCCCAGCGTATCCCCTTTTTATAGTTTATGACCAACTTTAGTTGTGTGTTTTTAAAATGCAGTGACATTGTTTTATTGTGTAACTATATCGTCACACTTTTCTTTTTGACCAGACTAACTGTGGCCTCAGCTCAAGAAGTGTTCCTTACCTGACTGCTGCCCTGAAGTCAAACCCAAAGCACCTAACTGAGCTGCTTGTGATTGGCAACAAGCTGAGCGATGCGGACATCAGACGGCTCATTGCACTAACAATGAACAAGAAATATGCATTGGATACAATAGAGTAAGTGTTGTGAAATGCTGATTTAAACAATCATTTGAAAAATGGCTCATCAGGAGATTGACCTGTAATTAGGGATTCTCATTTAAATTAGTATGCGTATATGGATAATTTTGGTGACTAATATTCTCTTTGCAAAAATGTTTTAATTGTACTTTATCCCGCCCATTTTTCTCAATATTCTTATCTTTCAGTGTCTCAGAAGACTGAGGTGTCGAAGGCAAAGGTGGATCATACAAAATCATGTTTGCTCAATCATTTGATCGTACAGCTCATCGCATTATTGGAAGTCATTTGGTTGTCCATGTTCCCATATAAAAACGTTTTACAAAAAATGTTAATTGTACAAACATCAGGCTTGGAGTGTAACGGAATACATGTAATGGGATTATGTAATTACTTAACAAAAGGTAACTGTATTTCATGACAGTTTCACAAAAAATATAATCTGATTAAAAGTACATGTATTAAAAATTGGGATTATTGATTTTGAGCCCCAACCTTTTCCAGAGTTACCAGCGCATCATTGACTCATAGGGTCGGAGGTGTCTGTGTACATCCATGCGGGGAGGGGTTAAGCTACCGCTAACTGCAAAGGCTGCCATTAGTTTAAATAGTCCTGTTTTTTTCCATTTCACTCTGTATATTACACACACTGAGTCATGTAGATATGTTTTAAAAACTTTATTATGAAGCTAGGCAGCATGGTGTACAAGAGGTTAGCACGTTTTTCTCACAGTTCTGAGGTTTTGGATTTGAATCCCGAGTGCTCTGTCTTCCTCCTGTTCCCGCATTCCAAAAACATGCATATTAAAAATTTGCAGAATAAAACAGAAAATATATATCCATATACAGTATATTTTATTTGGCGGCACGTTGACCGACTGGTTAGCACATCTGCCTCATGGTTCTGAGAACCCCGGTTTAAATCCGGCCTCGCCTGTGTGGAGTTTGCATGTTCTTCCTGTGTCTGCGTGGGTTTTCTCCGGATACTCTGGTTTCCTCCCACATACCAAAAACATGTATGGTAGATTATTTGGAGACTCTAATTCGCCCGTAGGTGTGAATGTCAGTGCAAATGGTTGTTTATATCTGCCCTGCGATTGGCTGGCGACCTGTTCAGGGTGTGCCTCTCTCTCAGAGATAGCTGGGAGAGACTCCAGCACACCAGTGACCCGAGTGAGGATAAGCAGTTCAGAAAATGGATGGATGAATATATTTTATTGTTGTTAAATTTTCATCCATCCATCTATTTTCTTCCCCTTATCTTTGGCCGGGTCGTGGGGGCAGTAGCTTTAGACTGACTTCCCTCTCCTCAGCCACTTCATGCATCTCTTTCGGTGGGATCTTGAGGCAGTCCAGCCGGGAGACATAGTCTCTCCAGTGTGTCCTGGGTCGACACCGGGGTCTCCTCCTGGTGGGACGTGCCCGGAACACCTCACCAGGGAGGCATCCAGGAGGCATCCTAATCAGATGCCCGAGCCACCTCATCTGGCTCCTCTACGTGCGGAAGAGCAGCGGCTCTACTCTGAGTCCCTCCCAGATGAGCTTCTCACCCTAGCTCTAAGGGAGAGCCCGGACACCCTGCGAAAGAACCTCATTTCGGCCGCTTGTATCCGGGATCTTCTTATTTCGGTCACGACTCACAGCTCGTGACCATAGGTGAGGGTAGGAACATAGATCGACCGGTAAATTGAGAGCTTCGCCGTTCGGCTTAGCTCCTTCTTTACCACAACAAACCGATACAAAGACTGCATCACTGCACACGCTGCACCGATCCGCCTGTCGATCTCTCGTTCCATTCTTCCCTCACTTGTGAACAAGACCCCAAGATATTTGAACTCCTCCACTTGGGGCAGGATCTCATCCCCGACCTGGAGAGGGCACGCTACCCTTTTCCGACTAAGGACCATGGTCTCAGATTCAGAGGTGCTGATTCTCATCCCAGCCGCTTCACACTCCGCTGCAAACCGCTCCATTGGGTGTTTGAGATCACCGGAAACAAGTCCGACTTACTGCCAGCAATGCGGCCCAAACTCTGGTCGTACAGGGACCGAAGTGCCCATATCAGGGGGTTCGGTACCCCATACTCCCGAAGCACCCCCCACAGGACTCCCTGAAGGACACGCTCGAAAGCTTTCTCCAAGTCCCCAAAACACATGTAGACTGTTTGGGCGAACTCCCATGCACCCTCGCGGACGCTGCCGAGGGTGTAGAGCTGGTCCACTGTTCCATGGCCAGGACGAAACCCATACTGCTCCTCCTGAATCTGAGATTCGACTTCCCGACGGACCCTCCTCTCCAGCACTCCTTAATAGACCTTACCAGGGAGGCTGAGGAGTGTGATCCCCCTGTAGTAGGAACCCTACTACACACTTATTGCAGTGGCGTGTCTACCAGGACACCACCACAACATCCAGAGCCTTTAGGAACTCAGGGCGAATCTCATCTACCCCCGGGGCCTTGCCACCGAGGAGCTTTTTAACCACCTTGGTGACCTCCACCCTAGAGATAGAAAAGCTCGCCTCAGAGACACCAGACTCTGCTTCCTCAAGGGTAAGGCGCGTCGAGTGAATTACGTTCTTCGAAGTATTCTCACCACCGAATCACAACGTCCCGAGTCGAGGTTAGAAGTGCCCCATCCTCACGATCCACAGTGTTGATGGTCTACTGCTTCCCCCTCCTAAAACACCGGATCATGGACCAGAATTTCCTTGAAGCTGTCCGGAAGTCGTTCTACAGAGTGGAAGAGAGTCCAACCCCTCTCAAGGGGACTGTTACCAGAGCCAAAGCCGTGTGTGGAGGCGAGCCCGACTATATCTTGTCGGAACTTCTCGACCTCATACACCAACTAGTGCTCCTTCCCTGCCAGAGAGGTGACATTCCACGTCCCTAGAACCAGCTTCCGTAGGCGGGTATCGGATTGCCAAGGTCCCTGCCTTCGGCCACCGCCCAGCTCACACTGCACCTGACCCCTATGGCCCCTCCCTCAGGTGGTGAGCCCGCGGGAAGGGGGACCCACGTTACCCTTTCGGCCTGTGCCTTCGAGGCCCACCTCCAGGCCTGGCTCCGGACGGGGCGGGGAGCGGGGGGCGGTGACCTGCGTCCGGGCCAGGGAAACAGATATTAATTAGTTTTTTTTCATCATAGGGGTTTTTGGAGCCATGCTTTGTCTGGTACCTCACCTAGGACCTGTTTGCCGTGGGAGACCCTACCAGGGGCATGAATCCCCAGACAACTTATCTCCTAGGTTAGATTAGGTTAGGTCAAGTTAGGTGATTGGCTGGGCCATTCTAGCAGCTTTATTTTTGTTCTTTGAAACCAATTGAGAGTTTACTTGGCAGTATGTTTTGGATCATTATCCTGCTGAAATGTCCAGCCTCGTTTCATTTTCATCATCCTCGTAGATGGGAGCAGATTTTTGTCAAGAATGTCTCGGTACAGTTGACCATTCTCCTTTCTTCAATAATGTGAAGTTTACTGGGACCATTTGCTGAAAATCAGCCCCACACCATCATGTTCCCACCACCGAGCTTCACTGTTGGTATGGTGTTTTGTAGGTGATGTGCAGTGTCATTTCCCCTCCAAACGTGGTGTGCATTATGGCATCCAAACAGTTAAAAATTGCTGTCATCTGATCAGACTATATTTTCCGAGTTTTTAACTGGCTTGTGCAAATGTGGTTCAGCAAACTTTAAACAAGCTTTGACATGCTTTTTTTCCAGCAATGGGGTCTTGCGTGTTGAGCGTGCATACAGGTCATGGAGTGCATTACTCACTCTTTTCCAGTACCTGCTAATTCCAGGTATTTTTGAAGGTCTCCACAGGGGGTTCTTGGCTCTTGTACAACTCTTCTGATTATTCTTTGCCCTCCTTTGCCAGAAATCTTGCGAGGAACACCTGATCGAGGCAAATTTAAGGTGGTATGATTGGCTTTCCACTTCCGTATTCTGGCCCCAACCGTGGTCACTGGAACATTCAGAAGCTTATATATGCGCCTGTAGCCAATGCCATCGTTATGTTTTCCAACAATTGCAATGTTCTTGAGACGGCTCTCTGCTCTTACCCGTCGTGAGATGTCTCTTGACTCACACCTTGACAATGAGACCTTTTTGTAGGCCATCAATTAGGACTGAACCATCTGATATTAATTTGCCCTAACAAGGGGCTTGATTGCTGTTTGATTTGATAGATTTTAGGTGTATTTTCAGGTCAATAGCAGCTTTGGAAATATATTTAGTGAGAAAAATGGTGACGTGTTCAATACATATTTCAGCCGCTGTATATGTATGTATATGTGTGTGTGTGTGTGTGTGTGTGTGTCTATATATATATATATATATATATATATATATATATATATATATATATATATATATATATATATATATATATATATATATATATATATATATAGACACACACACAAACACGCGTATATATGTAAAAAAAAATATATAATTTATTGGAACTAAACTTGGAAGTGGTGAAGTTCCATAAAAGCAAGACACCCTGTATTTCTGTTTTGTCTTCATGTAAGAGCTGTGGTCATTTTACTAAACTTTCTAAAGCAATCAAATCTTACATACATTGGTCATGCAAACCCCAATGCCAATGAAGTTGGGATTGTGTAAAACAAATAAAAACACAATACAATCTACCAATGCTTTTCAAACAGCATTAAATTGAATACAAAGACAAGATATTTAATGTTCAAACTGATTAACTTTTTTTGCAAATCATCCCTCATTTTGAATTTGATGCCAGCAACACATTCTGTAAAAGCTGGGACCGGGGCAAGAAAAGTTGTGAAATGCTTAAAAAACACCTGTTTGGAACATTCCACAGATTGGATAATTGGAAACAGGTGAGAGTGTCAGACTTGGGTATAAAAGGAACATCCCTGAAAGGCTCAGTTGTTCAAGGATGGGGCGCTGTTCACCACTTTATGAACGACTGCTTAGGCAAACAGGACAACAGTTTAACAACAATGTTTTTCAACATACAGTTGCAACGAATTAAGGCATTTCATCAGATATGGCCCATACTGACATCAAAAGATTCAGAGAATCTGGAGAGATTTCTGCACGTAAACGGCAAGGCTGAAAAACAACATTTGAACACCTGTGACTTTTGATCCCTCAGGCGGCACTCCATTAAAAAAAAAAAAAAAAAAAAAAAAAAACGCATCATGTGGTAAGAGTATTGCAGAGCTGCCAAATGTTATGGAATGTTCGTATTTTGTTACGGAAATCGCTCAACGCTGACGCGCTATGGCCGTAACACCGATTGTTCCGGATATTAGGGGTGAAAAACATCCAGCGTCGGACATTACCGGCCAGTATGGCGCTGTGTCTGGCCACCTTGATGAAAATTTCATGAAATAAACACCATATTGTTTCCCCCAAAAAAGGAAAAAAATCTGCTTGGTACACACTATTTGATTACGACCCCCCCGAACCAAGCCGCCAAGATTAAAATTCTTTGTGTCCAGTCTCAATGCATTGTCACTAATCATCGCCTCCATGGCAGTGAAAAAACTATACTTCTTACCATGCTTCTTACCCATATCGTTTACGCTATCACGACGGGAGGCCGAGGAGTTTGTAAGAAAAGACCGAAAAGCATCATATAATTGCTAAGCTATCATGTCACGAAGTCGCAAAATACAGAAATAAGTGATACAGTACACTTGTAACATAGGGACATAGGTCTACCTGGAACCACGTTATAGCAGAGCGTAACAAAGTTTGGACAACAAAATAACATGGCAACTAATCCGTGTCTGGAGATATAAATGTAAAATAATTCACGGCCTCTGAACTGGAAATTAATACGCCACTGGAGACATCATCTGACAATGGGGTCAGATTTAATGTATATTAATTGTAATAATAAATATTTCTTCCATAAGGCGACACGGTGGAGACTCTAAATTGCCCGTAGGTGTGAATGTGAGTGCGAATTGTTGTTTGTTTGTATGTGCCCTGTGATTGGCTGGCAACCAGTTCCGGGTGTACCCCGCCTCCTGCCCGATGATAGCTGGGATAGGCTCCAGCACGCCCGCGACCCCAGTGAGGAGAAGCGGCTCTGAAAATGGATGGATGGATATATAAGATAACCTTCCTTGGTCCCACAATGGGGAAATTTCCATCATTTCAGTAGCAATAGTGGAGATAGGAAATACTGCACATTAATTCATCTTCCGTACCACTTATCCTCACTACAGTTGCGGGTGTGCTGGAGAGGCAGGGTAAACCCTGAACTGCTCGCTAGTCAATCAATCGCAGGGTACATAAAAACAAACAACCATCCGTACTCACGTTGACACCTGCGGGTAATTTAGAGTCCTCAATTAACGTACCATGGATGTTTTGGGGATGTGGGAGAAAACCCACGCAGGCATCGAGAGAGCATGCAACCCAAACGCGGGTCTTCAGAACCGTGAGGCAGATATATTGAAACCATAATTTATTAAAGATTACAATGATAGAGTAATGATTATATTCTGCATTTGAACAGTATGCACAAAGAGTTTCATCCTATTACAAAACATACTGCAATAACTGTCCCGCGGTAATGTTCTTGAAAAAATATGGAAATTCAGACAAATTTGGACAAATTGTTCTGGAAGTGAATTCCTATAGGTTGGCACCTCTGATATTGCTTGCATGTAGACTCAGAAACACTTGAGAAAACCATTGTCAGTTAAAAAAGTTTGTCGCGACATCTACAAAAATAAGTTAACATCACCATGCAAAGTGAAAGCCATATTCAGTGGAACCTCCATAAAACGGACCCCGATATAATGGATATCGGATAAAACAATCAGAAGTGAACAATGTGTTCAAAAGTAGTTTCCATTTATAACACTGCTGTTAACAAAGTTTGTTAGTTCCAGAATTGGCCGCTGTTGTTTCCTGGCACTGTTGCTTAATGCAGGCAGAGCATGGGACTGACGTATTTCCGGGTCACAGATATACAATATGACTAGATCCATTTCCAAAAGACGTGTTTCCTGTGTACGTGGTGAACATGTTGAACATGGGGCATTGACGGGGAGGCCATGGTGATGATGGTTATATCTGTTTTCTATTGTGTAAAGAGCGCTGCGCAGACAGAGAGAGAGAGAGAGAGCGGCATGGTTGCAGTGTTTGCGCTGAGGAATCCAGCACAAAGGTATCTGGAGTCTGGAACATGCTATTTTTGGTACAGTAACAGTTTTTATGTCAAGCCATTCGCCTATAGCATCAGATTTAGAACTAGGAAGAACACTAATTCCTCACTATGATGAGTACTGTACGTCAACAATGTCACCATGACCAAGCACAGCAGCGTTGGAAGTTTGGAAGCTTTCAAACATTTTCAAGCACGTTTTATTTTTATTTACAATAACTTTGTATTGTACTGGGCGTTTTAGTCCACAAAAAAAGTAAAAAAAAAAAAAGTACACTAGAGTAATATGGGTGCATATTGCTACAACAAAGTGCTTCAGTATAATGGACAAACGGCTGTAATGGATAACCCCTCAGCCCTATTAGTCGGTTATATCCAGGTTCCACTCTATGGTGTCAGTAAGACACAGACATGCTGCTGGCTTCTCTGGGCCCAAACTGATCTGAGATCGACTGACGTGAAGTGGAAAAGTGTGCTTTCGTCTGACGAGTCCTACTTTAAAATTATTTTTGGAAATCATGAACGTCGTGTCCTCCGGGCCAAAGAGTTAAAGGTCCATCCGGATTGTCATCAGTGCAAAGTTCAAAAGCCAGTGTAACAGATACCAACTCTCAGGCTAATGATCACAGAGCCTGGCCTGTTCTGCACCCTAATCCACCCAACTAACCGCCAACATTCCTCGGATAAGCCCACAAGATCGTAGGACGTCTGTTTGACTCGCACAGATACTCAACAGAGATGAGGCTCGTTCTTCCCTCCTAAATCTGAAGATAAGATTTAACAGTGAAAAGGTCTGCGTTGTCTCCTCGTGACTCACAGCTCTGCTGGGAGAGGAAGGATTATTGATGATGGCTCAACCAAGAACAATCCGCCTCTTATCACACCCAAAAGCCCACTCAGCAGATTGATGAGGACCAGACACAAGCCCTCAAAATGAGTCACTTCTCTGACACTCCCCAGTGGTGACCTAAAACACTACAACATAGACTCCTTGTGATTCTAAATGTGCATTATATATATATATGTATGTATATATATATATATATTATATATATATATATATATACATACATATATATATGTATATGTATATATATATATATATACATATATATATACATATACATATACATATATATATATATATATATATATACATATACGTATATATATATGTGTATATATGTATATATATATATGTATGTATATGTATATGTGTATATATATATATATATATATATATATATATATATATATATATATATATACACACACACGCATGCACACACGTATATATGTTGTTAAAAAAAACGTATGAATGTTGTTAAAAGAAAAGGTGATGTCACACAGTGGTTAACATGCCGCAATCACTTTTGGAACATGTTGCGGGCATCAATTTCACAATGAATATTTTAAAATAAAATAAACATTTTATAAAATGAAGCTTATCTGGCGGCACGGTGAGCGACTGGCTAGAGTGTCTGCCTCACAGTTCTGAGGACCCGGGTTCAATCCCCGGTCCCGCCAGTGTGGAGTTTGCATGTTCTCCCCGTGCCTGCGTGGGTTTTCTCCGTGCACTCCGGTTTCCTCCCACATCCAAAAAACATGCATGGTAGGTTAATTGAAGACTCTAAATTGCCCATAGGTGTGAATGTGAGTGCGAATGGTTGTGTGTTTCTATGTGCCCTGCGATTGGCTGGCAACCAGTTCAGGGTGTATCCCGCCTCCTGCCAGATGCTAGCTGGGCTAGGCTCTAGCACTCCCGCGACCCTTGTGAAGATAAGCGGCTCAGAAACTGGATGGATGGATGGAAGCTTATCAGTTTGAACAATAAATACGTTGTGAATGTAGTGTATTCAAATTAATATAGGTTAAAAGGATTTGCAAATCATTGTATTCTCTTTCTAATACGTTTTACACAATGCACAAACTTAATTGGAATTGGGGTTTGTAATCATTTGGTATTCTTTCTCACTATCAACAAATTGGATATGGTAGCCCAAGTCAAAGTTCAGCAAAAATCCACTAATACAGTCAGCAAAATGAAACCCCTCCCCACACTAACCCCCACCCTCCTCCCTCCCTACACACACACACGCACACATTCTGGTCTTCTATATGGATCTTCAGTAAGGTACCTTTTAATGTAATAATCTACTAGTTTGAGAAATAATTGCTTGTTGTATTAAAATACACCCGATTTCCGTACCATGCAACAGTAATAGGAGAGTCCTCCTAATGCAGTTGTGAGGCTGTAACTTGCATTTTTAATGACACAAGCATTACAGCATTACTTGTACATTCCACATTGATGTGATTTCAGATAACGAAAAGCAAGCACACGATTACTTAAGAAAACACTGTTTATGTTCTAAACCAGAAAACCTTAGATTGTCCACTTGTTGCGATCTAAAAGCCAATACGTACTGTACAATAGAATGTTAGATTTACACTTCTTTGTACACATTTTAAGAACATCCATTGACAGCCTTTCAACATTTTGACAGTTTGGTTATGGTTGTCAAAATGTGGACAACCACTGGGCAGATTTCATTAGAAAATGTGTAAATGACAATTTGATAATTAAACCTTATGGCCTACATCATCACTGGATGTGATGACTTAAAAATACTGTAGTTACACAATAGCACAATGCACTCTTTCCTGTCATGACATTTAAATTACACAAGCGGGGGGAAATGTATTACAATGGGAATATGATCATTATTTTGGGGAGTTATTGGGATTGGTATGACGAGACTAATCATTTTTTTTTTAAAATGCCCATGGTCAGTGTCCATGACTTACATTTTTGGAATGTAAACTGTCTTTCTAGTCTCTTGACATTCAATGGACAGTATAGTATAGTTTCATGCATCCACCACCAATTGTCTTTTACGTGTAAGGTTCAGAGGGAAAACTGGTTAATTTCTGCAATTAAACAGTAAGTCATATCTGGTGAGCCTGATGACCAGTATAAAATACTGTGATTTTTATCAAATAAGATTTTTTTTAAAAATTCCAACTTCACACTCTTTCAAACAATGATAAAAGCTGTCCTTCTATGATGTGAGATTTCCACACCCTCCGAACACGCAACCCAGTCTATTTTAATCGTACATGAGGCATTTTCAGTAATTCAGTGCTGCCAGCAGAAGGCGAGGAGGAGTGACCAGTGGCCAGGCTATGGTTGGACCCCTGTGAGCCTCCTCTTGTCGTTGCCTCTGTTCTCAAGAGTTCTGAGGAGTATGAGGAAGCCTCAACTGTCCCATGTGACAAGAAATCAAACCCCTGCATCTCCACCTCCCAGTCGTTGATAAAAAGTTCTTCCTCCCCCCAGCCACCTTTGTCAGTTCCCCTTCCGCCTAGGTCTTGGCGACATCTTTGGAAGCCAGTGGAGGAGTTTCTACTGCGGCTTGGGGATGAAATGTTGCAGTGGGTGCCTTGCACTTTGCTTTGGGCTGTCTGCATCAAGTCCTGCACTGACACAGACTTACCCAGACTGTGATCTAAGTGACTGGTACCTGAGCAGTAGTTTAGGGTTGCTGGTACCAGGGGCTCTAGCTCAAGACTCATATGCCGCCTCCAGGAGCCCTCCTCCTTGGTGTTAAGTCTACCCTTGTTGTTGGCGCTACCCCGTAGGTGCTTTCCCAGTGTGCAGAGCCCCAAATCTAGGCCAACTTCCTCCACCACATTGCTGTCCTTTATTTGCATTCCTTGACCTCCACAGAAGTCTTCAATTTCAGGGGAATTTTCATTGGAGGATGCTCGCCTCAAGCTGCTTAGACCTACATTCCTATTAGGAGGTGGTGGTGGCGGGAGCCTTGCCAGAAGACAAAATCCCCCATCTGCTGCTCCTCCACCCCCACCACTGCTGATACTATTTGGTGTGAGGATGGGAGGAGAGCTCCCCGCTGTTTCATCATTGGCACTTTCAGGTGTGGTGGACTGATCCAGGGGCTGATGTTGGGGAAGATGATGGTGGTGGTGGTGCAGATGGTGGTGCTGTGGCAAAGGCGATGGGCTTAAAGTTGAGGAAGCAGGGCCAGAAGGAGGTGTAGTGCTGGAGGTATTAAGATCGAGATCATTTGGGGTCGCCAGGATGAGATGGAGTCCTCCCTGGGAGAGGTGAGGGTTGGTCGAGGAGTGTGTGGCACAGCCACCAGGGTGAGGCTCTGCACTGCTGCTCACCTGGCTGGGGAAGGAGAGATCTTTGCTGAAGACAGAGGACTGGTAATCTGAAGTCTGTTCCAGCTCAAACAGTGGCAGAGATGAAAGTGTGAGAGCTGTGGATGAGCCTTTCCGCAGGACCTGGCGATAGATGTCGAGCAAGGAGTCGAGTTTTGACTCAATTGACTGGACCTGTGATGTGAAAAAAAAAAATGGTTTAAAAAATATATTTTTGTGTTTATATGCATGTTAATTGTGTGACTGTGTCAATTCTCTCATATTTTGAAATGCATCTGTATTCATAATTATCTTTGAAGATTCATACTCCTGTTAATTATTTCTCGTGCACACCACCCAATTGAACTGAACCTATTTAGGTATTTACATTGTTGCCTCTTACGTGGTCCACAAAAAGCATGAAATGCATCATAGGACTCAATCATGATGAGGTTATGAATCTATGGCGTTGGATATACAGTACCATGGCACTACAGTGGAGATTGTATCACATAAAGAGAAGGATGGGACAATTTTTGCTTACCAAGAGCTAAATGAGTCTGAATAATTCATAATCACTGTTTATTACTGGGGATAAACAAAAAAAAACAAAAACAGCGAGGCTCTCAAAACAACATGTATTCCTGATGCTTTTGGGTGTGTGTGGTACAATCATACTTTAAGGCTGTTTTTTTTCTTGTTGTTGGAACATCAAAGCCTAACATTTGAGACACATTTCATTAATGGTAGATCTAAATAGTTATACCTCTACTCAATAATCACATTTATATTTTGCATGGGCTAAAATGCCTCTCGTTTGCCTGACACAAAATGTATTATTATTATTATGTTAATGATCATTTAAAAAATAATCCAAAGAAGAGAACAAGCACCTGGCGCTCCACTTTACAAACACGACCCAGCATGCTCATGTCTTCTAGCAGATCTCCATCAGACAGCAACTTCTCACGAATCTTCTTGTCCAGTGGGATCTGTCCCTTCCCAAGGATTTGGTCAACCCTATATATCACAAATGAACACCGTAACCTATCAATTATTTGAATACATAGTAGTGCAGTGTATAGTACAGAATACTGAAATAATGATCAAGCCTACATTTACTGACTGTGAAATCTCTAATCGAGCAGAAATTTATTATTAAATTTATTAGTATTATTACTCTGTTGTATGAATAACACAGATTAATTGTACTTACCGCCATCTAGTGGATCAGCATTTAATTATTGTCGGTTACCATACTGTATGTTGCTGACATAGATTTACAAGGATATGTTATTTGTCGTAAATAAATCATTTTTAGACCATTTAAGTGACATTTGACAATTTCCCGCAGCACACTTGATGATGATCTCTTGTGGCACACTAATATGCCATGGCATAGTATATTTGGGAATCACTGCTTAAACACAGGGTCAAAATTATACATTGAGACTCCAATACAGTTACAAGAAAAGGTATGTGAACCCTTTGTAATGACCTGGATTTCTGTATAAATTGGTAATAAAATGCGAGTCAAACAACAAAAGCCAATTTTTCAATAGTAATACCAACCACACAAACAAATGTTCCCATGTTTTTATTGAACAAAATATGTAAACATCACAGTGCAGGGTGGAAACAGTATGTTACCCTTCGGCTTTAATAACTAGTTGAGCCTCCATTGGCAGCAATAACCTCAACCAAACGTTTCCTGTAGTTGTAGATCAACTACAGTTTCCTGTAGTGGAGACTGGACCACTCCAGAAGGTGAATTTTCTTCTGTTGAAGCCATTTAGTAGGTTTACGTCTGCTCTGGGGTTGTTGTTTTGTTGCGCTTTAGTTGGCAGACAGATGGTCTTAATTTGTACTGAAAAATGTCTTGATAAACTTGGGAATTAATTTTTCTGGAAAACGAACAAACAAAACAGGGGGAAAAAAACCATGAAAACTTTTTTTTTTTCGTGTTTTTTTTTGTGTAGTACCGGTATTTAAGCAGACTGTTTTTCTATTGTTGCAGAGTTCAGTGGAGATCAGATTAAAAAAAAAAATTAACATACCAATTTATGCAGAAAAACTTTCTGTACCCACTGTAAATGCAGTCATATGTTCCCCTGTCATGTTGGAATGAAAGTGTAGTTTACACCTTTTTTATAACCATTAGGTGACAGTGGCATATTAGAATGAAAGTGTTCACCTTTCTCATAACCTCTAGGTGGCGGTGGCATTTTAGAATGAAAGTTTACAGCTTTTTATATAACCACTAGATGGCAGCATACATTTATAAAATGTGAAAGTTGTTTCCATTTGGCCCTATACCTATGTATAATGCGCGCTATTGACTTTTGGCAATTTCTTTGTGGAAAAAAATTTGCATTATGCACGAGAAAATACGGTAAGTGTATTTAAACTGTCATTGTCAAGTTTGTTTCTTTTTTGTTTTCATTCTTGGTGGCAGAGTCAGACATTCTCGATAGTCTCACTCTCACTGAGCAGCGAGGAAGAGGCTCTTTCCCTCTTCGACAGCGGAATCAAACCCGCATGCAGGACGAACCAGCGTCTGCAAGAGCACCGGCATTAGGCCATTCGGCAGGACTGTCCGATGGCAGGTCACAAGTGCCAATCAGAACAGGAACATATTAATCATCAGTCTGAAAAACCTTTTTTATTTTTTATTTTTTTTTATTTTTATTTTTTTAAATCAAGTGCTTATAACTCACAACAGGCTCACAAGGCTATGAAGCAATCAAAACTGCTACGGCACGCAGGATTAAAAGGCGAGCCTTCAGAGTTTTTTTTTTTTTTTTTTTTTTAAAGAAAACATGATTACCCAAAGATGGGACCAACAGCGCTCCCACTAATTACAACAACTACATTCAATGTAATGATGTCTTAGCATAGTCAATAACTTCTTTTTGCATTCTCATCAGGATCCTACTAGTGCTTTTCTGATTGTACTGGAGAAGAGCATTTGGAGCTGTTCAGTTGCAGTGAGCTCTGTGTCATCATCATTTAAATCCCCCATGCAGATGGTTAATGTGAATGATGGTGATGCTGGAGCAACTGCAAATGGGATTATGGTCCATTTTTATGTAAATCTGTTTGTTATCAGCATAGCAAACATGTTGGCAAGACTCAGATGGAGAATGTACAAAATGATAAAATTGGGCCAAGGACCAACCCTTTAGGGGCACAATGGTGGGTGGCGTGGTGCAGAGGATAAGAGTAAGCCCTGAAACTGGAGGGTCGGTGGTTCGTATCCCCACCTGATCACGTCACCGTTGTGTCATGTGGACTGCTTCCATCAGACTGCCCCAGGGTACCTGTGGCTATATAAGTCGCTTACCACCATCAGGGTGTGACTGTGGAGTGACTGAATAATGTGTCCAATTGTTAAGTGTTTGAGTGCCTTGAAAATTGCTAGATAAGTGTAATGCATTATTATTATTATGACTACAGAAGGTGGTGAGTTCCCTGGATATTTGCCACTCCCAGGGAGACGTGCAGTTCTCCTGGAGAGGTATCACTATGAATAACATCTTTACCTTGCCTAACGATAAAACATTTGCCCAGAATGTATTTGGCCAGGCCATGTGGACAGCTACAAATTTCAGTTGTTCTTGAAGGAGCAAACAAAAAAAAGAAATTTCATAATTTTTGGTAGTTGACAGATAAATAGGCAAAAATCATGAGTAATTCTACGAAGATCGGAAGAGTGTATGAAAATAAATTACTTGGTGTAATCACCGGTCCCAAGCCCGGATAAATGCAGAGGGTTGCGTCAGGAAGGGCATCCGGCTTAAAACTTAAAACCAAACAAATATGAGCGTTCATCCAAAGAATTCCATACCGGATTGGTCGTGGCCCGGGTTAACACAACCGGCGCCGTCAACCTACAGGGCGCCGTTGGAAATTCAGCTTCTGTGGGTCGAAGTCAAAGAAGAAGAAGAGGTGGAAAGCGGGTTTTTCAGCAGAAAGAGAAGAGAAAAGCACAGATCCTAGAACTGAATGTGGGGACTTTGAATGTTGGGACTATGACAGGAAAATCTCGGGAATTGGTTCACATGATGATTAGGAGAAAGGTTGATATATTGTGTGTCCAGGAGACCAGGTGGAAAGGCAGTAAGGCTAGAAGTTTAGGGGCAGGGCTTTAAATTATTTTACCATGGTGTAGATGGGAAGAGAAATGGAGTCGGGGTTATTTTAAAAGAAGAGTTTGTTAAGAATGTCTTGGAGGTGAAAAGAGTATCAGATCGAGTGATGAGGCTGAAATTTGAAATTGAGGGTGTTATGTGTAATGTGATTAGTGGCTATCCCCCACAGGTAGGATGTGACCAAGAGGTGAAAGAGAAATTCTGGAAGGAGCTAGACGAAGTAGCTCTGAGCGTCCCAGACAGAGAGAGAGTCGTAATTGGTGCAGATTGTAATGGACATGTTGGTGAAGGTAATAGGGGTGATGAAGAAGTGATGGGTAAGTACGGCATCCAGGAAAGGAACTTGGAGGGACAGATGGTGGTAGACTTTGCAACAAGGATGCAAATGGCTGTAGTGAACACTTTTTTCCAGAAGAGGCACGAACATAGCGTGACCTACAAGAGCGGAGGTAGAAGCACGCAGGTGGATTACATCTTGTGCAGACGATGTAATCTGAAGGAGGTTACCAACTGTAAAGTAGTGGTAGGGGAGAGTGTGGCAAGACAGCATAGGATGGTGGTGTGTAAGATGACTCTGGTGGTGGGGAGGAAGATTAGGAAGAGAAAGGCAGAGAAGAGAACCATGTGGTGGAAGCTGAGACAGGACGAGCGTTGTGCAGCTTTTCGGGAAGAGGTGAGACAGGCTCTCGGTGGACGGGAGGAGCTTCCAGAAGACTGGAACACTGCAGGCAAGGTGATCAGAGAGGCAGGCAGGAGAGTACTTGGTGTATCTTCTGGCAGGAAAGGAGAGAAGGAGACTTGGTGGTGGAACCTCACAGTACAGGAAATCATACAAGGAAAAAGGTTAGCTAAGAAGAAGTGGGACACTGAGAGGACCGAGGAGAGGCGAAAGGAATACATTGAGATGCGACACAGGGCAAAGGTAAAGGTGGCAAAGGCCAAACAAGAGCCATATGATGACATGTATGGCAAGTTGGACACTAAAGAAGGAGAAAAGGATCTATACAGGTTGGCCAGACAGAGGGATAGAGATGGGAAGGATGTGCAGCAGGTTAGGGTGATTAAGGATAGAGATGGAAATATGTTGACTGGTGCCAGCAGTGTGCTAGCTTAGATGGAAAGAATACTTCGAGGAGTTGATGAATGAGGAAAATGAGAGAGAAGGGAGAGTAGAAGAGGCAAGTGTGGTGGACCAGGAAGTGGCAACGATTAGTAAGGGGGAAGTTAGAAAGGCATTAAAGAGGATGAAAAATGGAAAGGCAGTTGGTCCTGATGACATTCCTGTGGAGGTATGGAAGCATCTAGGAGAGGTGGCTGTGGAGTTTTTGACCAGCATGTTCAATAGAATTCTAGTGCGTGAGAAGATGGCTGAGGAATAGAGGAAAAGTGTACTGGTGCCCATTTTAAGAACAAAGGTGATGTGCAGAGCTGTGGGAATAAAGTTGATGTGCCACACAATGAAGTTATGGGAAAGAGTAGTGGAAGGTAGTCTCAGGACAGAATTGAGTATTTGCGAGCAACAGTATGGTTTCATGCCTAGAAAGAGTACCACAGATGCATTATTTTCCTTGAGGATGTTGATGGAAAAGTACAGAGAAGGTCAGAAGGAGCTACATTGTGTCTTTGTAGATCTAGAGAAAGCCTATGACAGAGTACCCAGAGAGGAACTGTGGTGCTGCATGCGGACGTCTGGAGTGGCAGAGAAGTATGTTAGAATAATACAGGACATGTACGAGGGCGGCAGAACAGCGGTGAGGTGTGCTGTAGGTGTGACAGACGAATTTAAGGTGGAGGTGGGACTGCATCAGGGATCAGCCCTGAGCCCCTTCCTGTTTGCAGTGGTGATGGATAGGCTGACAGATGAGGTTAGACTGGAATCCCCGTGGACCATGATGTTTGCAGATGACATTGTGATCTGCAGTGAAAGCAGGGAGCAGCTCGAGGAACAGTTAGAAAGATGGAGGCATGCACTGGAAAGAAGAGAAATGAAGATTAGCCGAAGTAAGATAGAATATATGTGCATGAATGAGAGGGGTGGTGGGGCAAGAGTGAGGCTACAGGGAGAAGAGATAGCAAGGGTGGAGGACTTTAAATACTTGGGGTCAACCGTACAGAGCAATGGTGAGTGTGGTCAGGAAGTGAAGAAACTGGTCCAAGCAGGTTGGAACGGGTGGAGGAAGGTGTCAGGTGTGTTATGTGACAGAAGAGTATCTACTAGGATGAAGGGCAAAGTTCATAAAACAGTGGTGAGCCCAGCCATGATGTACGGATTAGAGACAGTGGCACTGAAGAGACAACAGGAAGCAGAGTTGGAGGTGGCGGAAATGGAAATGTTGAGGTTTGCTCTCGGAGTGACCAGGTTGGATAAAATTAGAAATGAGCTCATCAGAGGGACAGCCAAGGTTCGATGTTTTGGAGACAGTTAGAGAGAGCAGACTTCGATGGTTTGGACACGTCCAGAGGAGAAATAGCGAGTATATTGGTAGAAGGATGATGAGGATGGCGGTGGCAGGCAAGAGAGCTAGAGGAAGACCAAAGAGAAGGTTGATGGATGTCGTGAGTGAAGACATGATGGCAGTTGGTGTTCGAGAGGAGGATGCAGGAGATAGGCTTACATGGAAAAGGATGACGCGCTCTGGCGACCCCTAACGGGACAAGCCAAAAGGAAAAGAAGAAGAATCATTGATGATAAACTACGTATGGTGGAAATTCCATATAGACAAAGTGAAAGCCTAGATGTCAAAAACCATATCAATTCTACCTAAATCTAAGTCTGTCTTAAATAAAAAAGTCATATACAATCTACTGTTCACTGTTACCGCCATATATTGTGTGGAACTATGGGGTAACACGTACTGTCCCCTCCAAAGTTATTGGAACGCCAAGGTCAATTCCTTTGTTTTTGTTGTATAGTAAAGACATTTGGGTTTGAGATCAAAAGATGAATATGAGACAGACGTTCATAATTCCAGCTTTCATTTCATGGTATTTACATCTCGATGTGTTAAACAACTCAGGACAGAGCACCTTTTGTTTGAAGCCACCCACTTTTCAAATGAGAAAAAGCATTGAAACAGACATGATTAAATTAACTAAAAGTGAATAACATTTAATATTTGGTGGCATAACCCTTACTTGCAATAACTGCATCAAGCCTGCGACCCATTGACTTCATCAGACTGTTGCATTCTTCATTTGAAATGCTTTTCCAGGCCTTTATTGCAGCCTTTTTCAATTCTTGTTTGTTTCTGGGGGGTTCCCCCTTCAGTCTCCTCTTCAGGAGGTAAAATGGATGCTCTATTGGGTTAAGGTCCAGTGATTGACTTGGCCAGTCTAAGATCTTCCACTTTTCCCCCCCTAATGAAGTCCTTTGTTGTGTTGGCAGTGTGTTTTGGGTCATTGTCTTGTTGCATGATGAAGCTTCTTCCGATTAGTTTTGATGCATTTTTCTTTAAATTGCCAGACGACATGGTTTGCCAACTTCCACAGGGGAGGGTTGAAGGTATCACAATCCACTGTTCGAAGAAAATTTCGAGAGAAGAAATATTAAGCCATACCACAACATACAAACCACTCATCAGCAAAAAGTATTGGAAGGCCAGATTGGATTTTGCAAAGAAGTACAGAGATGAGCCAAGTTTTGGAACAATGTTGACATCTCGATGTCAATACCATGAAATGAAAGCTGAAATTCTGAACTTTTGTCATCTTTTGATCTCAAACACGAATGTCTTTAGTATTCAACAAAACCAACGCAATAGACCTTGCCGTTGCAATACTTTTGGAGGGCACTGTATAAAACGCTCATCCAATCTTTAAGCTATAAAAAAGGCAATCAGAGTTATTCAAACAGGCTACACAGAACAAACCAAGCAACTATATAACAACTTAAATACACTCAAATTCTACGCCTTAGTTGAATTCAAAACAGGACAGCTAATCTATAAAATTCACAACAATCTACTTTGCCAGAGTACTCAGAGGCTGTTCTAAATAAAAAAGAGTTGTTATAAACTGAGAGGAACAGGGGTGTTTAAAAAATCTAAAACAACAACAAATATAAAACAGCGATGTGTCTCCGTAAGAAGAGTTAACCTTTGGAATGATGATAATGAATTGATTAATGTTGCTCCCTAACTATGTTTAAAAATATATATATATATATTTTTTTTTTTTAAGAAGGGGGACCGGAGGGTGTGTTCCAATTACAGGGGGATCACACTCCTCACCCTCCCTGGTAAGGTCTATTCAGGGGTGCTGGAGAAGAGGGTCCGTCGGGAAGTCGAATCTCAGATTCAGGAGGAGCAGTGTGGTTTTCATCCTGGCAGTGGAACAGTGGACCAGCTCTTCACCCTTGGCAGGGTCCTCGAGGGTGCATGGGAGTTCGCCCAACCAGTCTACATGTGTTTTGTGGACTTGGAGAAGGCGTTCCACCGTGTCCCTTGGGGAGTTCTGTGGGGGGTGCTTCGGGAGTATGGGGTACCGAACCCCCTGATACGGGCTGTTCGGTCCCTGTACGACCGGAGTCAGAGTTTGGTCCGCATATCCGGCAGTAAGTTGGACTCGTTCCCGGTGAGGGTTGGACTCCGCCAAGGCTGCCCTTTGTCGCAGATTCTGTTCATAACTTTTATGGACAGAATTTTTAGGCGCAGCCGAGTCGTAGAGGGGTTCCGGTTCGGTGGCCTCAGTATTGCATCTCTGCTTTTTGCTGATGATGTGATTCTGTTGGCTCCATCAAGCCGTGACCTCCAACTCTCACTGGAGCAGTTCGCAGCCGAGTGTGATGTGGCTGGGATGAGAATCAGCACCTCCAAATCTGAGACCATGGTCGTCAGTCGGAAAAGGGTGGCATGCCCTCTCCAGGTCGGGGATGAGATCCTGCCCCAAGTGGAGGAGTTCAAGTATCTTGGGGTCTTGTTCACAAGTGAGGGAATAATGGAACGGGAGATCTACAGGCGGATCGGTGCAGCGTCTGCAGTGATGCAGACTTTGTATCGGTCCGTTGTGGTAAAGAAGGGGCTAAGCCGAAAGGCGAAGCTCTCAATTTACCGGTCGATCTACGTTCCTACCCTCACCTATGGTCACGAGCTGTGGTCCGCAGGTTGTCTGGGGTCTCCCTTAGAGATAGGATGAGAAGCTCGGTCATCCGGAAGGATCTCAGAGTAGAGCTGCCGCTCCTCCACATCGAGAGGAGCCAGATGAGGTGGCTGGGGCATCTGATTCGGATGCCTCCCGGACGCCTCCCCGGTGAGGTGCACGTCCCACCGGGAGGAGACCCCGGGGACAACCCAGGACACACTGGGGAGACTACGTCCTTCGGCTGGCCTGGGAACACCTCGGGATCCCCCCGGAAGAGCTGGATGAAGTGGCTGGGGAGAGGGAAGTCTGGGCGTCCCTGCTAAAGCTACTGCCCCCGCGACCCGACCCGGATAAGCGGTAGAAAATGGATGGATGATATATATATATATATATATATATATATATATATATATATATATATATATATATACACAGTGTTCCCTCGCCACTTCGCGCGTCATGTTTTGCGGCTTTAGTGCTTCGCGGGTTTTTCCAAAATATTCATAAAAAAAATGTAAATACAGCCATAACGGCAGCCATATTGCGGAAAGACGCGTTGTTTCATATTGATGCGGGCGAGAGAAGGTTTCCCTGCATGCCAAACAAGGAGATGAGTTGACTCAGAGACTTTGTACATGCCTGTACTGTACGGGCACTCATACAAGGCGCTTGATTGGTTCCCGGCGAGAGCACAAGTGAACCCGTGAGCTGATTGGCTGCCATCATCGCAGCCTCACCCAGCATCTTCCCTTGTTGTGTCTCGCCAGTCTCGTCCATGCTGTTGTGTTCACAATAACCTTTTTTGTTTAAGTGATAATTAATTGATTAGTTAAGAAAGCCCTTACAATGCCCTTACAAAAAAACAAAGACAACAACTGCCCATCACCATGTTTTTCTCCATGGAAAAAACCCGAGCTACACCGTCAGCACCTCCAGCTAGAGGCTCCGAGTTAACCTAAAGCCTATACGAGTCAAGTGAGAGCCTCTCCTCCGCCACCAACACAAGCCTCTTCGCCTCTCTCAGAAGGCAATGTTGATGAATGTCAATTACTGTATAATCTTTAATTATAAAGGTTTTATAATTAAAGATTTAAGTAAATACGTGTACTGTTGTAATCTTTGTCTCAAATATGTAAATTATAAATACTGTTTACATATTTTAAACATTCTGGTACCCACATCCACGAAAATTCCTGGGGGGGGGGGGGGCAAATCCTACTATGGGGTTTTTCACCTTTCGCGGGGGGTTCTGGTCCCCATTAACCATGAAAAACGAGGGAACACTGTATATATATATCTGGAACATGCTATTTTTGGTACAATAACAGTTTTTTCGTAAAACCGGCTGTCTATGGCATCTAATCAGATTTTGGAAATAGGAAGCACACTAATTCCTCGCAGCTGAAAGTGACCCGCCTTGACTTGCCACTACGACGACAACAAGCACACCAGCGTGGTAAGCTTGAATTAAATTTAAAACCTTTCGAATATTTTCAAACTTTTTTTTATATTTATTTAGAAAAACCTTGTACAGTACTGGATGTTTTCAGCCACAAAAAAAGTACAAAACAATAATTTTGTACTGTCCAATAATATGGGTACATTCGTCCACAAAAGAAATGTGCTTCAGTATAACGGATCGTCAGATGTAACGGATGACCCCTCACCCCTATTAGTCTATTAAAAAGAGGTTACCCAGGTATTTAGATTTGGTGAATGTTTCACATACTGTATTTGAGCCTATTTTTGTGTTCAAGCCTTTAAAAAAAATCATTCTAAACAATTCAAACACATAGATACATTTTGAATAATTCAAAGTTGTGACACTTATGCCCATTCTGAGTGTATGTTCAGTACGTTTCTGACAACTGTATCTGCATGGCACTGTGATCGCCTCCGTTGCGATTTTGCTAGTATACAGTAGGCCTACTATACTGTAAAGACAATTGAATGCAAGATGGTGAAAGTTGTGAAGATTTCAGTGCAATTTGACCTAGATTTGGAGACAAATAAAAATATATTTTTTTAAATATCTTACTGTATTACTTCTAAATTAAGTTTTGGTTATTATTATTAGTATTATTATTAGTATTATTATTTTGCATAGTTTGTTGAACCGTCTTATGGTCAAGGAACTTGCTCAATTCAAATCAGTGAAAAAGCCATACATGGTCACACATCAGTTGTCACAGATTGTTCAAAGTAATAGTTGAACGACTGTAACTACTAAGTGGCAAATAGATCTGTATTTGAGGTACACACTCACTTCCGTAATTATAAAAGAAGAAATACGTAATTTTTTTGTGATTTATTTGAATAGACATTCGTTAAAGTGTAATACATTTCATCTATGATTAGGCTAACATAATTTTGTTTAAATTCTACAAAGTCATTTATATGACTTTGCGGTATCTGAAAATTTTACCAGTAAGTGGGATATTTTCTGATTAATAAAATGTGCAACAACAAAAGGGGAACTAGGAATTTCATCCTTCGAATAGTAGATGGAAGCAAAGAGCTATGCGTTAGACGATGTGTAAGCTGCGGGGATCAATTCATTTTCACCTCAAACAGTTCAGTGAATTCAGATTATGTAGTAAGGCAGATATTGTGCCTTAATATGTCTACGTATGAGCTACATCTTGAATTGGTAAGTAAACCCATTCGGTGTGTATGGGCACTCTGACCCTTGGGTGGAGTTCTTTCTGCCCTGGCTGTAATAGAGAGGCAGGGAGGGGGAGGAAAAGGTCTTGGCACGACTGCACAGGGGCTGTGGGCCTACAATCATGTCCAGCCTGTGAGGAAGCAAAATGAGAACACATACACAAACACATGCATGAAGTATGGATGCAAATGCAAGCATGCATACACACACAAACACTCACAGATCAACATGTAAATGCAGTTGTACTCATAAGTTAACAGTGGTATGAGAAGGTTTTTGCCCCCCCTCCCTGATTTCTTATTTTTTTGCATGTTTGTCACGTTTCCCATCATCACACATATTTAGATATTAGTCAAAGACAACACAAGTAAACACAAAAATGCATTTTTTAATGGTTATTATTATTAAGGGAGGGAAAAAAATCTAAACCTACCTGTGAAAAAGTGATTGACCCCTCTGTAAAAACATAACTGCGGTTTATTATACCCGAGTTCAATTTCTCTAGCCACACCCATGCCTGATTCTGCCACACCTGTTCTCAATCAAGAAATCACTTAAATAGGACCTGCCTGAGAAAGTGAAGTAGACCGAAAAGATCCTCAAAAGCTAGACATCATGCCGAGATCTAAAGAAATTCAGGAAAAAATGATAAAGAAAGTAGTTGGGTGTAGGTGAGAGAGTATTGATGTGGAAAAGGTTATAAAGCCATTTCTAAAGCTTTGGGACTCCAGCGAATCACAGTGAGAGACATTATCCACAAATGACGAAAACATAGAACAGTGGGGAAACTTCACAGGAGTGGGCTGCTGACCAAAATTACCCCAACAGCGCAGCGACGACTCATCCAAGAGGTCACAAAAGACCCCACCACAACATTCAAAGAACTGCAGGCCTCACTTAAGGTTAGTGTTCATGACTCCACCATAAGAAAGAGACTGGCCCGCATGGCTGAGCTCCAAAACGAAAACCACTGCTGAGCAAAAAGAACATTAAGACTTGTCTCAATTTTGCCAGAAGACATCTTTGTTAGCACATCTGCCTCACAGTTCTGAGGACCGGGGTTCAAATCCCCCCTTGCCTGTGTGGAGTTTGCATGTTCTCCCCGTGCCTGCGTGGATTTTATCCAGGCACTCAAGTTCCCTCCCACATCCCAAAAACATCCATGGTAGGTTGATTGAAGACTCTAAATTGCCCGTAGCTATGAATGTGAGTGAGAATGGTTGTTTGTTTAAATGTGCCCTGCGATTAGCTGTCAACCAGTTCAGGGTGTACCCCGCCACTCGCCAGACGATAGGTGAAATCGGCTCCAGCATGCCCGCGACCCTTGTGAGGATGGAGCAGTACAGAAAATGGATGGATGGATGGATGGGCATCTTGATGACCCCCAAGACCTTTGGGAAAATACTCTGTGTCTGATAAGACAAAAATTGAAGTTTTTGACAGGTGTGTGTCCCATTACATCTCGTATAAAAGTAAAACTGCATTTCAGAAAAAGAACATCATACCAACAGTAAAATATGGTGGTGGTAGTGTGATGGTCTTCGTGACGTCAAGCTGAAACAAACTTGGGTTCTGCAGAAAGATAACGATCCAAAACATACCAGCAAGTCAACTCTGCAAGGGCTTAAAAAAACAAAAGGAAGGTAATATTTAAATTTGTTTGATGATGGGAAACATTTAAGTGTGACAAACATGAAAACAAATAAGAAATCAGGGATGGGCAAACAGTTTTTCACACCACTGTATACCCCAGCAGAATTTGTGAAATATTGTAAAACCATCTCATTATTTTCTTTCTGTAATGTTCTCTAATTGCTAGGTTTTGTGCAGTAATTGTACTTACATTTGGAAATGCCGTAATAGTTTACTTTGAGTCCAAACAAAATTGAAATGTGTTTTGCCTTATCACTCGTGTTTTCTTTCAAGAATGGTAGACACAAATTCTGCCAGGGTATGTAAACTAATTAACACAACCGGCCAACCAAAACATTTGACTACTTGCACAAATGTAGATATCCAACACAATACCTCAAATATTCTGCCTTTACCAATATAATAATGTTTGGGTTTAGGTAACACAGATAGAGAGGTATTAATTTAGTAATACTGTATGTATATTATTATTGTTGTGATTTACCTTGGTGTAGAAATGCCTTGTCTCCAACTGAGAGCTGTTCTCAATATTGTTGACACTTTCTTGGAACTAATTGAGGCAACCAAACTATTCAGAGCAGCTCTTTTATAATGCACACATGATCTACACAATTGCAAACCATAACTAGAAGTATGATCATATCAAATTACTAATACTCTGACAGTGTCGATCAAAACCGAACAATATTATCTTTGCATAGGCATCATTAATGTACACAGTTTTTGTCTTCCATATCAAGTTGTCATAATGTTGTGGCTGGTCAGTGCATTTAACATATCTTTAGAAATGGAATATAAAAATAAACGTTTGGCCAATCATGCAGGATGTATTGAACGTGGACTGTGTTGCACTCCCTACCTGGTTTGTAGGCTCTTAATGCGGCACAACATGTCCAAATGACCTGCAGAGTACTGCTCAATCACATCCTTCACATCATAAGGACGCAGGGTCTCCTTGAACTTCTTCTTTGCAACATGGAACTTCATTATTCTGAGGGAAGAGTAGGTGTTTCACTGTCAGCCACAAGGGAGAGCGCGGATGTAGTTAAAAAAAAAAAAGCATTTTCTTTCTATAACTGATAATGACAATTAATCAGTACTTTATTCTCTACGTGGTGTTTTCTTCACATCTTCCAAATGTTCCCCTGGTCACCAGCTAATGATTTCCTCACTCAATTTCCAACAACCTGACACTTGAACAATCACTTCATTGCGCCCAATCAAGACGTGCTTTTTTATTTTAGTTGTGTGCACATAAAACATCCCTCTGAGACACAGTTCTCTGTATTTATTCACCTGCAAAACATCAAGGCCAAATTTACGGGTATTTGGCTAAAACCAAGTGTCTTTGAGTCCCTAAGTGGGGGGAAAAAAAGAACATACTGTATCTGGCAAGGACAGACAGCAGTAAAACTTAACGATTACAAAGAAGCCAGTGTAGAATAGTCATGTGTGAAGCAAGAATTCTCAATTGATAATCAAGCTGTGGACTTGTTTTTATCAGTATAGGTTAGAAATTAAAATGCACCCAAACATAATTACCTTTTTAAATACATTACATGCACTTTTATTCTTTTTTAATTTATTAATTTTTTTAAAGGCAACAAGGCAGAACGGTGACCGACTGGTTAGCACATCTGCCTCATAGTTCTGAGTATCCGGGTTCAAATCCGGCCTCCCCTGTGTGGAGTTTGGATGTTCTCCCAGTGCCTGTATGGGTTTTCTCCAGGCACTCCGGTTTCCTCCCACATTCCAAAAACATGCACAGTGGGTGAATTGAAGACTCAATTTTCTGTAGGTGTGAATGTGAGTGTGAATGATATGTGCTCTGCGATTGGCTGGCAACCAGTTCAGGGTGTACCCCGCCTCTCGCACACAGTCGGCTGGGATAGGCTCCAGCGTACCTGGGAACCTAGTGAGGATAAGCGGTGTAGAAAATGGATGGATGGATAAAAAGGAAACTAGAACATGTGTTTCTTAGCAAATGTACTGTAACTGTAACAGGACTGGTCTTTGTTGGATGCTACTTTAAACAAAGGGCACAAGAAATGTATTTAGAAAACAAAAAGAAAAGAAAACAAACAAAAAGAAAAGAAAACAAACATCATCAGGCTTATTTCCCCCCCCCAAACATATTTCTATTGCAGAGTTCAAAGCACACAGTAGAAATGCCATGTTGTCATCATTTTTATATTTTACCCCCAAAATCCAAATACTTAAAAACTAAATGTCCATTTCTCTGACATAGAAGGATCCCAGAACATACGGACCCTTCCGTGACACATGCATACAAAATAAAACTTAAAAACAGATTAAAATATAATACAAATAATAGATCATAGATCACAAGGTACAATAACTGAGAAATAGAAGGGTACACTTAAATACTATATACCCATGTACAGTATACATACACACACGTGTGTGTGTATATGTATGCATACACAAACATATACACCCAAAAAAAAAAAAGAAGCAATCAGTTAAATTGCTCACATCACGGGAAATAAAATAGCTGTCCACATCCAGAACAACTCTTCAGCGAGTAACTGTTATATTGTAGGCAGGTCTATCCCAATCCGGGGAGCGGTCAGACAAGCCCTGGGATCGGTATTGGTAGGCAATGGGTCTCCCATTCCATCATAGAGCCTCATCTGGCGCAAGTGTCTCAAAGTATTGAAGCAGGGCCTTCTAGTGAGTGTAAAACCTATTGCAGCACCCTCTAAGGGTAAATTAAAATAAAAAAATAAAATAAAAAACTGATGAAAATCCAAATGTTCAAGCAAACAACAGGCTTTTATTACTACACTGTACGATGTCACTCTTTGCGGCCCTAGAAATTGTGCGTCGTGGAATAGCTACTCAGTTAGCCTCCAGGCTAGTAAAAACAAGGAACTACTGTAGATACACTGCAAAAGTTTTTTTTGTTTTTTTTTAATATATATATTGGCTGAGAAGCACATGTTATCGATCTCCTGCGAGGTTGTACAATTTAGCCATGAACCATCCGATATTTGGCGCGTTCCTCAGTAACCTCTGGAGCGTAGTCTTCAAAAACCGGGTACCTTTGGTACTGGAGTGTGCCTCGCTTCTTGCGTGCTTCCGGTATGTACAAGTCCTTGGCCTTGTTGTGATGACAACAAATAATTATGGGACGCGGCTGTAACACGGCTTATGGTTTATCGATCAGTGCCCTGTGTGCACGGTCGAGTACGGGTGGGAGATTGAAGGGTAGTTTCATCCTGCAATTCCACTAGGAGGTCGAAGAAAAAGCTTGTGGTGATGGGGCCCCTCAATTCTGGGAGGCCGATGATTCAAATGTTATGTTTGTGATTGCGGCCCTCCAAGTCTACAGTCTTTTCCGTTAGCTTAGCACAGCTATTCGCCAGGGCAGAGGATTTGTCCTCTTATGCTTGAATACGTTGAATATTTAGTTCTGCGTCATTTGTGTCCATGTTCTGTTACCGGGGTCTGTATTTTGTCCAATTTAGCTTCCACAGCTGGAAAATGTTTTTTTATATCGGCTGAAATGCTCGCTCTGTGGTCCTCCATTAGGCTAGCTAAGCTAGTCAAGCATATGTCGCTGCACGAGGTAGAGGCTTCTGCTTTGGTTTTCCGTTAAGGTTTCGAAGAGTTCGACATATTGCTCAGTCGTTTCGTATTGTTGTTTATAATCTGGTTTCATTTGCACGGGTCGCAAAAGTAAGTTTTTTTCACAAATAATTTTAAGTTAGAGTTGACACAGAGACTACGCTGTGCTCACATGCGCACCAAACCGCAAGTCCATCCATCCATCCATTTTCTGTACCGCTTATCCTCACTAGAGTCGCGGGCGTGCTGGAGCCTATCCCAGTATCTTCGGGCGAGAGGCGGGGTACACGCCGAACCGGTTGCCAGCCAATAAAAGCTGTTTCTCTGTAGCTTTTGCTCACCTAATGGCTCTAATGGCGGACTTGACAGAGGGCAGCAAGTCCTCCACTGAGATTTCACAGTGACAGCCCTTCTCATCAAAACCATCCTCTCCTGCCACGTTAGAGTCTGCTGTTCAGGAGAGGAGGCAAAGAAAAATACATTTACATTCATTTGATTCATGAACACAAAAGACAAAACTATTTGGGACTTTTAATATGACAATGCTCTGCTTTTCATCACATTAATAGTTAAATATTTGCATGTTGATTGTTTAGACCGATGAGTATAGTATTTTGTTTCCAGTGCTGGGCAAAATATTATTACATTACTATTACGCCATAGAAGTGCAAGACCTTTACAGTAATACAAACCACAGCAAGGGGGAAGATTACAGTCATGGAAAAAAATTCTTTCTTCAGTGTCTTATTCATTTTAATGCTCTGGTACAACTAAAGGTACATTTGTTTGGACAAATATAAGGAAAACAAAAATAGCTCATAAGAGTTTAAGAGCTGATATCTAGCCATTTTCCTTGGTTTTCTTGATAGTAACAAAAATCACTGAGAATACAATTAAGCTTATGCATGTCAAATGGAGACGTCACGTAGTACAGAATCAGCTGCATTTTTGTTGTGTTCATGGCATTTTTCAGGTAATATATTTTCAGTGGTACCAGGCATTAAAATGAACATTAACTTGAAAAAACAAAGCTGATCTATTTTTTCTTTCTTTCTCCTTTTTTTTAATTTTTTTTTATTTTACTGTACATGCTGACTGATGATAAAATATTTTTATGTAAATAGACATGGGTAGAAAAGACTGCAAGGTTAAATAAATTGTATCTAATTACTCGGATTGAAACAGATTAGATTAGATACACTCTCAACACTGTGGGCTCTATTTTCATGGACTGTGCAACTGCGCCAGAGCACAAAAACTGGCATAGCTTGATTTTTGCGCAAGTGCAACTTTTTCCCTGTGTCATTTCACATTTTTACACACAACTTAATTTCTGAGGTGGCACGGTGTACCACTGGTTAGAGCGTCTGCCTCACAGTTCTGAGGACCTGGGTTCAATACCCGGCCCCGCCTGTGTGGAATTTGCATGTTCTCCCCGTGCCTGCGTGGGTTTTCTCCGGGTACTCTGGTTTCCTCCCACATCCCAAAAACATGCATGGTAGGTTAATTGAAGTCTCTAAATTGCCCATAGGTGTGAATGTGAGTGCGAATGGTTGTTTGTTTATATGTGCCCTGCAATTGGCTGGCAACCAGTTCAGGGTGTACCCCGCCTCCTGCCCGAACATAGCTGGGATAGGCTCCAGCACTCCCGCGACCCTTGTGAGGAGAAGCGGCTTGGAAAATGGATGGATTTAATTTCTGAGCTCATTTGTTCTACTTTCTTTGTATGTATGGATGGATTACTTGGGTTGTTCCCAACATCTGGTGAAATTCATCCATCCATTTTCTTCACCGCTTATCCGCACTAGGGTCGTGGGCGTGCTGGAGCCTATCCCAGCTGTCTTTGGTCACCAGCCAATCGCAGTTTGGTGAAATTTTCAGGTCAGTAGCACCTTTGGAAGTGTATTTAGTGAGAAAAATGGTGATATGTTAAATACTTATTTCAGCCGCTGTACATGAGGTCCATCACCAGCTCAAACTGTATTTAATCAAGTTGTCTGTTGCCACACCGGCCAAGAGCACTGACAATGCTGCAGTAAGGCATGGATCGCTGTGTCCTCTTCCGCACAGCGATGTCGCCATACGAGACTATTGAGCTGCATTTAAATTGAATGAGAGCAGCAGCTTTGATTGACGGCAAATCAAGTTAAATTAAGCTGTGTCCACTCGCACAACAATGCAGACCACCCTTTTTTTTTAATACGCCTGCTGTGCGTGTCTTCCAAATTACAAAAACTGGTCCAGTGCGCCTCTGCACAGAGTTATACCTCGTGCCATGCCTGATTCACGCAGTACATGAAAATAGAGCACTGTCTGTTCATGACAACTACCAGTGTAAAATGTATTAAATAGTAACGACTAAAAGTAATCACCAGCATGGGTCTTTCCTGAAGGAGTTATGACAATAAGCTTTTACGGACTTGTCTTTCTTCTGCCTAGTCATCTTGGACCAAATTAGACTACAATAGAAATCATTAAGTAAATTTATTTATTTATCCAAAGTTGGCCATTAAAAGACATCAGAGACTGTGGTGTTTGCACTCAGTGCATTGTGGGTCAATGATGTCAGCGAGTCAAGCTGTTTTGCTCGCTTGTATGAAAATAAAAAATGTATCACAATGGTGAACCGAAAGACACCATATAAAATTAGACTGTATCACCTGGAGCTAGGCCTGGACGATAAGTCAATTATCTTTTTTTTCTTTTTTTTTTTTCCGGAGTTTACATGTATAAAAGACATAGACCGCAACCACAGACCTCATGTCCTATCCCTCAACCAAAATATTATATTTTGTTCAGATAGCCAGGGATACAAGTGGCACTCTTTATCATTTAAAACAAAGCTTTGCACATTATCAATTAGTGTGGGAGTGGATTTATTATTGCTTTGCATACAATGTGCTATGCCACATTTATGTTTCCAGAAGTATTTTATGCAAGACAAGTTTTGCACATTAATTCCCGAAAGGAAGAAGCAGTTACGCTTCAGTTTTTCAGTAAATAACAGCAAAACTTGTTTTGAGTTTTCTGTCATTCGTAGTTACTGTTTTCTTAGGAAAAAGTAAAATCTGTAGGAAAAAAAGTAACAAAAAAATGTAAATCCAACTTTTTGTGAAGAAAAATATCAGATTTTCTATTTTTAGGCCACATCGCCCATACTACCCGGAGCCTATTAAAACACAAGTGATGTCAAATTATACAATGGTCTATCCATTGAAATGCAGACAATGACTATTAATATTTAGACAGAATGTAAAATAAATCCTGTCACAGTTTGAAAGCTTTGTTTTTTCTTATTGTTTTCAAAACACAATGAAACATCTGACTGAACTGCTGGATTGTGCCCTTGAAGCAAAAGAAGATTTTTCCGGAAAATCAAGCTGCACCTGTACTCATCATTTGTTCCTTCTAACTGAAAATATGTCAAGAATATGATTTGGATGAAGAGAGCGGCAATCATAGTCACTCTTACAAGTGATCAAAACTTTATAGCCACTCACCATCAGTGGTGGATCGCGACTGGCTTTTAAGGCGCAGTGAGGGTCTGAAGCGTGTGCGGTCATTGAAACTCCAGCTCTTCTGTACCTTGGCAGGGCTGGTGCCCTCTGTACCAGCCTCTGCCACTGGAGAACGACGGTCATTCATTGAGGATATCTGCCTGTTCTTGATGCTCTGACCTCTTGGGCTAGCCATCCTCACCCGCTCCTTGAAACTGAGTTTCTGGCTGTAGAATGGGAAGAGAGTGAATGGGGAAAAAGAGGAGAGCAAGTGTGAGAAGAACAATATTAATACTAACATTAAGTTATGTTAATTTTTTTAAACAAAATGTTGCGCTTGTCTGAACAGTTTTATTACATATAACATTCCTTATCAACATCTACAAGGAAAGAACAGCATGCAATGCAGCCACAAGATGCAGGCCCAGATTGGTCTCTCTCTCTCTCTCTCTCTCTCCCTCTCTCGCTCAAAAGAGAAATGAGCTTAGTTTAATTTATCACTACTGGGAAGAATAGCCACAATAAAAATAAAAACCTTACCTCAAATTATTTATTCTCAATTATTCCATTTAAACCCACATTTAAATGATCCCAAACATTAGATTCTGCCAGAATTGTCATTCAAAAAATAAGAAAAATATAATTAAGTTCATCCACTCTTCAGAAAAGTAATCAAGAGGGAGGCCAAAATGCTCCCAACTTTAAACACTACTATTTAGCTAACTAATTACAATACCTCATCAAATGGATGCAACACAATGAGGAGAATCATTATTGGCTAGAATTGGAACAGATAGATTGCAACAACATCAAACTCTCAAAACTCCCATTTATTACCACAAGTCTTAAACGCCATAAATGTTTCAAGAACCCAATAATCGCATCCCTCTAAACGGCTTGGTGCAAAAGTTTAGAAGCTACAGGATCTCATTTAGCTCCCAGTATGCTCTCCCCAATCTAGCACAATCCAGATTTTGAAATTAACAATATATCCCTTTATTACAACGTGGAATTGACCACTTACAACTATTTAACAATAATATTTTTAGGACACGTGATGATCCATCCATTTTCAGCACCGCTTATCCTGGTTAGGGTCACGGGGTGCTGGATCCTATCCCAGCTGACTTCTGGCGAAAGGCGGACTACACCCTGAACTGGTCGCCAGTCAGTCGCAGGGCACATATAGACACGAACAACCATTCGCACTCACATTCACACCATCACTGAGTGGGAACTGAACCTACGCTGCCAAAGTCAGGCGAGTGTACCACTACACTATGTGACAGTGACTATGAACTGAATTTCAAATAACAGGCGGAAACTTCCTTCAATACAATAAAAGCAGCAAAAACAGAATACCAACACTCCAAAGCACCCACGAACCGCCGGAATTTGTTATGCAAGTAGTGAAGCTTCTCCCGCAAAGTTAATGATTATTTGCTAAAAACAATATAGTTTATCAGTTAGAACATTAAATATCTTGTCTTTGTAGTGCATTCAATTAAATATAGGTTGAACATGATTTGCAAATCATTGTATTCTGTTTTTATTTATGTTTAACGCAACTTCATTGGAATTGGGGTTGTAAAATACACGCACCGAACAATGCATGCACAAACGCTGCAATAATAGGGAATGACTCATTGTCTCTGCATCCTACCTGAGATTTTTCTGTCTGATATTTTCATCACAAATACAAACACGCTTCAATGATAAAAGAAAACAATAACAGCCATCTGGCATGACCAAAATCCACGTATCTTCCCAAGGAACCCTTAGCTGCCTAACAAGGTGCCTGACGTAAAATAAACAAAGTTCAGCAACATCTGAAAAATGTATACACAAAACGCTGGAATAATAGTGAGTGCTATGGCCACGTATAGGGAGGTCACTGAAAGGGTATTATTGTCTTTTCGTAAATGTGGCTTGAATTATTTAATGTTTTTCCCCATTTGTTCCACATTTATATGAAGAATTATACAACCCCAATGAAGTTGGGTTGTTGTGTTAAAAAAAAAAAATACAATCAAATACAGAATACAATGATTTGTACATGTTCATACATGTTCAACCTATATTTAATTGAATACACTACAAAGACAAAATATTTAATGTTCAAACTGATAAACTTTATTGTTTTTAGCAAATAATCATTAACTTAGAATTTTATGGCTGCAACACGTTCCAGAAAAGGATGGAAAGGTGGCAAAAAAGACCTGAAAAAGTTGAAGAATGCTCATCAAACGCCTGTTTGGAACATCCCACAGGTGAACAGGCTAATTGGGAACAGGTTTGTGCCATGATTGGGTATAAAAGGAGCTTCCCTGAGTTGCTCAGTCATTCACAAGCAAAGATGGGGCGAGGTTCACCTCTTTGTGAACAAGTGCGTGATAAAATAGTTCAACAGTTTAAGGACAATGTTCCTCAACGTACAATTGCAAGGAATTTAGGGATTTCATCATCTTCGGTCCATAATGTCATCAAAAGGTTCCGAAAATCTGAAGAAATCACTGCATGGAAGCGGCAAGGCCGAAAACCAACATTGAATGCCCGTGACCTTTGATCCATCAGGCGGCACGGCATCAAAAACCAACATCAATGTGTAAGGGATGGGCTCAGGAACACTTTAGAAAACCAATGTCAGTAAATACAGTTCGGTGCGACATCCGTGAGTGCAACTTGAAACTCTACTATGCAAAACAAAATAAATTTTTCAACAACACCCAGAAACGCCGCCGGAGAAGTTTTTGGAAATTGTGGACACCGTGTGGTGTAAAAGAACCATCTGGTCTGTTATGGACACAAAGTTCAAAAGCCAGCATCTGTGATGGAATGGGGCTGTGTTAGTGCCAATGGCATGGGTAACTAACACATCTGTGAAGGCACCATTAATGCTGAAAGGTACATACAGGTTTTGAAGACACATATGCTGCCATCCAAGCGACATCTTTTTCATGGACGGCCCTGCTTATTACAGCAAGACAATGCCAAACCACATTCTGCATCTGCTACAACAGCGTGGCTTCGTAGTAAAAGAGTACGGATGCCCGCAGTCCAGACCTGTCTCCCATTGAAAATGTGTGGTGCATTATGAAGTGTAAAATACGAGAAAAAATACGGAGACCTCGGACTATTGAACAGCTGAAGCTGTACATCAAGCAAGAAGCTTTTTTGGAACCTGTTGCAGTCATAAAATTCTAAGTTAATGATTATTTGCTAAAAACAAAGTTTATCAGTTTGAACATTAACGATCTTGTCTTTATAGTGTATTCAATTAAATATAGGTTGAACATAATTTGAAAATAATTGTATTCTGTTTTTAACACAATGTCCCAACTTCATTGGAATTGCGGTTGTACAATACAAATAAACACTGTGATGAATTGTCTTTTTACTTCCAACCTGTTCACTTTCTCCTCCTTCGAAAACAATTACCTTTAAAATACATTAAGTGCACATTTTCAGGTCTCCCCAGAGATTCTCAAGTGGGTTTAAGTCAGGGCTCTGGCTGGGCCATTCAAGAAAAGTCACGGAGTTGTTCTGAAGCCACTACTTTGTTATTTTAGCTGTGTGCTTAGGGTCATTGTCTTGTTGGAAGGTGAACCCTCGGCCCAGTCTGAGGTCCTGAGCACTCTGGAGAAGGTTTTCGTCCAGGATATCCCTGGCAGAGGATCCCCAAATCCAGGTGTGAAGAACTTGCTGCATCATTCCCAAAAATACTTATGGCTGTTTTAGCTCAAAAGGGTGCTTTTACTAAATACTGAGCAAAGGGTCTGAATGCTTACGGCTGTGTGATATTTCAGTTTTTCTTTTTAAATAAATCGGCAAATATTTCAACAATTCCTTTTTTTTCTGTCAATATGGGGTGCTGTGTAGATTTATGAGGGAAAACATTTTATGATTTTAGCAAATGGCTGCAATATAACAAAGAGTGAAAAATGTAAGAGTATCTGAATACTTTCCGTAACAACTGTAACTAATAGAACTAGTAGTAGTCTTAGCTGGACAGTACAGTACACTACAAGAATTGACGAAAGAAAAAAACAATGAACAGGATTATTATTAGTAAGTATTATTGTTTGAATATTGTTAAAATCATGGTAATGGAAGTAGATTGTGCCCGGTAAGATATTATTTTAAAAAAACATTATTATTATTATTGTCTTCGTAATATTAAAAATAAATAAAATATTAAATTGCTAAATATGTTTTGTTCATCTTTGCTATTAAGAATGTAGCCTAAAAATAAGAGTATATATAAAGCAGAGAATGTCAAGCAAAGGTAGCACATTTCTCAAGCAATCAAACCAGACAATGTGCATATTAATGTCCTCATTCGAAAAAGGAAAAAGTATAAAGACATTATAATGCCCAAACCCTGACATTGCACCACGCTACAGATATACCCATGCAATGATGTTCACACTGTGTTCCAAATTATTATGCATATAGGAATCAAATAAAACATTTGAGTTTTTGGTTTAACTTACAAAGTGTTTGCATGTTTCTCCTTTCTATTTAGATCACTGAAAACAATTCCAGACAAGCTTGACAATTTAAGGAATGTTATTTAAGGAGATTGTTCCATATTATTAAGAAAGTTATATTTTTCATAATGGGGGAAACAGAATAATCTTTCAAGTCCAATGACAAAAAAATGGTCAGAAGAAAAATTCTCATGCTGTTAAATGGTTGACGTGCAAGCTGGTTTGTTCCGATAAAGACATATTTAGCAAAGCTTCTGTCAGGCAAATACATTGAGAAGGACTGTTAAAAAGCCAATGATGAGCACTAAGCAGTTACAGTATTTTAAGCTTGTGGCTCTGATCTAATTTACAGTAACTGTATTATTCATTGATGAATGCTGTGCTGCTAAGAATGGTCCAGATGAATGGGCTTCTGAATGGTTTGTGGATACCCACCACATACCAAAAAGGCTTCCACGTCAGCAAGGGGGCGGCGGCATGGTATTTTGGGCTGGAATAATGAAGAGCAAGCTTGTAGGCCCCTTTTCGGTGCCTGATGTTGTCCACTGCAACTTTAGTGGAGTTTCTACGGAACGTTTCCTGCCGTAGTTCAAAAAGAAGGAGTGTGCCTTCCACATAAAAATAATTCTCATACAATTCTCATGCAAAACACTATCCCACACTTCCAAAGATACCACATAAGATTAATCTGCTGTGGGAATAAAGGGGGAAATAGGAATTTTGTGGCCACCATCACTCCCTGACCTCAACCCTATTAAGAACCTGTGGCGCATCCTTAAAAGAAGATCTACGAGGGTAGACAGCAGTATACCTACAGTACAAAGAGCAACTCTGGAAGGCAGTTTTTGTCCCCTCAAATGAGAAACAAGCAGAAACGGAAGAAGAGGCTTGCATGAACGTGAACACCGTCGATCACAAAAGATGAAAAAATGGTATTCATTCTTTGTTTTTTTTTTTAAACATCTAAGTACAATTTTTTTTCAACTAAAATAATAATTATAGCAATCATATTATTTGGCTCCACAGAAATTGGAGTAATATCATAGTGGTTTTGTAAAATCCTCGTTATCGTAGAGCTTTGATATAATTGTTGATGATTAAAAAAAAATATTCACTGTAACTTCTACAGACTATTTCGGAAAATGAACCAACACCGCAAATGTTTACTAATTTGGAACACAGTGTTGTCAGCATTCCCAAAAACATGTCATGGACAGAGCAGCACTATACCTATGTTTCCAAGAGGTACACCTCAGAAGCTTCTGTTTATTACTATACATTTGACTAAAAAAAGAATAAAACAAGGGCAGATAGACATAATGTGTGTGTTATTGGATGCAGGGAGAGAAAGAGAAATGACAAGTTGCTATCAAGCACTTTAAATGTCAACACTGTTCACATTTTTATTTTAGCCATTGTTTGCACTTTTCCCCCCTATATTTTATTGGATCCACTTTAAAAAAAAACAAAAAAACTCAATACCTTCTTTGAAGAATCTTATGCCAAGCTGCGATGAAGTTTAAGGCAACGCATTTGGTGGACCACTGACATTTTGGAGTAGCAAATACAAAGCAATTGAGCTTAGAGGAAAAATAAATCGACGGCAACATTTGAAATATGCTAGTTTGGTGACTCACACACTTCATGTTGATGTGCCTCACTCGGGATGAAACATGGTAACAAGTGACTGACTCACCAGTTTACATCCAGCAAATATGAGAGTCACCTAGGAACAGCACTCACCGATGGCACCATGCACACTGTCTTTTCAAAATTTGTTGTGTTATCTAATCACTGACTTAAGAGTAGCTAAAAAACAAAAGGTTGCTCCCCTGCTTAAGTCACATTTTAGACTGCTGGAATGTTATGTTTCGGACTGTAAGTACGTGATCTGCATGAAGTAAAATGACAAATGTGACTCCCCAACTTGAGTGCAGATACAAGTCCTCGGTGTCTCACGTTGACTGGAGTGTCCTGTAAACATCACATATTACTCACTGTGAACTAGCTAGCTAATTTAGTTGCAGTGCTGCAGTTTTACCATTTTGGTTCAGTCACATGCAGTATCGACACAACCCAATATATTATTAAACCTATGCTGCTTACATTCTGAGAGAGCATTAAACAAGGCTTTGGTCAGATGTCCTGTTAAATGGACAACTGAAATAATATTGAGATGATGACTACAATTATCAGCTTAAGTTGGTTTTTGATTTGTTTCGCACAGGTCAGTTGTGTGTTGAATAAAGATATAACTTGCGGGATGAATTAAAACAATTTTTTAACCTTTATACCAAAATGTGAGTCGAAGTAAAAATGAATTACAGTCATGTTCTAAACTATATACAGTAAAATTACTTCCATCAAAATAATGGTGCCAAGAAATAGAAAAGAACAAGAACACACAGACCCATACCGACCCAAGTGTGAATTGCCTTGAGCATTATGTTCATGTCCCAACACGAAACAATGTAGAATTTGACAAATGAACTACTGTGACACAGCTCTCAAGGTGTATTAAAGGTATTGTTTTCAATTAGCAACTCCATTTTATTAAATGTTTCCGGCTGTGAGTTTTAGGCTCATCTAAGCCAAAAATACAAGAGGAAACTAGAAAAGACTGGGAGGCTTTTCAAAATGGCCAGTAAGCAAAAAGCATTGTCACTGGTCACCAATGTTTTAAACAGCACATTTCAGAGCAGAGGCAGAGCATAATGAATATGATGACTTTTTTTTTTTTCTTTCCTGAATCTCAATTGATTTTGAAGACATTTTTCAATGCTTTGGAGCCAGATAGCCACAGTAACAAATACATCTAAGCCATGTTTTTTTTTTTTGTCTGCATGATGGAAATTCTTCTCTATTAATATGGCAAAATAATGATGTGTTTCGTCACAAACCTTGTCGTTGGTTCTCCTTGTTCTTTTCTGGAGGTGTCAGTTGAGAGTTGAGAAAAAGACAGAAATCATATTAGAGATAATTGTGAGCATTGTGATGAATATTAATTATGTTCATTGTTCACATCAATTTCAGCAATTGCACAAGACCGAACACTGCATTTTCAGGTTAGTATAAAATCTAATGTATTCAGCATTTATTTCAAATTACATGAACATTATTTAAAAAAAAATAAATAAATCATAAAGCCTGGCTTGTGAAAGTACAATTAGCAATGTATACATACATACATACTAGGGCTGCACAATATTGGGAAAAAAAATGACATTGTGATTTATTGGTAAAAGAAATAATATATATAATATATAATAAAAATAATACAGGATCAGTGTTGAGAAAGTTAATTTTTAACACGAACTAGTTCTAAATTCAGTTCATCGTTCCAAGTTCATATTTCATAATTCAAAATTTTAGCCAACTGCAGCTTTCATCGTACAATCTCAAAAAGGAAATATGAGGAAAAATCTGTTGCTTGAATGGTGTTTTATTTTTTTTTAATGAGGAATTAAAATGAAAACAGGACTTTTGTTCTTTATGTGCAAACAAAAACACGCAGCACAGTTTGGCAGGAATGATGGTGAAAGGACATTGATAACTTTGCATTCCTCGTAGCTCTGGCTGACTATATTAATCAAATGATTGATACATTATCAATCATTTTATTACCATTTCCGCGATGTCCCTGTACGCACCTCGCACACTCAGCTGCCACGTGCCTGTCTCGTTTCATTCTGAAGAGCAAAATAGGATCTGCAGCAAGTGTACAATCTTTTAGGGCCAGCCAATCCCAATGCTACCCCTTAAGCCCTTGAAACCAAGCGTGGTCGGGGAGCTCACTAGAAAGCGAAGGATATATATGTATCTATGTATGTATGTTGCTTACAAGACGGCGGAATGGACAAGGAAGTACATCAATGTAAATGAGCATAATTATTGATATTCATACTAATGGCATTTTTTCAAATCCACAGCAAATGCACTTCACCACAATGTACTGCATTTTATGAACAATTAGAAAGAATTATTAGACAGCTAAGTCACATTCAGACGCTACGTAGCTAATATAACGTCGCTAATAATGTGACTCCTGAGTATACTGCGTCATTTGCTTTTCATATAGTTAAGCTGTAGCCTCATATGTAATACAGTATTTCATTGGCGTGAAACCTTAACCTGTGATTCCCCGTGAATATCCTCGTCTGACGTCGGGTTTACGAAACACACATGAGCTCAACGTCATAAATAACCGGACGCCTCCACAGGGACACGAGACAACCATCTTCTACAACAGCGCACAAAATTCCAGAACGACAAGCCCGGTGCCAAAATGACAACGGACGCAAACTGCACTTCTAAAGTTAGAGGAATATGAACGAAAACGACATGAGACTGAAACAAAAAATATATAGTTTTTATAGCGTTCCAGTTAAAATGTAGATACTGTATTTAAATGTGTTGTTTATGTTCTTAACGTTATATTATTTCTATTTCATAAGAATTTATGATCGTATGTTCGACTCATTTCTTATATTCATATTTGTAATTTTTCAAATAAAAAAATCTGCAATACCTAAATGTAAATAATCACACTACCACCATGTCATAATATGGAAATTTCCCCAAATGTCAATAACTGTATGTTCTGTAAATAAGTGTGTCTCTTTGATAATTCCATGCTTCTGTTTTACCTCAACGCTGCAAATTATGTGATACTGTTATTCATTGCTCCTGTGACAGCGACAATAGTTATCTTGTATTCTATTCTGTTCGACATATTTTATTTTTATGTTTGTATTTGCAAATGTTTGGTTATGTGTTTTGTGATGGTAGTTGTTGGTGTTATTTATTGGCCGACGTTAGGCCATGAAGTTAGTTTTGTCAAAATATGTGCCTATAAAAATGTGTTTTCAGAGTAGATAAAGATGAAATATAGTCATGTATGCACGCTGTCATGTGGTCAGGAACACTTCGAAATAATTTTAAAATACCCGTCACATTTAGAAACTGCACGAACCGACACATTCAAATTAAAAAAGCAATTTATAATCATAACATTTATTTGACACGAGACGGCATCTTGCGAAGGTAAACAATTGTTGCGTCTGGTACGATATGTCATCCCAATTCCCATATATGGGAATATTCCCAAGGGGTAAGTGGAAGGGGTAAAACAAAGGGGAAGGGCTAAGGGGTAGAATTGGGATTGACCCTTAATCTTTTGTGCATGTCCAAACAGGTCCCTCTGCTCTTACACTTCATTCACCAGTAGACCAACTACGATGTGACTATTGCGCACACGTACATCGTGATGATGATGCTCAAACAAAGTATCGTGCAGTCCTAATACAGACATACATACAGGAACAATTTTCTTTACTGTGTTTGAAATGTATGTGTAGAACATATTATATGTTCTAGTATTAACAATATCGTTTCAGTTAAAGAACGTTCACATACTGGTGAATTAACCATTACAGAAAAACCAAAACTTAAGGGAATGAATTTGTTCAGCACTGTACTTGCATACAATGACTATAACTGCATCAACCTTTGAAACGTAACCATTCCTTCTCAAACTTAGAAATTTACCAAAGTGTCCCCCGCAATGCACCATGTGAATTGAATTATGATAAAAACAAATACAAACATGCCAGTCAAAAAAGTTATGTCCAGGCAAACTCAGGAAACACTTGCAAAAAGAGAACAAAAGTCACTGAGTGACAAAACCTGATTTCATGTCATCATTTGTGTCTTTGTAATGTGGATACTGTATATGGCTGATTGCACTAAATGTTGTGCACCCATGCAGGTCAAGCCATTATAGCGATTGATCTCTGTATTCCTCTCAGCTCATGGCCATCCAATAAAGGTCATAAATTCTGATTGCTTTCATAATTGCATACATAATAGAAAATGAATGCTACAATTCCTATATTGAGCCCATAAACCGATGGCTGCTATTGAGCGCTCAAGTGATTGGATTTACACAGAACCTGTAGCGGTGTCAAACTCATTTTAGTCACGGGCCACATTGTAGTTACAGTTTCCCTCAGAGGGCCTCTCTGGCTCTGAAACCATATAAATATTTAATCACAACAACTAATTTTGAAATCAGAAGTCATAGATAATACTTTGTTCAACTCGTCCTCAAGTGGCTGTGGGGTGGCGTAGTGCCGAGGCTAATTGTACACCCTGCAACGACAGAGGGTCCCCGGGTCGTATCCCTGCCTGAGCGCTTGTCATCTTTGTGTTCCTGGGCAAGACACTTAACATACATTGCACATGTATGTTGAATGCGGTTGCATGTTTGTTGGTGGCAGGAAGAGCCGTAGGCGGAGAATGGTGGCCACGCTTCCATCAGACTGCCCCAGAGCAGCTGTGGCGATGTCAGTCAAACAAATTATTATTATTAAAGGGGGGTTTGGCAACAAAAAAACGCTTGCAAGATCTCAACAATATTATTAGTTATTATTGTATTACAAATGACAATTACAAAGTTTGGTACAGATTTTAGCAAGAATTATTGAAGTTGACACACATGATTTGCTTTCGTGGGCCACGAAAAATGATTTGGTGGGCCGGATCAGGCCCCCAAGCCAGGATTTACATGTGGTGTAAATTGTTTGAAATAAATAGGTCAATTTTAAGGACATTTCTTATGTGTTATGTGTGCGTGTGTGTGTGTGTGTGTGTGTGTGTGTGTGCATGTATATATATATATATATATATAAAAAGACAAGTGACCAAATACAGGCAACAGTTGGCATAGTTGTACCTACTTTGTAGGGCTGCAGGTATGCAACGCCTTCAAGTGAGGCTTCCAGGTAGCAATGGAAACCGAGTGTTCATCAGCCGCATAACTACGCCAAACACACTGCATGCAGAATACACAAAACCAAGATGGAGAAGAAGAAGAAAGTACAGAGAGAAGACCCATAAATATAAAGAAAATAAATTAAAAAGAGAGAGTGCAGAGACAAAGAAGAGGAAGAAATGAGGAAAATGGAAAAGAAAAAAAAGAAAAAGCTGATTAGTGAAAACACTAACACGGGGGTGTCACACGTCTTGGCTTGGAGCAGAGGTCAGGCATGAATACATGCCTGTGGGAGGGCAGGAGGCTCTCATAGTGCCGCCATGTGGCATCCAGCTATGGCCTGGTGCTGTCTGTGGAGTAATAACGCCACGCAGCCTGGTACAACATGTGAATGGACAGGATGACACAATGACGGTCGGAAAAGGAGGAATATAACATGGCAGGAAGGGAAGATAAGGTACTGCAAGTGCCACAGTGGGAGAAGATGAAGAGGAAGCATATGGGTAAAGTCTGTGAGGGTCAGAAGCAAATGAGGGCGAAGTACTTCACAGTCTATGCAGAGGACAATGTGAAATTGCCAGAGAATACATCAATGAAATTAGATGCACGATTGGGGATGATGGAAAAGGAGGCAATACGTGAAGCAAACAAGACAGAAATGACAGCAACATGTTCCTAGATGCGAGCAGTGTGGAAAAAAACAAACAAAACAAAAACAAACAACCTCCCAGATTAATAGAGATTGAAATTACATGCAGAGACTTTTATCCAATGAAATCAGGATTAGCAAGAGTCCACAGAGGTTAAAGGGAGGATGGAAAATGATCATAGTGGTATACTATTCTGAATAACAGCAACATTCATGTTTGCCACATAGACATGTGATTTATACATATTCAATTTACCTGGATGAGGTAAGCTGCAGGGTTTCTCCTCTTTTCAAAGTGCTTCTGTCTGTGCTGCTCTTGGACTTTCAGGGCAAAACCTGAGCCCAAAATACCCTGGTGAGAAAGGAAGGTATTTTGTGAGCTAGTGCTTTAAATAAAGTATCACTATAATGTTTCATGATTTGAACTAAATATAGAATATGCTCAATGTGCCCTGTTGAGCTCTTTAGGTGACTTTGTCTCCTTTGTCATGTACCCTTGCGGGTGAGAAATAACAAGGCTAGGCATAGATTTAGCTTGGACAGCTCTCAGTAAAAGATCACTTTAAAATGTGATGTTCGTTTATAATAAAAGCTTTATTAGAGTTGAAATATAAACTTTGCCATCAAAGCATTTGCCATCTTATTGACTGAAGCATGTGGATTATTGGTCTACTGGTCCTCAATGGTTTTGGGCCTCATAAACTTGTTTGAATATAATCGATGTCATACCTGCACCCTTGATTTATCTATGAAGGGAACACTTCTCCACAGTGTAACACAATGTTAAAGATGTGTATTTTTCTACTCAGGTCAAATATGTCGATGTACTGGCAGTGGGTCAAGATCACTCAGGTCTTTTATCATCATTTGAGCCATAACTCTGCATCCATACAAACTAAACTGATCATCAGATGCTCCTGCTAGAAGTCATCTCCAGAGTACAGTGCCTTCCATTTGTTAAATAAAAATCCGACCCAAATAAATGGCATTGCTAAGAGCTCTAAGAGCAGTAATAAAACAAACAAACAAAAAAGGATGCCTTGAAAAGTTTGCACTTACTGCAGGTAAGGCAAAGAAAGAGATGCCCAGCAGAGCAAACCCTGCAGACAGCATCCTTCCTGTCCATGTCTTTGGTGTCTTGTCCCCGTAGCCAATGGTTGTTAGAGTGATCTGTGAAAAGATGTTTCTGATTTGTAAAAGTGATACAGTACTTATCTGCAATTTGGTTGTTACATGATGTGGAATACTTTCATAGCCTGTTAGGTGTAAAAAAAAAACAACATTTATATTTCAATGCAATCTTGGCCACAGTTCTTCCTCAAAACCCACCGTGCCCCACCACAAGGCATCGGCATATGTGGCAAACTCCTTGTTGAACTTATTCTCCACAAGGTAGACGAGGAATGAAGAGAAGATGAGAACCAAGAAACCAATGTACCAAGCAGTCACCAGTTCCTGTGGGCAAAGATCAGCAGACATTCAGGGCGCCATTTAAAAGGGGCATAGCCATCATTTCAGAAGTGTCGCGCTGCTTCATAGTGACCACACAACTAAACAATGAAACTGTCAAACTCTGGTTGAAGTAAAAACACAATGACAGGTAAGCATAGTAGCCAGATAAATACATGTTCAATAGTGACGCTGAACACATAAATTCAGTGAAACATGGATCGTACCAGCAAGCTTATTGCACACAAAATGGAAAGGAAGTGAAAAGAACTGAATCATTTTTTTGAATTTTATTTTCTTCAGTCCAAACGATCGGATTTCAGTTTCAGATTTCCTCACTCCACCACGAAAGCAAACAAATTGTATTTTAAGCAAAAGAGGATAATCGTGGACATCAGCTTGGACTCACCAGCAATTTTGCCCATTTTCTGACAAGCTCTGAATCAAACACAGTCATTCCCATACTTACACAATGTTGGAATCTGAAAATCCTCTGAAGCCGACCAAAACCTCAACACGTGAGATTATGTAGGATCAGGAATTCCCAAATACAGTATATACAGTAGATTTCCTAACCAGAATAAGTGTATCTGAGCATGTGGCTATAACAATGCAAATTAATAATCAGTCTAAGTCACTCGTCCTGAACTTGAATGTAAACGTGTTTTTGTCCATCAAAATAGATAATAGGGAACATAATGAAATACAGTATAAATATGACCTTTAAATTAGAGCATTTATTTACTACATATGTTTCAAAACATGGATTATCTGTATTGCAGTGCGCAAGTGGTCTTTTTATTGGAGTATGAAAGTTTGAAACATTAGGGCTGGGACTTTATTGTGTTAATTTGGATTAATTAATTACAGAAAAATTAATTAGAAAAAATTTATGCATTTAATCGCAATTCAGTTTCGCATTCCAAACAGCGCAGAACATTTCTCATTGTACGAGTTCCCGTAATACTGATGCACAAGACACAACACAAGAATCTACAATCGAAACCGATTAGAAATAGTTGCTGGGTTTGGTTGACAAATATATTTGTTTTAAGAAACTAACATGTGCAAAACAATTTAAAAAAACAATTGTATGCAAATTGTGGAAGGAAGAATTTCCATATCACCGGAGCTCTTCCAGCCTCCACTTCCACCATTGTCACTGACAACGTTTCGAGTTTGAGCAGACAGTGTCCTCCATCCACACTAAGAATTCAGAGCCAAAATGAGTGAATCCATGGTTGACAAATGAGCAAACTCACTGTCGAATTGGCTTGCCGTGGATTGTCGACCACTCTCATTGGTAAGATCATTCGGTGCTACAAACAGCGTCATCACACCCAACTTCTGAACGGTCAGGCAGAAAAACTATTTCAAACAAATTCATCAGCTTTATTACACTGAAAAGCAGGTGAAAGTTGATTTATTGGAGAAAGCTGAATGTGTTGCTGGAACTGGGTAATGGGCAGTGAGCACATATTCCAAGCAGAAACAAATGACTTGCAAGCAAGCTAACTTTCGGTAGCAATATTGAATTAGTCTTAGCGGCAGGGCTTTGAGTCACACTATTGTTTTCCCACAAGCGAAACATGTGCCCGTTAGCAGCCTCGGAGATGACACCTTTTACCTTATGACACATGTATAAAGTGTATTAAAATGCTCATAACTTTTGATTTAAAGGGACTGGGCAAAATACACGTTATACCTTCATATTTACCTATTAATTTTTGGAAATTGTTAACGTTATCAACACTTTGACTCAACTTTCATTGCTTGTTTGGAAAAAATGTTTTCAGGTTGTTTTTTTTGCCTTTTGAAGCTGGTTTGCACAACATTCTTACAGCATATGTCTGTGGATCATCTGGTGTCTGTGTTATTGATCATCTACGCGGCAACCAGCCATGATGCATTCAAGGGCAGTGGCATGTTAAAAAGGAATTTCATTGTTTTAAAGTGTGTGTGTATGTGTGTGTGTGTGTGTGTGTGTGTGTGTGTGAGCGGTGGGGTGTTGGGGGTGAGGGGGGTAAGAGGGAGAAGAGACACGTTCGGAAAGTGGGGGGGAGGGGGGCCTCAACTATTCCCGTTAAAGCCATCAGTACTATCCAGGCTGTGTATGTTTAAGCATTTATATTTTGTTTTGCGAGCTGAGCACCCATCAAAGCACCAATTCACACACATGCAGGCATGCAGGATGGGGTGGTTCAAAATTGCTGCACACCTGGGGGCTCAAGTACAAAAGGTGCGTACGCACAAAAACGTGGCGTACATTCTTTTTCATGGCTAAGTTCAGATGTATCAAGAGGGTAATGACTGTGGAAATGTGCGGTGCCTCACGCCAACTTCATGACTGGCATATACACTTTTCTGGAGCTGTTGGTGCTTTGGCAACACTTAAGAGGTGATGCTGGGAAAACGTTATAATAAATCTGCACATCAGAGACACAAGAACAATAAGCACTGATGAACAATGCATGCCAGACAACATTTGATTTCAACAATGGGCTCACCACCTGTGGGAGGGGCCATAGGGATTGGGTGCAGTGCGAGCTGGGGGATAGCCGAAGGCGGGACCTTGGCGATCCGTTCCTCGGCTACAGAAGCTGGCTATAGGGACGTGGAATATCACCTCTCTGGCAGGGAAGGAGCCCGAGCTGGTGTCTTAGGTCGAGAAGTTCCGACTAGATATAGTCGGACTCGCCTCCACATACAGCTTGGGCTCTGGTTCCAGTCCACTTGAGAGGGGTTGGACTCTCTCCCACTCTGGAGTTGCCCACGGTGAGAGGCGCCGAGCAGGTGTGGGTATACTTATTGTCCCCCGGCTCGGAGCCTGTACCTTGGGGTTCACCCCGGTGGACGAGAGGGTAGCCTCCCTCCGCCTTCGGGTGGGGGGACGGGTCCTGATTGTTGTTTGTGCTTATGCACCAAACAGCAGTTCAGAGTACCCACCCTTTTTGGAGTCCTTGGAGGGGGTGCTGGGGATCGCTCCCGCTGGGGACTCCATCGTTCTGCTGCTGGACTTCAATGTTCACGTGGGCAACGACTGTGAGACTTGGAAGGGTGTGATTGGGAGGAAGGGGCCCCCGATCAGAACCCGAGCGGTGTTCTGTTATTGGACTTCTGTGCTCATCACAGATTGTCCATAACGAACAACATGTTCAAGCATAAGGGTGTCCACACGTGCACTTGGCACCAGGACACCCTAGGTCGCAGTTCGATGATCGACTTTGTGGTCGTGTCACGAGTTCGGTGAGGCCATGGAGAAAGACCTCCGGACGGTTTCGAAGAAATTCTGGTCTACCATCCGGCGTCTCAAGAGGGGGAAGCAGTGCACCACCAACATTGTGTATAGACGGGATGGGGCGCTGCTGACCTCGACTCGGGACGTTGCGAGTCGGTGAGGAGAATATTCCACCGACACGCCTTCCCATGACGAAGCAGAGTCTGGGTTCTCTGAGGCGGACTCTCCTATCTCTGGGGTTGAAGTCACCGAGGTGGTTAAAAAGCTCCGGCCCCGGGGGTGGATGAGATTCGCCCGCAGTTCCTAAAGGCTCTGGATGTTGTGGGGCTGTCCTGGTTGACACGCCTCTGCAACATCGCGTGGACATCGGGGAGAGTGCCTCTGGATTGGCGGACTGGGGTGGTTGTCCCCCTTTTTAAGAAGGGGTACCGGAGGGTGTGTTCCAACTACAGGGGGATCACACTCCTCAGCCTCCCTGGTAAGGTCTATTCAGGGGTGCCGGAGAGGAGGGTCCATCGAGAAGTCGAATCTCAGATCCAGGAGGAGCAGTGTGGTTTTCGTCCTGGCCGCCCAACCAGTCGACCGTGTCCCTCGGGGGAGTCCTGTAGGGGGTGCTTCGGGAGTATGGGGTACCAAACCCCCTGATACGGGCTATTCGGTCCCTGTACGACTGGAGTCAGAGTTTGGTCCGCATATCCGGCAGTAACTTGGACTCGTTCCCGGTGAGGGTTGGACTCCACCAAGGCTGCCATTTGTCACCGATTCTGTTTATAACTTTTATGGACAGAATTTCAAGGCGAAGCCGAGGCGTAGAGGGGGTCTGGTTTGGTGGCCTCAGTATTGCATCTTTGCTTTTTGCAGATGATGTGGTTCTGTTGGCCTCATCAAGCCGTGATTTCCAACTCTCACTGGAGCGGTTCGCAGCCGAGTGTGAAGCGGCTCGGATGAGAATCAGCACCTCCAAATCTGAGACCTCAGTCGGAAAAGGGTGGCGTGCCCTCTCCAGGTCGGGGATGAGATCCTGCCCCAAGTGGAGGAGTTCAAGTATCTTGGGGTCTTGTTCACTAGTGAGGGAAGAATGGAACGGGAGATTGACAGGCTGATCGGTGCAGCGTCTGCAGTGACGCGGACTTTGTGGTAAAGGAGGAGCTAAGCCGAAGCTCTCGATTTACCGGTCGATCTACGTTCCTACCTTCACCTATGGTCACGAGATGTGGGTCGTGACAGAAAGAACAAGATCCCGGATACAAGCGGCCGAAATGAGTTTCCTCCGCAGGGTGTCCGGGCTCGCCCTTAGAGATAGGGTGAGAAGCTCGGTCATCTGGGAGGATCTCAGAGTAGAGCCGCCGCTCCTCCACAACGAGAGGAGCCAGATGAGGTGGCTGGGGCATCTGCTGCGGTGTATGGCGCATGGAGATGAAGGCGACAAAGGGGGAAGTGTGCTGGGATCCAAGTGAAGTAGCTCCGCAAGAGAGGATACAAATCGGCGTTCCCGTCGATCCACCTCGCGAATCTAGGCTCCCCACCCAACAAAATGGACGAGCTTCATCTTCTGACAAAGACCAGTAAAGACTTCGAACATTCCGCCCCCTTGTGCTTTATGGAGACATGGCTTTGTGAACGCATCCCCGATGGCGCCGTAATGCTTCCGGGCTTCCATCTACACCGGGCACACCGCGTCACAGAGTTATCGGGGAAAACAAAAGGAGGCGGGATATACTTCTATTTCAATGAAAAATGGTGTACTTACGTCACAGAGGTTTTAGAGTCACTGTTTTTGAACTATAAGCCATTCCACTCACCTTGTGAGTTCGCATCTTTCATTCTTCTTTTACATTTCTCCTCAAGCTAACACGAATGCCGCACTGCTAATGCTTGCTGAACAAGTAAACGAAATGGGGGAAAAAAACACCCAGACTCACCCCTCCTTATTCTTGGGAACTTAGACAAAGTTAAACTCAACCACGAACTCCCTAAATACAACCCCAATTCCAATGAAGTTGGGATATCGTGTTAAACATAAATAAAAACAGAATACAATGATTTGTAAATCATGTTCTACCTATATTTAATGGAATACATTACAAAGACAAGATATTTCATGTTCAAACTGATAAACTTGTTTTTAGCAAATAATCATCAACTTAGAATTTTATGGCTGCTACACGTTCCAAAAAAGCTGGGACAGGTGGCAAAAAAGACTGAGAAAGTTGAGGAATGCTCTGTTTGGAACATCCCACAGGTGAACAGGCTAATTGGGAACAGGTGGGTGCCATGATTGGGTATAAAAGGAGCTTCCCTGAATTGCTCAGTCATTCACAAGCAAAGCTGGGGTGAGGTTCACCTCTTTGACCATGCGTGCTTTTGGGATGTGGGAGGAAACTGGAGTTTAATGTAAAACTGTCATATACATGAAAAAATGTCTTAATGGTTTAAAATATTATCACACATGCTGAAAATATTCATACTTACACTGTACTATGTGAAGCATTAATGATAAGTATTCACGCCACACTACTAGAACAACACTATAGCAGCACCTACAGGATATAAATAAGAAATAAGACTGTACTTGAATATATTTGAACCCCCCTGTTGATATTGTTTTATTGTATTTTGTAGTAGAAGAAAACAGTGTCTATTTGCCAATTAGTTTGTGGTTAGCCTACCTTGCTGTGTGCGTAGACCACAGACCCTAACAGCTTCCATGTACCCCCTCTCCGGTCCATCCGCACCATGCGTAGGATCTGTAGGAAACGAAGGCTACGAAGGACTGATGTGGCAAAGATGTTGCTCTGGCTACCTGCCGACACCACAGCAACTGATGCAATCAGCACTATGATGTCTGCAAGGTACAAAAAAAAAAAGGATGTTTAGTTCTTATAATACAATAACTTGTGCAATATTTGTAACCTACTGCATTGTGTAGAAAAAAAAATGCTGCGTCTACAGTTTCAGGATTTTCACTTGAAGTGAACAAACTCTCTGAATGACCTTCGTGTTTGGCAGAAAAGCAGACACAGAGAAAAGACATTACAGGTACTACATGATTATGTTCGAAGTTTACTACTCCAGAATGGTGAATTGTCATTCTTTATTCGAGCCCTAACCCATACAATCTTACGTACTGTATGTATCATACATTGTGCCAGGCTCGGCTTCTGCCTCACCCAACAACTCTGAACAAAATAAAACAGAACCACATGGAGAAGAAGTGTTTCTAACATTTAGTCCTCATCAAATTGAAAAATAAAAATGTTGGATATTAAGAAAGATGAAACATGTATTGAGTTCCATTAATTATATTGTTGACTTGGGTACACTGGCAACAGCAGCCTACGTTACCGGGAATTTATTGGGCACAAGACTTTGTCTCAATCCGTAGCCAAATGAAGCCCAATACATTTGAGGCATCCAGAAAGTTTTCACAGCACTTCACGTTCACAAGTTTGGAATCACCAGGACTTTCACCAGAGCTGTCCGCCCATCTAAAATCTAAAGTAATCAACCTCGGGAGAATGGCCTCAGTCAGAGTCAGTTACAAAGGACCTGATGTTCATTCTACCAAAACTCCAGTGCTCCTCTGTGAAAAGAGGAGAACATTTCTGAAGGACAACTATCTCTGCTCTCATCCACCCTACAGATCTGTTTGGTAGATTGGACAGAAGAAAGCCACTCCTGAGTAAAAGTTTATCCAAAGACACCTGAAGGATTCTCAGACCATGAGAGACAAAATAAGCTGCTCTGATTTACTTTGGAGTTAATGCCAGAGCTGAAAATGGTTGTGCATCGACAGACCACATCCAACCTAACGGAGTTTGAAAGCTGTTGCCAAAAAGAATGGGCCAAACTGCCCAAAGATGGGTGTGCCAAGCTTGTGGCATAATATTCAAAAATACTTGAAGCTTTCATTGCTGGCAAAGATGTATAAACAAAGTATTGAGCAAAGGATGTGAATACTTTCTCAGTTACTTTTAATCATAATAACAACAACAAAAAAAACACTGTGGCGGCACGGTGGCCAAGTGGTTAGAGCGTCAGCCTCACAGTTCTGAGGACCCGGGTTCAATCCCCGGCCCCGCCTGTGTGGAGTTTGCATGTTCTCCCCGTTCCTGCGTGGGTTTTCTCCGGGCACTCCGGTTTCCTCCCGCATCCCAAAAACATGCATTAATTGGAGACTCTAAATTGCCCGTAGGCATGACTGTGAGTGCGAATGGTCGTTTGTGTCTATGTGCCCTGCGATTGGCTGGCAACCAGTTCAGGGTGTACCCCGCCTCCTGCCCGATGACAGCTGGGATAGGCTCCAGCACGCCCGCGACCCTAGTGAGGAGAAGCGGCTCAGAAAATGGATGGATGGATGGAAAAAAACATTGTCATGCTGTTATAAATGGGTGTTGTGTTTAGTTAGTAATTTTGAAGAAAAAAAAACATTCCATTTTGGAATAAGGTTTTAACATAACGTAATGTGGAAAAAGTGAAGCACTATGAATACTCCACTGCATACTGGAGAATGCCATTTTGTTCTGGAAAAGCTGGACTTTTTGTTCTAATGATTGGTGAGGCCCATCGTTTTGTGAGCGCTCTGATAGTTGCAATTTTTAACCAGTTTTTCTACTACTGACGTTTGAACAAAATAAATGAAAACCTAACCCTGAGCTTGGTGCAAAATGTTCCAATATGCTGCTTTATGAGATAATCATTGTTTTGCTGCCATTAAAAATGTGACCCAATATATATATATGCCTGTTGCAATTAGCTTGGCTTAGCTCCAGCACCTCCGCTACCATTGTGTGGATAAGCGTTATAGATGGATGGATGAGTTAAATGGGAGACCAAAAATGTGAATGACAACGTTCAAACAAAGATGATTTGTTTATCTACAGCAGTATTTAAGTTAAAACTTCACTACTCTGTCTTGTACTGAATGCTGCTTGTCCGTTTCCGTCATCCTCCTGAGATCAGCAACATTATAAATAAGCATAGACAATGTTAGCGTGAACAAAGTGGGGTCACATGTGACCCATGAGTCTTGTTCCCCTTTAATCAGTCTTTCCAATTGTGCTTTCCAAGAAGCAGCAGAGGGATCCGTGTCTAAATATTGGAAAAATAAAAGGCCATTGATGCAAACTCATTACGTAAATGCATTCTTCTCTTATGAGCTTTGACCACAGCTCTCCATGACACACGCAAACTCTGGTCAATCGCATGCAATGGAATATTGCTTACGACCTAACGTTATATTCCTAGTGTGTTCCAGAGCACACGAATAAGGCAACTGAACGATGCACCAGGCATCAAAACAAGGGAGAGGAAATAATAAGACTGACTGAGAAATTACATTATTGGGGGAAATGGGGGCGGGACACTGTAATAACTCACCAATGACGCAGAAAGGCTTTCTGGCAAAGCGGAGTCGCCCCTGCCATCCTCTGTAGCGACAGCAGCATCCTGCCGACCAGATGCGGATGATGTACTCTAACCCAAACACCACAATCATGACAAACTCCTGCAGGATGTTGAACAAATGAAAAAGTCTTAGCAGAAGGTACTGATGTGCTGCGTATATTCAGAACTAGTCATAGCCTCTCAGGACAAAGTACAAATGATAACAAACACTCAAGATTCTAGAGTCTAGTACACTCAGAAAAATGATTCAAGCCCTTCTTTCATGCAACATATTTATTGTTTGTTTAATGTTCTAAAACAAATCTAATTAACAACTTATACATGTACTTTTTGTTAAGCTGAAGTAATAGTTTCACTTTTGACATTCATGAACTCAAAACAAATGTGTTTGATTTGAAATTGGAATTGGGATTGACCATTGCAACGCTCAGACACTTGTTCCTTGCACTCTCAGCTTGCTTTCTTTATCGACATTCGACAATTTGCGGCTGTTAAATTACAGCTGTAAAAGACAGCTGTAATTTCCCTCCCTGGTGAGTACTGATTTTTTTAAAATTTGCTTTTTTTAAAATAACCTTTCCCAAAAGACTGCCAAGACCGTCAGCGTAGCGTAGTTGGGCAAGCATCATGGGCTAGCTAGCTATGCTAGGTTTAACTGCTAAGATGGCGTACACTAGAATGGAGTTTGAGTAGGACTATTCGTGTTTGTGGTTACTCTAACTAGTGTTTTAACTGCAGAAAGTGTTATGGAAAAAGTGTACATGAACGAACGTGAATTATGAACTACTAATTTTTGGGGGGACAGACTCCACCGCCGCACTGCTGTTTGTAATGTTGTATACGGATTTCTGTTTGTTGTCGCCCGTGTCTTGCATTTTAATTAATTTGTTTTCTGTGTTTGTGTTGTTCAGCCCGTGGTAGCTAAGGATGCAGAAAGGGACATCACCACTACAGTCATAAAGATTTGCACAATCCGAAAAGATGGACATGACGAGCCAGAGGATGTGGGAATTGTAGTCGAGGACATTAAAGTCCTCAACAACGCTGGCAGTGTCATCATGGTGTTGATCATGCTGTTTGGGCTCATCGGGGCACTTCATCGAGTCTTTCCAGAACACCTGAAGTACACTTCTGAGGTTTTCCAGAAGATCATTATGAACTTGGATGGACCCAAGCTAAATGTAAAGGTACAGCAGCTGAAAATACAACTTTTTTTCATAAGGGACAGTCAGGGTGTGTGCTCACAGTCCAAGACTGTTGTCGCAGATGCTTTTCTGGTACTTAAAATGTGTTCATTCAAGATGAACTAAACTGTATTGATATATGAGTGACTGGACTCAAAGGTGTTTTATACAACGACAAAGAAGCTTTCAAATGTAAGCATGTAAAGCTCAAAATGCATTTCCAAAAATGTTTTATTTTGTGAGTTTTCAATAAAAACACATTTATTTCAGACTAATTATAGTAATTTGAGTTGGACTGATGTGAGTCTATTTAGACCACTAAGTGTACTTATTTTACTTTGGCTGTATTTGATGAAAATGGGTTTGGCTGACTCAATTATATCACAGTACACAGAACTACTAAATTTGAGTTGGAGTTACACAAATAAAATGGATGGAAAAGCTGCCCAAAATGTGTTCATCCAATGAGTTATTTGTTCGAGTGTATCTAAATCATTAGCTCGTATTCTTATACAGTGCATACTGATGCAAAAATAGTGCCATTTAAATGGACAGAGTGGTAATCTATCTGATCATCACTTTGACAGGACATCCTTTAAAACACACACGCTGCCTCTGCATGTTGCTCAGCATCAAATAGACAACAGTGATGTACAGGAGATAGCAGTGCAATGCCTGGAACACTATTTATGCTCTAATATTTATGCTCAAATTGTAGGATATAATTGTCTTGCTCTACACACAATGACTTATTCCTTCAGATAAAAAGAATCTCTTACAGTAAAGGTCCTGTTACACTGAAAACTTTGCTATTGTTTTTAATCTAAATACTACAAGTCAAGGCCTTTAAAGAGAAACCATCATTTTGATTTCCTTTTAGTTCAACAGCATCAGCATCATCAGCAAGCACCTCTTACCTCTCTATAGCAATAATGCGCAGGATTTTGTGGCCATTTGTTTACATGTCCGTGGCCACCTATCAGTAGTAAAACTGCGAAGCCAAACCATGTTGAAAATGTGCATGATTTTATATATATATATATATATATATATATATATATACATACACACACACACACACACACACACACACGGTATTGGCGATTGTGTATTGAGTTAAGGCTTAGGCATTCTAATCGCAGCAACAATTTTTGCCGTGTGCGCGTCAAGTGACGCAAAGGGGCCCCAATGGTCGGTCATGTGATGCAATACGGGCGCGGGAGTATAAAGAGGTCTTTATTTTGAGAGGACAGTAAATTCACGCCTTTTACATAAAAACAGACTACACCGTAGGAAGGTGTCATTTCTTCAGTGGTGTCCGATAAAAAGATGCAAAGAAATATTTACAAAAATGCGATGGTGTGCTCACTTTACACGTTCATTTAACAGTCAACCACCTTACAGACCCTTTCCAAAAAAAAATTATATCATGGAAAAGTTTATTTATTTTCATTATTCCATTCAAAAAGTTAAACTTTCATAGATTCCACAATTTAAACAATTGCAAGTATTTATTTATTTATTTATACATAATTTGGGCTTCCAGCTCATAAAACCCACAAAATAAGGAATGTTAAAATATTGAATGCTGTAAAGAAATCCCCATTTACTTCTCAATTTTTGTAGAAAAAAATAGAAATAAATAAAAGTCACATTAAATCAATCAAAATATAGTACTTTCAAAACTGTATGGTAATCTTCAATACTAAATTGGGAATCCCTTTGCTTGAATCACTGTTTTGGGGGGTCTGGCGCCCCCATTTTCCTCTTGATAATTTAGATCCGGCCAGTTGGCTGGCCAGTCAAGCACTGTGATGGCATGGGCATCAAACCAGGTTTTGGTGCTTTTGGCGGTATGGGCAGGGGCCAGGTCCTGCTGGAAGATGAAATCTGCATCTTCATCCAGATCCTCAGCAAAAGGAATCATGAAGTCCCCTAAAACATTCTGGTAGACTGTTGCGGTGACCTTGTATTTAAGAAAGCAGTTTACCAACACCTGCACTGGACATTCCACCCCAAATCATGACTGACTGTGGATATTTCACACTGGACCTCAAGCAGCATGGGTTCTGTTCTTCACCTGTCTTCCTCCAAAGCCTTGGACCTTGATTCCCGATTGAAAGGCACACTTTACTTTCATCGGAAAAGAGGACCTTGGACCACTGGCCAACATTCCATTGCTTCTTCTCCTTGGCCCAGGTGAGACGCTTCCTACGTTGGCTCAGGCTCAGAAGTGGCTTGACCCGAGGAACGCAACTGTTGTACCCCATCTCCTGGATGCGTCTGAATGTGGTGGTTTTTGAAGCTGTGACTCCGGCCTCATTCCACTCTTTCTGGATCTCTGCTAGATTATTGAATCTTCTCTGTTTGATAATCTGCTGAAGCCCACGGTGATCTCTTTTGCTGGTGCATCTTCTCCTGCCACAGTTTGTCCTTCCACTAGACTTTCCATTGATATCCTTGAACACAGCACTCTGTGAACAGCCAGCCTCCTTAGCTATGAACTTTTGTGGCTTACCCATCCTGTGGAGGGTATCAATGATGGTCTTCTGGCCATTTGTCAAGTCTGCAGTCTTCCCCATATTGAACCCAACTGAGACAATTGAACCAAACTGAAGCAATTTAATGACACCTGGGGAAAGCTGTGCAGGTGCTTTGAGTTTAGTAGATGATTAGTGTGTGACACTCAGTTTAAAACATTTATAGCCTGCAAAATTGGTTCTGTTACCTACCAAAATAAGAAGACAATAGGAGGAGAAAACCTGATGAGCTGGAATGGTAGAGAACACAGAGAGGACCAGGCAGCTGAAGACCAATATGAACCTGAACAGAAAATAAAGACCATCAATACAGTACTGCAAACACATTGCAAAATTTTAGGGTTTAAATTATTTTACCATGGTGTAGATGGAAAGAGAAATGGAGTAGGGATTATTTTAAATGAAGAGTTCGCTCAGAATGTCTTGGTGGTGAAAAGAGTATCAAATAGATAAGGCTGAAACTTGAAATTGAGGGTGTTATGTATAATGCATAATGTGTTTAGTGGCTATGCCCCACAGGTAGGATGTGACCTAGAGGTGAAGGAGAATTTCTGGAAGACGAAGTAGTTCTGAGCATCCCAGACAGAGAGAGAGAGAGAGAGAGAGAGTCGTGATTGGTCCGGACTGTAATGGACATGTTGGTGAAGGAAACAGGGGTGATGAAGTAGTGATGGGTAAATTCGGCATCCAGGAAAGGACCTTGGAGGGACAGATGGTGGTAGATTTTTCAAAAAGGATGGAAATGGCTGTAGTGAACACTTTCTTCCAAAGGAGGCAGGAACATAGGGTGACCTACAAGAGCGGAGGTAAAAGCACGCAGGTGGATTACATCTTGTGCAGACGATGTCATCTGAAGGAGGGAACTGACTAAGGTAGTGGTAGTAAAATGACATGGTGGTGGGGAAGAAGATTAAGAAGACAAAAGGCAGAGCAGAGAACCATGTAGTGGAAACAGCAAAAGGAAGAGTCTTGTGCAGCTTTTTGAGAAGGGGTGGACAGGAGGAACTTCCAGAAGACTGGACCACGACAGCCAAGGTGATCAGAGAGACAGGCAGGAAAGTACTTGTATCTTCTTGTACGAAAGGGGCAAAGGAGAATTGGTGGTGGAACCTCAAATTTCAGGAAATCATGTGAAGATAAAGGTTTGCTAAGAAGAAGTGGGACACCAGGAGGACTGAGTAGAAGAGAAAAGAATACATGTTGAGGCACTGTAGGGTGAAGGTAGCGATGGAACAGGCCAATCAAGAGGCATATGATGAGACGTATGCCAGGTTGGACACTAAATAAGGAGAAAATGATCTCTACAGGTTGGCCAGACAGAGTGATAGAGATGGGAGGCATGTGCAGCAGGTTAGGGTGGTTAAGGATAGAGATGGAAATGTTTTGACTCATGCCAGTACTGTGCTGGATAGATGGAAAAGAATACTTTGAGGAATTGATGAATGAGGAAAATGAGAGAGAAGGGAGAGTAGAAGAGGCAAGTGTGGTGGACCAGGAAGTAGCAATGAATAATTAGGGGGAAGTTAGAAAGCCACTAAAAAGGATGAAAAATAGAAAGGCAGTTGGTCCTGATGACATATCTGTGGAGGTATGGAAGCTTCTAAGGAGGTGGCTGTGGAGTTTTTGACCAGGTTTTTCAACGGAATTCTAGCTGGTGAGAAAATGCCTGAGGAATGGAGGAAAACTGTGCTTTTGCCCATTTTTAAGAACAAGGAAGCTGTGCAGAGCTGTGGGAACTATAGAGGAATTAAGCTGATAAGCCACACAGTGAAGTTATGGGAATAAGTAGTGGAGGCTAGACTCAGGACAGAAGTGAGTATTTGTGATCAACAGTATGGTTTCATGCCTAGAAAGAGTACCACAGATGCATTATTTGCCTTGAGGGTGTTAATGGAGAAGTACAGAGAGGGTCAGAAGGAGCTACATCGTGTCTTTGTAGATCTCGAGAAAGCCAAATGACAGAGTACCCAGAGAGGAACTGTGGTACTGCATGCGGAGGTCTGGAGTGGCAGAGAAGTATGTTAGAATAGTACAGGACACGTATGAGGGCAGGAGAACAGTGGTGAGGTGTGCTGTAGGTGTGACAGAGGAGTTTAAGGTGGAGGTGGGACTGCATCAGGGATCAGCCCTGAGCCCCTTCTTTTTTGCAGTGGTGATGGATAGGCTGACAGATGAAGTTAGGCTGGAATCCCCGTGGACCATGAGGTTCGCAGATGAAATTGTGATCTGCAGTGAGAGCAGGGAGCAGGTGGAAGAACAGTTAGAATGGTGGAAGAATGCGCTGGAAGGGAGAGGAATGAAGATTTGCCGAAGTAAAACAGGATATACAGTATGTGCATAAATGAGAGGGGTAGAGGGGGAAGAGTGAGGCTACAGGGAGAAGAGGTAGCGAGGATGGAGGACTTTAAATACTTGGGGTCAACAATCCAGAGCAATGGTGGGTGTGGTAAGGACGTGAAGAAACAGGTCCAAGCAGGTTGGAACAGGTGGAAGTAGGTGTCAGGTGGGTTATGTGACAGAAGAGTCTCTGCAAGGATGAATGGCAAAGTTTATAAGACAGAGGTGAGGCCTGCCATGATGTACGGAGTAGAGACAGTGGCACTGAGGAGACAACAGGAAGCAGAGCTGGAAGCGGCGGAAATGAAGATGTTGAGGTTCTCTCTCGGAGTGACCAGGTTGCATACGTACGCTCATCAGAGGGATGGCCAAGGTTAGATTTTTTGGAGGCAAAGTTAGAGAGAGTCCACATCACACTTTGTGGGCCTACACACTGTTGTCTACAATAGTTGTGTACTGAAACAGTAACGGCAAAAATTCTGAAAGATTTTATATCCACTGTCATTAAAGTTGGTCTGTGTTTTATCCACAGGTTGTACATATACAGTAGCTTTTCAGCCAAACACAATCTATTGCTTCATCAGGTCAAGTCATTACTGGTTATGTAATTTGTTTCCAAGTCTCCATAGCTGTATTGAAGTAGAGTCTGGGGACTCATTACTGTCAGCCCCTTGGTGCAACACATGTTATCACAGAGTTGAAAGGAAGTCTTTCAATCTTGACAATCTTGGTAAATCAGGATCATACAGAGCATTTCAATTGTGGCTGTGTGAAAATGGTGGGCGTACGGAGAGGGTTACTGGCCCATAGCCCACAATACGAATACAGAACAGGACAGTGCTGTTCTGACCTCAGTCAGACTTTGGTCGACATCCAAAAAAAAGGTCACTATTTTTATATTTTTCCACAGCCATCCCTTTATCCCTTTTGACTCCAACATACCTAGCTAGAAAAGCCGTTGGTTCTAAGTGAATTACAAGTTAAAAAAAAAAAAAAATTATCTCAAGTTTTATAGTGACGCTGTTGACATTTTCAAACATTTGAATAATGTGAATTTGACTGAAGGACATTATTTAGTGACAAGTATTGTACAGCTGTCAGCTGAACAGCAAGCTCGTTGTCATGCGCACACCTACGCCTCTTGCACTTGCACAAGGTTGTCAGAGCGAAAAATAATAGTGACAATCAACCCCCTCCAACCATATCCGCACTCATGTTTTCATGCGGAATATATTTACTTTAAAGACGGGTGCTGAAAAGCACAATGAGTGCATCATTAAGAACTCAATGAAATTCAGTAATTAGTCCCATAAAGTTGTATTCTGTGTGGGCCTTGGTCCCTGGGTGTTGTGATGCCTCACTGTCACTGGAGTCTGCATTTGCTCCACACTGCCCGTATTACTAATCGCTCTGAACTTTCAAATGAGCAGGTATGTATGAACCTAGTTTACAGGCAACAATATGCCGACAGACACACAAAAAAAAAAAAAACACAATCACCACACAAAGTGTCCTTCCACTGACCTGCACTTACAAAGCCATTGTTTTCAAATGTAACTCCTCCACACATGCATCACATCACACATCAAATGTCACCTCAAATGTCATAATAAAACTACTTTTATGATCTCCTTTAACGTCAGTGGAATGTGTGACCTACAGAGTTGGGTTAAGAACATCTCTCCTATTTCCTCCTGACAGCCCAAGTTCGAAGTCAGTGTAGCCTCGCGTTGCGCTGAGGGTAATGAAGCAGGTAAGGAAATGACTATGATACATCAGAGCTCAGTGCTAGACTGATGAGGCATCAGGATGACCACATTTAACACTGTTTCTCCTATTTTAATCCAAATCGGGAAGCTGTAACTCACAGGGTATGGGAGATGCTGTCCATGGTCCTGAATTCAATCTGCACCATTCTGGATTCCTGTTCCAATATAAATTGAGCATTGATTTCAACGGCAAATATTTACCTCACCCAAGCGGGAATTCACAATGACGAGAAGTATTATTTTAATCATCATGTTCTCTTTGCTGTTTGAGTGACCATTCCGCCTTTCCCAGAATGCAAATTAGTCTGTTAGTCTAGTCTTAATTTAGTCTCATCTTACTTCATTCTCTTTAACATAAAAGCAGAAAGAAAAATATAGACCCCAGAATTTAAACAAAATGGTATTGTCCCCAAATCTTTCATTATCCTCCATATACTGTACCACAGTTAGGCTTTGCGTTTATGTACATACAGTATGTTGTGTTTTATGTGTTTATGTTGCACCAGAATTACTGGCAGGACACAGGTCGCTACCTGTCGTTTATGTTTTATAATTGAATAATAATTACCATTAAATGCCATCTAGTGTCCCATTCTTGTGAGCGCGCATGCTTGTGATTGCAGAAACTACAGCTCACTTTTGTTGGCTGATGCTTGCCTGGAAACTAGTACGTACGAGTCTGAGTTCTGGGTGTGTTCTAAAATTCATTTACTTGTCAGCGTTTATTTTTCTATAATTGTCAGGTTATTGATTTATTTTTTTTATTTTTCAGTTTGTAAATCTATTTATGTATTGTTTAACTTTGTCATATGAGTTGTATTTACTTTTGTTTATGCCTCAACTTTCATGTATTTATCAGTACATTTGTTTGTCGTCAAGTCTGTCAGTATTGTTAAAAATACCCCCATCATCTGGAGGACACTTGGATTTCAGTACTTGTGATGATCTCCATAGATGAGTTGTTGTTCATCCAAGAATGGCAATTTTATGCCCTACTTTTGTTTACAAGCATTTCTTGGTTTATTCCTGTTCATAGACCGGTTCTTGGCTCTGTATTATTCCATTAATCTTCACGTTGCACACTTCTGGTTCCTGCCGACGACCACAGGACTCAGATGGTCGCGTCAACAAAAAAACCTGATGATGCGATTCGAGCTGAATTGCTGCATGGTTAGGGATCAGCAGACTGAACCACAGATCACTGAGCAATTTTTTATGTCGGTTCCCAGTGCTCTGTGTGAAATATTCAAATTAGCTTTTCTTATGAAGCCCTAACAATTAATTAATAACATTGATGTTGGAGAAAGATCAACAACAATGTTGCATTGACATCTATTATATGTTGTGTAGTAATATGTTACCTCATGTTTCCAAACTGGGAACAACTGTCTATTTCCAATGGCAATGACATTACAGTGATTTTGTGTTATTTAACTATGCTTTTTAAAAAAAGATGAATGCTGTTATGATTAGAACAGTAAGTAACATCTATATTTAGTTTCGGTTCTATCTTTAGTCATCCAACTCTCTTAGTGTCATTCGGTTCCTCAGCAGACAGCTGTGAGAAAAATAGATAAAACTTAAAAAAACAAGTACCTTCGCACTCGTACCAAACACAGGAATGTACTCAACTATTGGGATTAATTAGGTAATTAATCAGAAAGTAAGGTAACTACAATGCACAATCCACTTGACACTATAAAATCAGAAAGAACTTAATATTTGAAGGGATGAATACACAAATTAAAAATGGAAACAGGAACAGGGAAAACATGAAAACCCCTCGCAGGAAGGCCTTGGCCGAGAGTCAAACCCAGAACATCTTGACTGTGAGCCAGACATCCTAGTGTACAACCCCGATTCCAATGAAGTTGGGACGTTGTGTTAAACATAAGTAAAAACAGAATACAATGATTTGCAAATCATGTTCAGCCTATATTTAATTGAATACACTACAAAGACGATATTTATGAAGCGTACTGGACTGTTGAACAGCTGAAGCTGTGCATCAAGCAAGAATGGGAAAGAATTCCACCTACAAAGCTTAATCAATTAGTGTGCTCAGTTCCCAAAATATCTTGTATTTGTAGTGTATTCAATTAAATATAGGTTGAGCATGATTTGCAAATCATTGTATTCTGTTTCCATTCATGTTTACACAACGTCCCAACTTCATTGGAATTGGGGTTGTATCTGGGTCACATTTGATAAGTCTACGAAAAGGGTGGCTTTCTTGTCACTGCATTATTCACCAGGAAAAACGTACAAAAGTGTAGGACATTGACACAAAATACGTTTTGCTGTAACGGAAGTGTGTTTTTGTTTTCCAAACATAAAGCCATGAGCCATTTTTCATGCACATTTTAAAAATATATACTGTAGCTTGAAGAGCGTGGCCACTGACATGAGTTTGGCATGTCCCTGAGCTAAGGACTCATAGTTCAGTGAAATATTTCGCCTTTTCTCCCGTTTTAATACAATAGAAAATAAAGTGTTATCGTTATGAAGTACAATGCTTTAAAAACAATTATTAATTTAAAAAAAAGTTTACAAAAAAGAGCTGTCCCTTGATTTCATGTCACAGGTGTTACTCTGTAAAAAACAAAAAAACAAATACTCCTGCATCCCTACAAATATCTATCAAGAGGTCTTTGGAGGTGTGTCCACTTTGAAAAGTACATGGTAAGTCAGTTCCTAATCTTCATTTATTGACAATGTTAAGAATTAACGAATAATTTAATGTGAGGACTTAAAATGAATTTATACTATGGGGAAATGAATTTTAATCATTGATCCAACAGTATGAATAGCTTATATTTATAAGTTAAGAAGTGTGGTTTTGCCTGCAACGTCCACCATGTTGAATAATCCATCTTCTCAGTAGATTTGTCAGTGGTGTAACTGTCACTGGTGTTACTTTTCTCGTTAGTAACACCATGCAATTTAATGTAAATAGAAAATATTATGATATATCCTTTATGTTGATTTATAATGCTAAGTAGTTACAGTAACTGTTATGAGACTATGTTTTATTGAATTTAAAAAAAAAACAGATAAAACATGAACTCACTGTTCAGAGAGCCACCATTTTCATAGAATGACCCAGGTGTTCCCTTACTTGAGCCCGAGAGCGATAGAGATGACATCCCTGTGCAACCAAGTTGGGAGTCCCGAATAGGAATGGCTAGTGTGAGTTTGAAATGTCAGCACATGTTTAAAAAAAAAAAAAAAAAAAAAAAAAAAGAACTGAATTCAAGATCACATTAGTTTGCTGAGCGAAGATGGTTTGCACATTTTAAAATGTTTCAGTTGCCATTGTTTATGAGTTGTGCCATGGTATACTTTCTCATGCACAGGAAGAGAACAGACAGAGCCTGTGGAAGGGTAAGGGGAGGGGTATGCTTCCTGGGTATGCCAACAATCTACCCTGCTGTCCAGTTATTACAAGCATAAAATACCATGTGCTAGAGAAGGGTTACAAAAAATCTCCTCCCTCCATGCAGAGAGACTGTCCTTTATTCAAACACATCTACAGGTATGTCAGCGTTTGCCGCAATCATTTAGCAGAGAGGCTGTGAAAGGCAAGTTAAGATCCTTTTGATTGCAAAGAAAAGAAATACGCATGTTTAATGTCTTTAACGCTCTCATTTTCTCAGTGTGTAAAACAGCGCTGCAAATTAAAAAAATCCATCACCAGGTCATGGAAAGAAAATTAGAGGAACTGAACAATTTGAGTCAGACTCTAAACTGCTAAACCTCCCACAGTTAAAAAAGCGCGACTCAACATGTTAGTCTTTTTATATATTAATGGCTTCGTAGAGAATAAAGTAATAATGTTTGGACACTAGAAAGACCAAATATTTTTGTGGAGCGCTACACTTAGTAGTATTGTTTTTTTTTTTCTGTTGTCGCACAACTTCAAATGAATCTCAATCAAGAGAGGTTTCTGCCGATAGAGACAGGTGTGATCATTTTAAAAAGGTCCTCACATAAGACTGGCCATTCATCCTCACTGCTTTAATTTGAGGGTTCTTCACACACAGTTCCATTATCTGCGTTAAGGGAGGGGATAGTGTCCGCAGCAGTCACTGTTGGGATTGATCTGTGTCATTTGCTAGCCTATTGATTCTTTTCTCCATTTGAAAATGCCCATGGTGACTTTCTCGTTCAGTCTCATTTACTTGGCCATAATGTCCTCAGTTTAGCGGTGACCCACTTTTCAGAGAATCTTTCCATTGATTCACCCCATTTGTCAGCTTTCTCTGGTCAGCGGTGGTTCAATACCAATGTACTATTTGGGTGTGGCCATTCATTCCTCTGTATCTTTAATATACCCCCAAGGAAACACATATTAAATTAACATGTGATGAGATTTCCCAAAAACAACAGTGGAATGAATGGCCACTTCAACCTGTGTATACTATACCAAGAATGTTAAAAATTGGATGCTGTGTTCCAGAAAAATGTAGATTTTTGTGTCGGAAAAAATGACCTACTTGGTGAACGCTTCAAGATTTCATAATTTTTTTTAAAGGGATGGGCCGTATTTAAATGTTCTTTCAAAAGGTAAATAATGAAGCTAAGTCATTGAAATGTTGACATAAAATATAAACTCATAATGTAATTTTAAAAATACGGAAAATAAATATTCAAAATATCAGCATTGGTTACCATGGTAACAGGTATTTTGTAACAGGATTACGTGATTTCACTAGTAACGCTATTTCTCATGAGCTACTGGATGGATTTGGATGAAACTTGGCATGCACCTACTTATAAAGTGCTTGTGTGCAACTATGAAATTTGTTGCTCCAAAATTAATTCTACTTGATGCCATTGATGCCTGAAGTTGCAAGTTCCCCCCAAAATAGGTTTTCTGTAACATTGACAACAATATCTTGGGAAATCGTCATTACAAATGGTTGAAACATCTTCCTTGTATTAAGGAAAGTATCATGCAAAAACTCTTTTAACTAACTGACAAACTACGAGACTACGCTATCAACTACAACCATAACCCCAACTCCAATGAAGTTGGGACGTTGTGTTAAACATAAATAAAAACAGAATACAATGATTTTCACATCATGTTCAACCTATATTTAAGTGAATACACTACAAAGACAAGATATTTAATGTTCAAACGGACCAACTTTATTGTTTTTAGGGAATCATCATTAATTTAGGAATTTATGGCTGCAACACGTTCCAAAAAAGCTAGGACACATGGCAAAAACGACTGAGAAAGTAGAGGCCTGCTAATCCAACACCTGTTTGGAACATTAACCATTAATGCTGAAAGGTACATACAGGTTTTGGAGAAACATATGCTGCCATCCAAGCAACGTCTTTTTCATGGAGCCCCTGCTTATTTCAGCAAAACAATGCCAAACCACATTCTGCACGTGTTACAACAGCGTGGCTTCGTAGTAAAAGACTGTGGGTACTAGACTGGCCTGCCTGCAGTCCAGACCTGTCTCCCATTGAAAATGTGTAGCACATTATGAAGCGTAAAATACGACAACAGAGACCCCGGGCTGTTGAACAGCTGAAGCCGTACATCAAGCAAGAATGGGAAATAATTCAATTTACAAAGCTTAATTAGTGTCCCTGCTTCACAAACGTTTATTGAATGTTGTTAAAAGAAAAGGTGATGTAACACAGTGGTAAACATGACCCTGTCCCAGTTTTTTTTGGAACATGTTGCAGCCATAAAAATTCTAAGTTAATGATTATTTGCTAAAAACAATAAAGTTTATCAGTTTGAACATTAAATATCTTGTCTTCAATTAAATATAGGCTGAACATGATTTGCAAATCATTGTATTCTGTTTTTATTTATGTTTAACACAACGTCCCAACTTCACTGGAATTCGGGTTGTACAAGCAAAGCAAACTACATCAGCATAACATTCTCTTGTTATTTTCCCCTCCTTGCATGATGACTTCAAGCAGTGAGCCATTTATAAGTGATGGCGACTTCATTAAGAACAGTGAGGAGGACTGCTCCCCGGCTTCTTGTCTCTGTGACTTTGCACATAAAACATTCAGTCAGCTTGTATAATACATGAAACTTATATAGACCTTTTCAGGATCTTTAAAGGTGCATAACACAAAACAGATAACAATAAACAAAAATCAGTGAGAAGGAGGATGACTGTGACGTACAGGAGCCGGTGTCCAAAACACGGTCAACCAAAGAGACGAATCGCTGAGGCTGCTGCCGCAAAATGGCTAATGGTGCCAGGTAAGGGAAATAATCATGCACCAATTTGGAGAGCAGCAAGATATATCCTGATCAACCTGATAGAGTGAAGAAATGATTGATTAGTTCAGAATGGACCTGACCAGATGATGTTCTATAGTCATAACCCACTGGAGCAACCACTGCCATGGCAGCACTTTATATTTAGTGGATGAATCAGCATGTGGTCAAAGAAATAAAATAAATAAATAATAGAAAATAGGACTACAGTTCTTTGAGCATAATATCAACTCCAAAGGTTAGCAAAGATAAAATCAAAAGTTTCCTCATAAGTGCTCAGATGTAAGAACAGAATGATCCTCAAACATGCATGTACCCTCTGTACCTCCAGTCTCAAAGACTTTTGCGAAATCAAAAAACACTGAGCAACCCAGGAGGCCAGGCCACCTGGCAAATGGATATGAAATAGAGAAGTGGAACCAAGTGTCATACAGCAAAATGCATTTACTCTGATCCGCTCAGACAAACCCCAGTGAGCTTAGAATAGCGAGGACCACATTAATCAGCACTGCCAGAAAGTGATAGTAGGAGGGTAAACTTGTATGTGATCTGACTTGTAATCTGGAAAATAACCTTTAAATGTGACATGGGTTGTGTACAAAAGTATACAAATAATGCATGTATGCAAAACTTTTGTTTAAAATGAGATCTGTTAATGTGTACATATTTAATTCTGTGCACAGGTATGTAGATATTGTAAATTGATTGATCCTGTAGACTTTTATAATTTACATAATGAATGCCACCACACTTCAGTTCACTTCTTCTCTAACTAATAAACTAAATAAGATATAATTTAAGATATCAACTCACAGGTTCTTATACGTGTTTAGACACTATAAAAGCCTCCCACCGCAACACTCATCAGTCGCATTGCCTTGGTCTTTTACCACATCCTGTCCTGTCCTGTCCTGTCCCAATCTACAAATAAATGTTCTAATGTTACTTGTGTTAAAATATCTAGACTGTCTCACTGTTGTTCTGCTGTGGTTCACACCCTTTTCCCCTTGTCCGTTCTGTCCCTCTATCTGTCCCCTAAATCTATTTTCTGTCCGGCTGCATTTTCAATAAACATCAGAATATATATTTTTTTTATATAATAATAAGCAGAGGGAGTATTTCAAATTCCCCTGTTCCACAGTAAAACTGTTGCAGCATAAAAGGCATATAGCCCTACCATTCTGAATGGCCATACAGGTGAACAGGACAGGTTAAAAAATATATATATATATTAAAAAAACGTTCGGAATACCTTACTTGCTGACAGCTGAAGTCTCCTTTTTTCTTTTCTGTAGTTCACCAGTCCTGCACAGCTGCAATTTTAGTGCAACATCTGCCTTTCTCAGGGTCACTCTTCCAGTTTTATTTGATTTCGTCCTTGACTGTCTCAAATCCCTTTGTCTGCAGATCTGTTGAGCTAGCAGAGGCTAACAAGGTAAACAGACATGGCTATCTAGGATTCCCTCCCAGACAAGGATGCTGAAAGAGAATGACCATCTCTTTGCTGCGGTTTATTTTCAGCTCCACAGGCAGCGTCAATACCTTTGGCATTGAGCATTTGAATGAAACGTAACTTCTGCATGTACTGCAGAAATTGGCTATAACCTTATTCCAGAGTTTAGCCAGTCATTGATGTAAATAAATGTCACCCAAGTACAAATAGGGTTATATTTACAATCGTCACATCTTGAAACAGAGTCACTGATGGTGTAGTGGTACACTCGCCTGACTTTGGTGCAGGCAGCGTGGGTTCAGTTCCCACTCAGTGGTGTTGTGAATGTAAGTGCGAATGGTTGTCCGTGTCTATATGTGCCCTGTGACTGAGTGGCGACCAGTTCAGGGTGTAGTCCGCCTTTCGCCCGAGGTCAGCTGGGATAGGCTCCAGCGTCCCGGGACCCTAACCAGGATAAGCGGTGTTGAAAATGGATGGATGGATGGATGGATGGATGGACATCTTGAAACACTATTGGGCCACTACAAATGGGAAATGCCATATTTTGTGAAAACCCATGCACTTCAATATCATCTCCATTTTATATTTTTTGCTCATTGTCATCATGATTATTTTTTTTAACTATTATGATGGTACTGTATATAGAGGCACAATAATTCATCAAAAATCACTAACAAAGGACCACAGTATGTCATTAATTGTTAATTTTCCATAATTATCAATCAACACTTTTTGTTCAAAACACATGCACAAAATGCTTGCAAACAGTGAAAGTGTTGGGGTTTTTTTCATCAGGGTTGACAGCCAAGCAAGCAATTCCTAAAATATGAGCATTCGTTTTTTTTAAAGAACATCTGTTTGCAGATGAGACATGGGCAAGCTGTTTCCAAACGGCATGCTGGTGTATACCACCACTCTTTCTTGTTGAAGTTGTTGCCATGACATCTAAACAGGTATAGTACACTATTTCTGAAGGCAAACAAATACTATTCAAAACAGAAAAACTCTTTGCAACTGCTTGCTGCTGGAACCAGAAAAAGTAAAACCTTATCTATGTGGACTGGAGATAAATTCACAGTATCCAAGGTTTGGAATAACCACTTTAACTTTCTCATTAATATAACCCTGCTTGACTGACAAACAAAAATTTGCATTAACTGTGATAAGCTATGATTGTTGTGGAAGCAAAAATGTAAACAAGTCGGCCCCCAAGCTCCATTTGTTTGGACTGGACTGTAAATCAATCACATAATTGATTTATGGATGCATTGTGATTTGTCCACAGTTGTAACTAGGCTTGACAATTTACAGTACAAAAGTGAACAGATATTGTTATCCCAATAATTGATAATCAAATGTTTTGGAATTGGTATATTGTTTGGGGTATATTTGTCAATTTAGGTCGAGCAGCTCGAAGTAGTACTGGTTAGCCCATCTGCCTCACAGTCGATAGGTCCTGGTTTTGAATTTGAATGGCCCTATGCTTGACTGGTTCTCTCTGGGCATTCTGGCCTCTGCTCATATCCCAAAAGCATGCATTTTAGGTGAATTAAATGTGAATCATTGTTTGTATGTCCTGCATTTGGCTAGCGAACAGTCCATGGTGTACCCTGCCTCTTGTCAACTGAGATAGGATACACAAAATGCATGGATGGACAACTTGTTTTCTTTTTTTTCTTTTTCTGAAAAGTGCTGCTCTATTGTGTATGTGAATGTGGAGGCACAGCAGATCCAGCCCTCCGGTAGGTCTCCCGGGTGCTTCAGACTGCTGTATGAATTAACCATGTGTGTGGAGTGTGGTAAACTCATGAAATTAAGGTCATAGCATTGGAAAAAACTATCTGCTTACAATTTCCATTCATAACATTTTTTGAATCGACATGAAGGGGACTGATCAGGCTGCCTTTTTTTTGTTGGCTCAGTGAGTGGCAGGGTGAGAGTCATACAGTATGTTCCTGCCTTTATATTTCAATTGCCAAGTGATATAAAATTGGTACTGAGTGTGCCATTCAAGTGAAGGGTTTAGAAACAAGCTTTTACAATAGGGAAAAGGTTCATTTCGCAGCAAACAAGCAAGGGCCAATGGAAAATTCCTTGGCCTCTCGTTTTCACAAAAAATAACATGTCTATACTTCATTTGAGAAAATGGCTCAAATGCTACAATACATTTCAGTAAGCGTTCACTTTGTGGTTGAGTTGGTTAGCAAATAAATCTTCCAAAATGTGAGCTGGAAATAATCACCTGCAGCTATGAGCTGGTTTAAAATTTAGCCTCTAAAGCTCTAATTCAGTGGTGTCCAAACTATGGCCTGGGGGCTATTTTCAGAACCTCATCCATTTGTTTGTGTCATGTGGCATATACTGACAATAAAATGTCACCTAGCCCACAAAGCTATTTAAAAAACAACTACAAATAATAAGTTGATTTTGTATAGAGCTTAGATATGCAAAGATGCAAAAAATATATTTACATCTAAAATAGTAACAGGCGGCACGGTGGCCGACTGGTTAGAGCGTCAGCCTCACAGTTCTGAGGACCCGGGTTCAATCCCCGGCCCCGACTGTGTGGAGTTTGCATGTTCTCCCCGTGCCTGCGTGGGTTTTCTCCGGGCACTCCGGTTTCCTCCCACATCCCAAGAACATGCATAAATTGGAGACTCTAAATTGCCCGTAGGTGTGACTGTGAGTGCGAATGCTTGTCTGTTTGTATGTGCCCTGCGATTGGATGGCAACCAGTTCAGGGTGTACCCCGCCTCCTGCCCGATGACAGCTGGGATAGGCTCCAGCACGCCCGCGACCCTAGTGAGGAGAAGCGGCTCAGAAAATGGATGGATGGATGGAAAATAGTAACAACATACCTCTTCATAATGATCAATAAACATAATTCTATATCAGAAGCAAAAATACTCTGTGTCAAGGTCCACTTTGTGAGCATATCACATTAAAGGTCCTCCTTTAAAAATGGTCAGCTGAGTACAGATTGCTTTTGTTTTGGTTCTGAATGTGGAGGTGTGATTTGGCTGCTGTGCAGTGCAGGCCCGGCCGGATCTATTCTAGTGGGATACAGGACAGCAGGCTGCCCCAAATCCTGACAAATCCTCAACGATTTGTCTTGTTACCTTTAACAGAAAACTGCAATGTAGCAGTTTTTCCGCCTAACAATAATATATAAACAATATACATGGTGTCCAAAAAGTCACTACATAGACTGTATCTTCTTTTTTCTATTTCGTTTCAAGTATCATTCTGACAGATAGGAAGCAACATTTGATAGCTGAAGCTTTGCAGTTTTTGTAAGCATATCATTCTCATGCCCATGGCTCGTCAATTTACATTGGAGCAGCTTTGCAAAATTGCCACCTGGCAAAAAAGCATTTTCTGTCCTCGACTGCAGTTCAGTGCCGAATTTACTTTACTTTTTACTTTTACTTTACTTTAATAATAATAATAATACCATGAATATAAAAATACTGAGTTCTATAGGGTTTCAGTGTTTTCAACTGTGATGGTATATAAGTAACAGTCCTTCCGCTTCGTGGAATACTGTGGTCATGGACAAAATAATTTCTTCCCGGGTGGCAATTTTGCAACGCTGTGCCAATGTAAATTGCGAGCCATGGGCAAGGGGAAAAAAAACAAAATCAAAATCTGTAAAGCCAACAAAAATAAACAACTGAGATAAATGGTTGTGTGCAGACCTTGTTCTGTCTTTTCTTCATCTTCTTTTAAAATGTGTACGAGAATAAAATATATCTTTACTCTTTTTATGAAGGTTTTTGACCGAATTGATGCTGTTTTCTCTGGCCCTCTGTTTATTTGTGGGGCCAAATACAAGTAGTAGAACGCTGTGGTCTTGTGGAAGTGTAACGTGACGGCGAGGGTGGCACTCGAGTTTTGCCCTACAAGAGCACAGGGAACTTAAATGCATTTTTCGGAGATGTGGAGTTATGTTACAAAATGAACTGAACTTCAGTGCTATTCTTGGCTGAGTTCGCGTGTCCTGGTAATTTTGTAGCACTGTATTTCTTTTAATTTTCTTTTGTTAATAACGTGTTTTTCAAAAAATCCTACAAAATTTGTCATAATTCCAAGACAACAGCAAGTGGTGTCTGCACTGTATTGTACATACTGAGTTTGCTTTTATAGTATTTGTGATTCAATTTGGGGAATTATACTGTTTACATTTTCCCAACCGACATTACTGCAGTGTTTTGTTAATTTCACAATACAAGACCAAGGAAGCCACTGCCACAGTTTTTGACTCTTCTCGCCGACAAACACATTCTCTCCAGCCTGTGACTTATGTGGACTTGTGGTATGTGACATTCCCCGCTGCACACCGCTGCTAATTGGGATTAGCATATTGCGCACCAAAACAATACTCCGGTGTTAAGAGTCCGCCAGGTCCGGTGGCCTTTATTCACCAAAGGCTCAGTAATCCCTCTGTCTCTGAGAGCAAAGCTGATTAAATCTGACGGAATAGAGCCCATTATGACCGTCCACATACTGTGGCGCTCACTGCAAATCCTACCATGGTACAGATACTTGAGCTGAGCATCTGAGCCAGGGCCGGCGGGATGTTTGGTCTACTCGATGAACACTACTTGTTGATTCTTTAACCGCTGTGTTCAAGCAAGAGAACATCAGAGCCCGACTGCAGAGCACTAGAGTGGCAACACACACGTCCACACTCTAAAACATAAACAGATAAAATGATGTTTTTTTTCCATGCCTGCTTCCATATAAATCAGTGACACAAAAATAAAAAGGGAAGTCAAACATCAAATCCATCACCAAGCATCAACAATGGTAACAATCTTTTACCACAATATAGTCAAAGCAAATAAACCCATCCTCAAGCTCACTTTATAGTTTGTGTTTTACAGTCAGTTCATTGCATGCTTTGAGTGTCTTCAATCCAAGGTTGTAAGAAGTATCAAAACAATGTGGTTCCTTGGGGATATTGGAGCAAGTACTACTGTTGATGCAAACACATCATTTCCAAAACATTTTTTCTGCATCTCTTTTTACTCGTCACTTTAAACCGCATACACTCCTTGAAGTCTCAGCGCCCTTTGCACAATGGTCATTGCACCGGACTATTGCAATATTAGTCGTTCGAACTGCTCTAAGTGCTAGAGGACTCTGCATCTTTTTGCGCAATTGTTTTTTGTCAATGTCTTTATGTCCCCAAAGTGTTCTGTAAATTGACTGTCTGTTGTACTAGAGCGGCTCCAACTACAGGAGACAAATTCCTTGTGTGTTTTGGACATACTTGGCAAATAAAGATGATTCTGATTCTGATTCTGATTCTGATTACAGTGGATTTGTACGTCTAGATTTAGAATCAGCAACGGTATCTTTCAGCATTGAAACACTTTTATGCAGTTTCCATTTGTTTGACCAGTGTAACACAGTTTAGGGATGTCCCGATCCAATCACCTGATTGAAAATTGGGGTCGATCACGTGATTTTCAGCGGATCGAGATTGAGAGAAAAAAAGTGGTTTTATCCCTTTTCTGACATTTTAAAGGTTCCAAAGTGACAAAATAATCCAAAGGTACAAAGATATTGCCAAATGGAACAATAACAATTTTTTGTTTTGTATTATGCAATATAAATTCTTGGTTTAGTACCAGTATAGACACACACATATCTACACACGCACACAGTCTGTCCTCTGCATTGTGGGAAGTCATTGTAGCCTACAATGTAGACTATGTAAGACTCCTGGTCGGGACTCAAAAGTCAGTCCCATACGGACCTAAAAGGACCCACACCACAGCCAAAAAAAGTAAGGTTGTGACAGACAAGAGACGAGGAGAAACGGGGCAGGGGAGAGAGAAAGGGACTTGCGTTAAAGACAGAGAAAGGCCATTATGAAACAAAACAACAAGGTTTTGAACAAACATAAAACAGTTCAGTTGTTTAGAACTGTTAAATTAAAATATGTAAAATTGTTTGAGACTGTCAAGATGCCAAACAGAAAAGTTGAAACTCAAACTTTTTTATTTTTCTGAAGAACTTTATTTGAAAACATTCAACAACATTTCTCTTTTTATTTACTCGCTCGTATTTTGAAATGCAGCCCTGCTTTTATTTAGTAAATGAGAGAACATTAGACAGTTATGCTCGTATGTTTGATTAGACAGGCACAATTGTACACAAAGATGTGTACAATGACTTAAAGCCCATGAAGGATCAGACGAAACACAATTGTGTTTTAAGACGTGTAAAAGCTCTGCTGAAAAGAAAAAGAAAATAGTGGTTGTACATATCAGATGATTTGTTAATATTAATTGACAATTGGCAAGTGACCCAAGAATTGACCCCAAATTAAACTAGCCCAGTATCTTTCAAAGAGAACTACCATTACCGAATTTCCCAAGACAGTGAGTGACTACTCATTTTGCCGCATCTTAATTATTTTCCAGGTGTGTCATCCACTAGAACAAGCGAACGCTTCTCCTCAAATGGATGCCTTTAGGAAAACAATTACAGGATGTATTGTCATCCAGAGCTCCGCCCCCTTCCCCTGTGTGTGTGAGAATGTGTTTGATTGCAGGTTTGGTCACAGGTGTGTTGGAGCCAGCCAGCAGCTGCATCTAATCTAATCGACACTCATCATTGAGTTTGTGGCATCCAGCCACCAAGAAGATCGATCCATCCCTCCATTTTCCGAGGCACTTATCCTCACTAGGGTGCTGGAGCCCATCCCAGCTATCTTTGGGCGAGAGGCGGGGTACCAGTTCAGGGTGCAAACAAACTCACATTCACACCTATGGGCAATTTAGAGTCTTCAGTTAACCTACCATGCATGTTGTTTGGAATGTGGGAGGAAACCGGAGTACCTGGAGAACATGCAAACTCCCCACAGACAAGACCGGATTTGAACCCGGGTCCTCAGAACTGTGAGGCAGATGTGCTACCCAGTCGCCCACCGTTCCACCCACCTGGAAGATTTCAATTTAAATTCCTGCCAACTAATTCTGTTTTATCTGCATTGTTATGCCTAAGCCTGTCTCCTTAACTTATTCCATCCCCACCTTGTTTGGGTCTAATTTCTTGCCGTTCTGGACCCTTCATGCTGATCTCTATGAAATTTCTCAATCAGGGGCCTTTCCCGCCAGCCATAGCTATCACCAAGAAGCAACAAATTATTCTGCACTATAACCTGCTCTTTGTCACTCAAATCTGCACCTGGGTCCTCCTCACATTCGGAGCTGTAACAGTGGTTCCACCAGGTAGCTGGACCATTACTGAAGTCACATTTTCACAAAGTTTGGTTCAATACACCTGTAAAAAAATAGATTGCGTTTTTATCGTGGATATGTATCAGCAGAAAAGATACAGTACGTTAGCTCAAAGAAGAAAACAAGAAAACACAAAAGGTGTGTTCTGTTTTCCTCCCAATGTGTAGCATCCCCAAGTAGCACATAAAGCTTGTCTTTGTTAAAATTAAAACGGAACTTTATCTTTAGGCCAATCAAACTATGAGAACTGGTTTGAAAATAAATGAAATAAACGCTCACTCAAGTGGACCTACTTTTCTGCTTCAGTCACGCTTGTTCAGGTAGGTCCATTAATCAAAATGTGACAATGAGGAAACAAGCAGGGAACAGTTAGTTCACGCTTGAACTGTGATGAAGTGCTGCTATAAACCAAGAACCAAAGGACACAAAAATAGCAACTATTAATGTGTGGTACATTCGTCTAGATCACAAGTGGAAATAAAGACTTGAGATTTCCTGCAGCCACTGTTGCCAGAGCACTCCTGCAGAAACATCCTCGAGCCCATTTTCAACCAGTCGACACACATTAGCTGAAACTAAGCAATACTACAGTTAGCTTTACATGGAAGTTAGGTACGGGTTAATTAGTTAAATCCTTGAAAGCAATGTAATTTACTTATAATATGCCCCCCTACAATTATCAATCACTCATACTGCGTGCACATCACGAGTCAAGGTGGGATATTGAAAAATACCACATCCTCCATATTCATGCACAACATATTATGCATTCCTCAGCATGAAACTTTAGAAAGGTGTTAGCTATAAATCCACACTCGAAGAATGTACCGGTAATATTTTACCGTCATGACCATGCTGAGCGCAATTCTTAAAGCAGTTTGTTGGCTGACCTTCACAAAAGGGAATTAGTATTATAAAGTTGTCTGTTACAGTAGTTTTCCTGCACTACATCATTTGAATATATAAAAGTTCATGATAAAATAATTGTGTTGCTCTAATTATCCTGTCAACTGGCACTTTCCAAAAACCTGCTACCATCTAATACACAAGGCAGGAAAGTGTGGTAACTTCATGTCACGTTATGTAAGACTGCTTTTCCGCTTTACCAACTTATGGCATCCGTGAACTGCCTTTAAAGCTTTGAATAAGATGGACATCTAGGAATTTAACTCTAACAGAGAAGACCAGAGAATGGGAGAAAGAAGTGATCGAGCATGCAATCAAAGCAACATGACAAGGGAATACATCAAGGGGACAAGCGTGATGGTGTCATTGTTAAACATTTTAACTATATCATCTAGTCAGAGAGATTTGAAAAATATATTATTCATCTTTGGATACAGCAAATTGAACCTGCAGTATTAATCAACATTTGTCCTTCTTACTTTGTTATTGCCAACATAAATGTGGGTTTCATGCAATTCATAGAGTTCGACACTGAACACTTGAATGCAGCAACAACTGGAACCTACTGCCTTCCTGTAAAGGGAACATGAGGTACTCTTGAACATACAATTAAATCATTAGCATTTTACATCTTAGTTATGAGCAGATATTATTTAGTTCTCAATAGAACTGTGAAAGGTTATAAAACATCACAATATATTTCTTTGGTCGTTTTCCATGGAAACTCAGAAAGTAGAAATGCATGTCACTGTAAATTGTCCTTTCCACTGTCTACACTGTGCTGACCTAACCTTTACCTTGTGTCAAAGCGAGCATGCCACTGAACACTGTTTGGATGACCACATTTGGTGAATCAGGATCAGAATCAGAATCATCTTTATTTGCCAAGTATGTCCAAAACACACAAGGAATTTGTCTCCAGTAGTTGGAGCCGCTCTAGTACAACAGACAGTCAATTTACAGAACGCTTTGGAGACAAAGACATTGACAAAAAACAATTGTGCAAAAAGATGCAGAGTCCTCTAGCACTTAGAGCAGTTCGAATGACTAATATTGCAATAGACCGGTGCAATGACCATTGTGCAAGTGGCGCTGACACTTCAAGGAGTGTGTGCGGTTTAAAGTGACGAGTAGTGCGATAATCAGGGACAATGTTGGTTGTGCAAATGTTGCAGATACTCCTCAATCAGTGTGCAAATGGAGCAGATGCTACTCTGGCATGAGTGGCCAGTATATGCAAATAGTGCAGCATGGCGAGACAACTACAGTGAGTGCACGAGTAATACATAATTGGCCCCACAGAAATGTGACAACGAACTCAGTCAAAAAAAATAAAATAAAATAAAATAAATTGCCAGCTTGTTGTAATGGAATAATAGGTTATGTGTTTAAGAAGTTGATCGCAAGAGGGAAGAAGCTGTTGGAATGTCTACTAGTTCTAGTTTGCATTGATCGGTAGCACCTACATGAGGGAAGGAGCTAGAAGAGCTGGTGACCGGGGTGCGGAGGGTCCGAGAGGATTTTGCACGCCCTTGTCTTAGTTTTGGCAGCGTGCAAGTCCTCAATGGTGGATAGGGGGGTACCGACAATCCTTTCAGCAGTTTTGATTGTCCGTTGCAGTCGGAGTTTGTCCTTTTTTGTAGCAGCAGCGAACCAGACTGTGATGGAAGAACACAGGACTGATTCGATGACCGCTGTGTAGAACTGTCTCAGCAGCTCCGGTGGCAGGCCGCGCTTTCTCAGAAGCCGCAGGAAGTACATCCTCTGCTGGGCCTTTTTGAGGACGGAGTTGATGTTAGTTGCCCACTTCAGGTCCTGAGAGATTGTAATTCCCAGGAACTTGAAGGTCTCGACGGTTGACACAAGGCAGCTGGACAACGTGAGGGGCAGCTGTGGCAAAGGATGCCTCCTGAAGTCCACGATCATCTCTACAGTCTTGAGCGTGTTCAGCTCCAGGTTGTGTCGGCCGCACCACAGCTCCAGCCGCTCCGCTTCCTGTCGATATGCAGACTCGTCACCGTCCTTGATGAGGCCGATGACAGTGGTGTCATCTGCAAACTTCAGGAGTTTGACAGTCGGGTTCGCTGAGGTGCAGTCGTTCGTGTAGAGAGAGAAGAGCAGCGGAGAGAGGACACAACCTTGAGGCGCCCCAGTGCTGATGCTGCGTGTGGCTGAGGTGGCCTCCCCCAGCCTGACCTGCTGTGTCCTGCCCGTCAGAAAGCTGTAAATCCACTGGCAGATGGCAGGTGAGACGCTGAGCTGGAGAAGCTTGGTTGAAAGGAGTTCAGGGATGATGGTGTTGAACGCTGAGCTGAAGTCCACGAACAGGATCCTCGCGTAGGTCCCTGCACTGTCGAGGTGTTCTAGGATGAAGTGCAGTCCCATGTTGACTGCATCATCCGCAGACCTGTTCGCTTGGTAGGAAAACTGCAGGGGGTCCAGCAGGGGACCTGTGACACTCTTGAGGTGGTCCAGCACGAGACGTTCAAAGGACTTCATGACCACAGATGTCAAAGCGACAGGCCTGTAGTCATTCAGACCCGAGATTGCAGATTTCTTGGGGACTGGAATGATGGTGGAGCGTTTGAAACAGGATGGAACTTCGCACAGTTCCAGAGATCTATTGAAGATCTGAGTGAAGACTGGAGCGAGCTGGTCCGCGCAGACTTTGAGGCAGGATGGGGACACATGGTCTGGGCCTGCCGCTTTGTTAATCTTTTGTTGTTTGAAGATGCATCTCACATCCTGTTCATGGATGCGGCCGGGTGGGTGTGTGGTGTGAAACTGTCCTTTTCAAATCTGCAGTAGAAGGTATTCAAGTCGTTGGCTAGTGTGCTATTGTTCTCAGCTTGGGGGGATCGTCGCTTGTAATTAGTCAGCGATTGGAATGCATGCCAGACTGATTTAGAGTCGTTTGCGCTAAATTGTTTTTCCAACATTGCTGCATAGTTTCTTTTTGCAATGTTAATTTCTTTAGTCAGCTGGTTTCTAGCTCGATTATACAGGGCCCTGTCCCCGCTCCTATATGCGTCCTCCTTAGCTTGGCGAAACTGCTTAAGCTGAGCAGTGAACCACGGCTTGTTGTTGTTGAATGTGTGAAAAGATTTTGTTGGTACACAAACCTCTTCACAGAAACTGATATAGGATGTGACAGTGTCCGTATATTCATCCAGGCTGCCAGCTGAATTTCCAAAGACACTCCAGTCTGTGCAGTCTGAACAGGTTTGAAGTTACATCTTGGCTTCATTTGTCCACCTTTTCACTGTTTTCACTGTAGGCTTTGTGCATTTAAGTTCTTGCCTGTATGTCGGTATAAAGTGAATTAAGCAGTGATCAGACGAGCCCAGGGCTGCACGAGGAATAGCACAGTATGCGTTTTTTACCGTAGTGTAGCAGTGGTCTAAAGTAGTCAACTGGATTGGTGCTTAATGCAGTGAGCAACACTTTGGACTTAAAAATGTATTTCTGCAATTTAGTAATTCTGCTCTTTTATTGAACATGGTCCTACTTTAGATGCTCCATAATCTCTTTTTGTCACAGTCTGACATTTCTTCTGTCAGTCTACCTTGAAGAATCACGTTCTACTAGCCACAATCAGCTACACTTCCCTATTTAATGAATTGTTGATGATGCAGTCAGGGTAAGAGTGTGCGACAGCCATTCATGTAAGAGGCTACAACGCTACGCCATAATTCCACTCCGCTTTCCGTCCAGGAGTTCTGCCAGATCAAGTTTGAGTGTGTTTCCCCATTTCTGCTCTTTGTGACTCGTGGATTAAGATAACAGTGCAATCTGATCTTGCAGATTGCAAGATCAGATTGCACTGTAATGTGCACTGTAATGCAATGTGCCGTAATCAGATCAATCTGATTACGGCACATTGCATCACTTTGGCCCAGGAATCTTCAAAGCCGCACCGTCTCGACTGTGAAGTGAACTGCTATGTATCCTGGCTTTGAATTGACCTGTCACAGTTGATCTTAAATTGATTATTAAAGTCAAGTCTAACCATTTCGGTTGTTCAGTGTTTGGCACTTCGGTCCTTTATCACACTCGCCTCGTGTCACTTTTGCCTCCTTAGTTGCTTCCTTGCTGACGACGATGTGTTTAAATCTTGCTTGTTCTCCTCGTGCTTTTGTGGATTTTCTCTGGGTACTCCCCATTCTGAAAACAGGCATGATAAGTTAATCAAAGGCTCTTTGGTGTGAATATGATTGTGAATGGTTGTTTGTATATACATGCCTTGTGATTCACTGGCGACCACCACTCACCCCAAGTCAGCTGGGATAGCCTCCCAGTCCTTTCTGTTATGTTGCCTTGGTAACAGTTATTTTTTTTTAACAGATACCACACATTGAGAGCTAGAATAAAAAGGTAGGAAGGCTATTGGTAACCCAACTCTACTTCCTTGATACCACATTCGAGCTTGCAGATCAATCACATTCTAGCCATCACAATAATGGGTTATTTAGACACTGTGAACAAGCAGGTCAGATCTGCAGTATCGTATATAGTCAATAAACTCAACACCTGTGGACGTGTATTTTGGTGAGCCAATCCATCATAATCAGCTATTCCTAACTGACATGACCTCTGAAACCTTTGATCCTTAGCGACAACTGGTCTACACAATGCAACTGAAAACACAACAACTGCAATGGAAAGAAACTAAAATCCGGGAACTGACTCAGCTGTTGAAGAATATTCAACTCCCATACCTTCCAAAAATCTTGAGTAGCTTTTGCAGTATGTTTATGGTCATTTTTATGTAGGATTGCACTGAATCAAGCATTTTTGTTTTCCAGCCTAATGTTGTTTTCCCCCTTTATTTTTGATGCAAACCACACAGAGAAGCAAACCAAACACATACTGGCATGCAAGGAGAGATGTCAGAGTTCATGGGGGCACACTGGTGCGGCGCCACCAAGAGCTAAGAAGCAGACAAGCATCTCACCAGTGTTTTTTGTCTGCAGGGAGACTTGAATTGTGATCCTCTGGTTCCAAAGCCCAAGCCCTTGGAGTTGCCCTGTTTGCCATTTCTAATTTGAAAACACCTGGCAGCACAGTAATATCCCATGATTCTGATAATTGTATTTCAATTCATTCTCATCTCTTCTCTGTTTCCAGATTATACTCGATTCCAAATTACATCACAAAGCATAGACTCACACCCTGAAGTCTCAATTGAAGAGGAAGGAGCCAAGGAAATGAGGCCAATTTCCGTGTGGAGCCTCTGTAACCATGAGCGTCTAAACAAGTTCTACACAGAGGAGTTATCTTACTGCAGCCTAATAGCTTTGACCCTCCTACATCCTGCTAGGTGTCCCCTTGGGTTTGTGACCAGACCCCTGATTTCCTATTTTAGGTGTCCTCCTCTCAGTTAGCCTTGCATTCTACATTTTTAGTATGCATCTCAGCATCTGCATCTCAGTCCTGCCCCTATTTTTAGACAAAATAAGCAACTCAAATTATATGCTCAACCTTGTATAATGGTCATAAGTCTTACTTAAAAGCAAAATATTAGGCTTTGGGAAAAGTGAATTGCTACAGAACAGCAGCAGGAAGAATTAATGCTTTGGCCAGACGACTGGGGCCTCTAAGGGAGGCCTACTAAGCGTCCAGTGGCAGTTCAAAAAAAAAAAAAAAAAAGGAACAGGCATCAGTTGCATGTAGTGCAGACTAGAAGTTCAAGAGTTTCCATCCAAACACGATAGAAAGAGTAGGCTAGTGTCTGCCAGCCAAGAGCAGCTCACTCTTTTTCCACAAGGGAGAGGTTTTGAAGTGATTTGCATGTCATCCAAAACCAACTTCATTCAGCAGGAAATGAGTGTGTATGGAATTGTGTGAGACTGTCGAGTTTGCAGGGTCTACTTCACTGACTGCATACACGTATAGCATTCAATCTCCTACCTTAACAAGTGCACTGTGATAATGGTGGACGGAAGGCTGGGTAAAGCATGGCAATTCACAAAGCAGCGCAAATCAAGCATCATAAGGAAATGGATGAGAGTCTTTGATGTGGATGGACTTGACTGGCCTGCACAGTCCTGACCTTAACCCTATAGAACACTTTTGGATGAATTAGAGTGGAGACTGAGAGCCAGGCCTTGTCGTCCAACATCAGTGTGTTACCTCACAAATGCCCTTCTGGAAAAATGGTCATAGATTTACATGAATACACTCCTAAACCTTGTGGAAAGTCTTTTCAACAGAGTTTAAGCTGTTACAACTGCAAAGGGTGGACTGGTGTCATAGTAAACCTTATGGATTAAGATTGGTATGTCACTTAAATTCATATCTGAGTCAAGGCAGGTGAGCGAATAACTTTGGCAGTATAGTGTACATAATTAATGTTGATACAGCAACATAAATAAAATATGCACAAGATAGGAGGGTGTGGTGCTTCATCCAAGCTCTAGAACCTTTTGGCTGTTAGAATTTATGGACCGTATCCAGTTGAACGCTTGCTGTGTCTAATTATCACTCAGTCACATTTCATTTGCTCTGACTGTCTGTCTGTCTGTGGGTGCAGACAGGTGGGAGGGGAAAGAGGAAGAAATGACAACAAACATTGAAGTACAGCAAAATAATGATGCGTAAAATACATGAAACAATGAAAAAAGCTAATGCATTTATAAAGTTGAGAAAGGGGAACAGTGACAGAGGCTAGGAAGAATTAAGAGGTGCAAGAGTTTGTGTACGGCCGTAGCAGTGTTTCTCTTTCACCTCCCCCTCCTTTTTTTCCATCTGAGTAACACGGTCCTCTGGCGGTCAGCCTGAGACCACCAACGTGTTTCCATTTGGCTGTCTGGTTGTCTGCCATGCTGTTTATCAGTCTGTCTGCCTCATTACAGATTCATACTATCTTCCTCGTCTTCCGTTCGCACCTTCTATCATCAAGTCTCATCCAGTCGTACTGTTCTGCTGGCTGACACCATCTCAATGTAATCCAAGTAAGAAAAGAACATTAAAAACATCGGGTTGACCTGAAATAGACGGACGGACAAGGAACTACTCCAGCTATACCAGTTTTATGTACTCTCACATGTGGAGATAGTTATTTATTTCAGTTGGGGTACTTATTTCATGAAAGCTTTTGATTGAATATAAGTTATTTTTCTGTCATAACTACAAATACAAGTGAGATTATGAAGATTCATTTTGGTTGTAGGGGAGAAACACAACCAGCGAATAGGCTGCTTAAGAGTCACAATCATGAAACAAGGAAATAACATTTACTGTAAGTGGAGTTTCAACGCATTAAATTCTTAGTTTAACATCAGCGGATGAAAAGGCAAAAATAAAATCACAGTGAACGGAATCAAATAGCTCAGGCTGTACCACATTTTTCAGGCAAAACATGTTTGGTAGAGTTATTAAAAAAAACATATTAATCCCTCTTGAAACCAGCCACATGGAGCCAACACACATAACACGCACGTCTGACTTGGTGGAAAAAGTAAAGAAAAAGAAAAGTTGCCATGCGTCTGGAGTCAGCTGTGCAGCCTCCATTCTGCTTTGGTTGATGGGTAAAGGAGGGAGAATTAACTCCAAGAAAGCAAAGCATAACAATATGGGTGAAATACAACTCTCTAAAAGCAGAAAAAAAGACCCATATAGACATCCCTTTGTTTTTCACCATCTACTGATATATTTTGCAGCAGCGTCTCTTTTGATTTGACTTTCTATTCAGTGTGATGCAACTTTTTTTTTTTTTTTACCATTATCATTAGCCTGCTTTCAAACAACATAAAACCAGCAACGAAGATAGACAGAAGAAAAATCACAGTGGCTGTTTTGGTTGTTGTTGCTTTGACGGTAAAAAACATAAGTCAACAACAGAGTGCACACATTTCAGTAGACATGTAAAGCGAGATCAGTAATAATCGTCTGATAATAATAATCGTCAAAACCTGCGTTTTTGTTTTTTTTTTACGGTAAAATTGTTATTCTATGTGCAAGAAATGATCTAGCCATCCATTCTTCCATTATGTCACTCGCTTTCATTGGGGTGAGCTGATGACGTGAGAAGAGGTACACCCTAGACTGGTCGCTAGTCAGTCACATGGCACATATACACGAGCTCACAACACAGCACACCACAACATCAAGATACTTTTCCAAAACCATGAAGAATCTAGGCCTCCAAGACAGAAATCTTGTGTGATCAAAAATGATCTAAGAAAAAAAACGACGAAGCAGAAACATACTATAGCAACCACCGGGAAACACAAGCAACATCGAAGAGGGCATATACGAGGGAATGATGGTGGTTTTGGGACTATTTTCTACAGAAAACTCACAATCTAGAAAAAAAAGAGAGACCTCTGCAGACAGCATGACAGCGGACTTTATAGTCTACTGGCCAAGCTAAGGTGAGTTCTCAATATAAGTAATAGTTGGTGTTATTATCTTAGTAAAAGGATAAATGCATTCTTAACACACCTCAGACCACAGGATAATGCCATAGGATAATCTTATCAAACAGAAAATAATCTGGTGTTTGGTCAGGAAGGGGGCCCGATTATCTTTTTGTGTCTACCAGGCCTAAGGTACCCACAAATGCAATGTGATGGTGCACCATCTTACTGGAAAGGTCTGTCGTCGATCTGCTTGAATCTGACGACAGATGACAAATATTTAAACAACTTCCTGTACATTAGTTAATTCATACGAGACACGACACCAATCTCCCGCCATTACATCTCTGTGTAGTTTTGGGTAATTCAGAATGAATACGAACACAACAACAGCAGTAGCAGAGAACAGCTTGTTATAATTGTTTGTCTTACTTGGCTTCGGAGCATGCATAATACAGACCAGAGGGGGCTGAATGGGGAGAACATGCAAAGTCCGCACAGGCGAGGCCGTATAAGAACCCGGGGTCCTCAGAACTGTGAGGCACATCCGCAAAACCAGTCGGCCATCTTTTAGTTTTCAAACTTGGGGGAGGAAAAACACATCGTGATGCCAGCTCGTGGTCTGGTAAAAAAAAGGATTTACACCGATTGGAACTGTCTATGTACTGCAAGTAGAAGTATCATAAACTGTATATTGTGTGTCAACTGAAACAAATTCAAAGCCATGGGGATCTAACACTGAATCTGTGACAAGAGAGCAACAGTGCAACTTTTATTTCCAGGTATTAACATGGTTTTGATATTTGTGTATCAAGCCTGTGACAGACTGCTATCACCAAACGTCTTGCATTTTCCTTTTCACCGCGGCCTCGCTCAGTTTTTTTTTTTTTTTTTTTTGAAACGTTCCGCTTGTTTCCCCTGACAAACGCCTTTGTTGATTTAACAGTGTGTTAGTTATTGAGGCTTGCTGCATGATGGAGGACTTCCCAATACATTTGGTTGCATCTAAAGGTTCCTTTATGCTCCACGCAGGTTATGCAGGCAGATACGGATAGAGCAGTTGGTGCGTAGTCTGCCTCCATTTTGTGCGTAATTTGGTTTGTCGCCTGCAAACTTACTGATACGCACCAAACGGAGCAGTACCACCGGAAGCCGTGAGGAGAAGAATTGAGATAAGAAGCTATTCATTTCCAGCAATTATGGATCCCCACCACCATCAACATGACATGACATAAACGGCAGTGCAGGAGCTCTGTCTGAAACTCTTCGTCCTATTTCCCTACATAATACGACACACAGTCACACAGCAATGGTTTTGCTGCGGAATCAGCTTTATCTTCACAGTGTACAGAACTTCATACAGTACAACAGCAGCGACCAGCAAAACCCTTTCCTCACTCTTGTTTTTGCCCTTTTGGAGCAGCACACGACACAACAACCTCACATGACCCCCAATGTCTACTACGCTGCCTCAGACATTTATTTACACCAACACATATCCTGTATTTGTTGTCAAAAACTTTACTTTTCTTCATATTGGAAACATTTGGATTCAGAGTGAGGCCCCCTGGTGGATCAATTGCTGAATGTTCATTCCAATGCTACAATAGACACAACTACTGTATGGATGAGGGCAAAACATATTAATCTATTATCATGCATACCTACAACATGAATTAACTTTTGCTGTATAATTGACAGATATGATGTTTCTGTAAACTTCTGACTTCATTTCGCTGCTGACATAATGTGTTTCATAAATGGTAAATGTTAAATGGACAGTATATAGCGCTTTATCTACACTCTCACAGTGCCCAAAGCGCTTTACATAGCCTCACATTCACCCATTCACACACACATTCATACACCATTATGCACAGCGGTGCACATAGAGTAAGTGGTGTGTAAGGCTGGGTAGTTCCCTTAAAAGTATACATATTTATTGAATTTGCTGCCTGCTAAATCTGAAATGTCTCCTCGTGTTGATGATGGCTTTGAACCAAAGCAATAAAAACCTGTTAAATACCAAGTGGAAAAACAAATTATGTCTGTTCAATGAGGCACTTCTACTGTGTATTTAACCTGATATTGTGCACCAAGATGTCGTAGCAACCAAATTGCTCACTATTCCCCAGCCATGAATATTCAAATTAGATGTTCAATTTGTGTTGGAGGGATCGTCGAAAAACGTCATCGCATGAGGGCTCCTCCCTGAAACCATGTTACGCACCATAAAAACTGACTAACTGATGGAGAAAATGTGAAATTCCAGCATGATAACCCTGGTCTCACTCAGAGAAAGGTTGTTGGCATTTTCACCCTGTGGCAAAATTCAATATGAGTGTAGAATCAGGGACTTTTCTGTTCTAGTCAGCATTATAGGGCTTTGCACTGCACTGCAATTTAGAGTATGAGGGGGAAAAGGAAATATGACAACAGTTGTACACATAGTGGATATCTTTTTTTGTAGGGGGGAGGGGAGACATCATTATTTCTTGTTGTATTTACAGCATTTCAAATGTTTAAAATAATAATCCTTATCACACTAACATCTTGGGCGACTTGACTACGAGTCTTGATAATAGAACAACAAGCAGCAATTTGCATTAAAGTTGGGCGCAAAAGGTCGATCACGCTTGGGAACTTCTACCTGAAGTTTACTGTTAAATGAATGTAGTTGGGCTGGCATACACAGCACGACATACAGTACGAGGTCATAATCACCAGTCCATGTGATCTCACTGCAGAAACCAGTAGTGAGAAACAGGAAGTGGAACCTTCACCGGCACTGCATGGCATATTGTCACATAGTCAGTAACTCACTGATAAAGGAGATGTTTTTCAGGCAAAAGTACATTAAGTTGTTACACGAGGATGGGTGACGACGCAGCCCTATGAATCAAATGACACATCTTTCCAAATACACATGCTTATTTGAAGTGCAGTTAAATTACGATTTGTCGTAAACAATATTAATCTACAATCTGCTTGCCACATATTTCCTTATTAGTCAGAAGAATAGCATGTACAGTTCTTACTTTGTTGTGCAACTGATTGCAGATTTACACAACTGGATTATAGATCTTTTTTTTTTTTCAGATTGAATTAGACAGCATTATTTGTATTACACAAATACATTTTCCTGACCTGATTATATAGTTTGAAGAGAGAGAGAGAGGAGAGAGAAAGAGAGAGAGAGAGAGAGAGAGAGAGCGAGCGCAATTGTATCTTTGCTATGTGATTAAAAAGATGTACCAGGATGTCCCTTTTTTTTTTTTTTTTAGGCGCAATCAAAATTGTATTTCGGTAGACGTATTCATGACAAGTAACTTTCATCTATCTTTTCACAGCCTTCATTGTCGGTTGTATATTATAATCTTTCAATATTTGGGAGCAATAACATACTAACATAGTCATAATATCTGGGGCGTGGACATACCGTATGTGAATATATAAGTGCAAAAATACACATAAATAAATGTATGTTTCTGTTCGTCGATGATGAACCAATATTAATGATTTGTTTGTGTCAGCTTGTAACAATGGGTAGCAAGTAGGGTTTGATATTAACACCCACCAACCCGCCAAATGCGGGTCAATTTCAGCAGCTGGAGGGTAGCAGCGCCACTCCCACTGGCCAATTTGACAGGTTGCATTTCGATCCAAATTTCTGTCAGCAAATACTGTATCCCGTAGCAGATGTGTTAGGCCTTCGAATGAATAAAACCAGTTTTTGAAAAATCCTACTTTTCTTTCAACTTTTGAGGAGTCAGTGCACAAGTGACAGGATGTCACATGAGTAATTGCAAAGAGGTCAAGGGGTACACAACATTTCTTGCAAAGTTATTAGTGGACAGTGATAGTGATGTGTCTATATATGTAATTTTAGTGACTGCTTATAATTGTGTTGAACGTTTTTATTTTCTTATTATGACAACATATACCACATTTACAGAAATGGCAACTTATTAAAACAGTACAATTTCATGCTTTGTATCAATAAATGAAATGGATAGGGAACACAATTGATTAGCATGTTGGCGTGGCCCTGGAAAACCTTTGCAGTTTCTTACATGGCCCCTTTCGGAAAATGAATTGCCCACCCCTTGTGGTCAATGCAGGGGACAAATAATGGTATGATGTGAAAAATTCTCTTCCAGAAAATTGTGGCATTCACACACATGACAGCATCAATGAATAACCTGAGATGATCTGTGACTCCCCACCACAGAGATATGCTAATCTTCCGCTATTATTACCAAACGTACACTACTCCTACAGCCTTGACTGAGTAGCTGCAGGGAGAGCAAAAGAACAACTGGAGAAAAGCAAATGTATACCTAAAGAGTACCATTAAGGCTTATTTTCCGTTCTCTACGGTCAACAATGAAGCGGTGTGATAACAGTTTGTTAACAGTTTGTAATACAATCCCCTTCGGCCGCACAAGCAGCAAGGCAAGGCCGACTTCATTTGTGAGCATTGGAAAGAGCAATAAATAAACAACTCAAGAAGAAGCTGAGGGCGCAGGCAGCAGGGCTCTGCGGCAAACTAACTCTTTCAAATCAAGTGGTGCCTTGGAAGACAACGGTATACTGAACAATGGAAGAGTGTGTCCAGCAGCAGGGAAGAGAAAGGTAGAATATTCGTGTTAAAGAAAATGCAGTTGAACAAATGAGTTACTCGGGTTAGAGTCTGTAAAGAGAATGGAGCAGATTCTTCACACAAACTTAAGAACTGACTGCTGTTCCAACGTAACAAACTAGGCCATACCTCCTTAAAGGCACACGACACATGAATAAAGTTGACCCAAGCATATTCGCATGTCGGCATTCGCAAATAATTGAATGGTGGATTTTTTGGGGGGAACCTATCCCCCATTATTCACAGAAGCCCTTGCTTACTCCCACTTTTTAAATACAATCCCCCACTTATTTGCACTTTTATTTGACCCAGTTCCTCGCTTATTTATGTTTTTGTTTTTTTCCCAAATATATATATATTTTTTCATGGCAATTATAAAGAGTGTCAAATACTGTATTTTATATTGAAAACAAAAAGAAATTTATGAAAGGTTAAAAAAAAAAAAAAAAACAGTGGGAAAATACCAATAGAAATATCTGGTAGCACAACTGCTTTATTGTACCTGGTTGTTTGTACATCAGTGGCATCTCTAGGTCTATTTTAGGGGGGCTGAAGCAGAAGCAGAAGCACGCCCTAAAATTGGTCTTAAGCCCCCACTAAACGGATTTGTTCCCAAAATTCCAAAATGAGAGTAGGGACCACTGTGCACCACTCTGGGAGTGTTAACAGCCGACTTCAGTCAGCGCCAACAAAGCGGCTGTTGCAAGAGTGCTGCCTATCAAGGCGCAAAACCAACAAGATGCCACAGTCAAACAGCGCCGATATTCCCCTCCTCAGAAACGGTGCTGCTGCAAGCCTGCTGCCTAAAGGGCTCAACTGGGGGCAAGCACCAACATTCTCCTCCAATGAATGTGTCACTGCCGCTGCAAACAGTCCACCACGGGCCCACGCTAGGTATAACAAACACCAAATCACATAAAATGACAAAACAACGAACAAATACTGGAAATCCTGAAGACAGATGCCTACTTCAAGGCGCCATCTGATAAGTGCCAGGCTTACCCACGACCCTAGTGAGGATAAGCGGCTCAGAAGATAGATGTCATGTGGTCCCAGTGCAATAAATAAGTGATGTGAAAATACCTGTGATAAAAGGAGCAAAGGGCCATATCAAAGGGAAGCCAAAAAGTGGACACATGCCCCCCTCCCTGGTTCTGGAACTATGATATACAGTATATCGTAATATTACACAGCATTAGCCCCTTGTGTATACACATGTTGCTCATGTTCCGAGTTCAATATTACTTATAACTCTTCGGATTTCTCGACAGACATGGTGCTATTAGTACAAATAGGTAAGTTTTGTAGTTTTAACAGCTTTTGTTCCCATTGAAAGGTTCTAGCTGAGAGAAATATGTATTGTTCTGAACATATGAATCAAATAGCAATTGAGCTTAAAATGGAAATGGCCTCCGGCACTTTCTCGAGTGCATACTGTATGTATGTATGAATGTGTGGTTCCCTTTCATTTCTCTAAGGATCATTCCAGTCAGACAATGACATCATCACCTGAAGGACCCTTAGGCATCAGTGTTCTGCCCTGTTTCTTCCATCAATTTTTAATCCTCACAACACAGACCACATATTTTTCTGGAATGTGTTTCATAAATTATTCAGTAAGATGTGTGCAAATTTGGAAACTGACAAACAACAAATGAGGATAAGCAGAACGGAAGATGAACGAATGAATAAACAACAAATGTGATTAAGTAAATCAGAGAATAGAGCATAGAAAATACAAAATGCCAGAAAAGAAAATGAACCAGCAGCATGTTGTATTTTATCTTGAAAGACCCTTTCTGATGACGTGGTTGTCCCAGTTCAGGCGTGACCGTGAATGTATATATATATATATATATATATATATGAGTGAGGCCAAGATGGCGCCTACCCATGTGGACGCCTCGGTTACATACCCTCTAGTATTTTCTATGTTTTGTGTTTTCTGTATGCCTTTGGAGACATTACACAACTCACTGACACAAGGGAAAACTTGCTCAACATCAGGGAGTCTACCCTGGACTTTCTTTCACCAACTTTCGCAAGTCCACTCAGTTTTTTCCCCGAGTTACTCACCGGGGGGGGGGGGCTGCTGTCTATGGCGCATGGAGACGAAGGCGACGCCACAGAGGGAAGCACGCCGGCATCCAAATGAAGCTCCGCAAGAGAGGATACAGATTGGTGTTTCCGTTGATCCACTTCGCGAATCTACGCTCCCTAACCAACAAAATGAATGAGCTTCATCTTCTGACAAAGACCAGTAAAGACTTCGGACGTTCCGCCGCCCTGTGCTCTATGGAGACTTGGCTTTGTGAGGCTGTCCCCGATGGCGCCGTTATGCTTCCCGGGCAGACCGGCGGCGGCATATGCTTCGATATCAACGAAAAATTTGATTGTCCACATTTAGTGTCGCTGTTTTTTAACTGGAAGCCGACGGTGAAAACAGTGAAAAGTGGAGCAACGAAGCAAAGATAGAACTTAAAGCTGTCTAGACTGCACAGACCGGAGTGTCTTTGAAAATTCTGCTGGCAGCCTGGATGAATATACGGACACTGTCACATCCTTTATTAGTTTCTGTGAAGATGCGTATGTACCAACAAAGTCATTTCGCGCATTCAATAACAACAAACTGTGGTTCACTGCCAAACTCAAGCAACTTCGCCAGGCTAAAGAAGATGCATATGGAAGTGGGGATAGGGCCCATGCAGCGCTAGTAACCAGCTGATTAAAGAAATTAACATTGCAAAGAGAAACTATGCAGTAAAGTTAGAAAAACTATTTAGCGTTAACGACTCTAAATCAGGCGGCACGGTGGCCGACTGGTTAGAGCGTCAGCCTCACAGTTCTGAGGACCCGGGTTCAATCCCCGGCCCCGACTGTGTGGAGTTTGCATGTTCTCCCCGTGCCTGCGAGGGTTTTCTCCGAGCACTCTGGTTTCCTCCCAAATCCCAAAAACATGCATAAATTGGAGACTTTAAATTGCCCGTAGGTGTGACTGTGAGTGCGAATGGTTGTCTGTTTGTATGTGCCCTGCGATTGGCTGGCAACCAGTTCAGGGTGTACCCCGCCTCCTGCCCGATGACAGCTGGGATAGGCTCCAGCACGCCCGCGACCCTAGTGAGGAGAAGCGGCTCAGAAAATGGATGGATGCATGGACTCTAAATCAGTCTGGCATGCATTACAATCGCTAACCAATTACAAGCGACCAAGCCCCCAAGCTGAGAACAATAGCTGACTAGCCGACGACTTGAACACCTTCTGCTGCAGATTTAAAAGGGACACTTTCACACTCCACACTCACACAGACGCACCACCGACCACCATCACACCTCTGACTTCTGCATTGACAATCCACGAACAGGATGTGAGACGCATCTTCAAACAACAAAAGATTAACAAAGCGGCAGGTCCAGATCTTGTGTCCCCATCCTGCCTTAAAGTCTGTGCGGACCAGCTCTCTCCAGTCTTCACACAGATCTTCAATAGATTTCTATAACAGTGCGAAGTACCATCCATTTCAAATGCTCCACCATCAACCCAGTCCCCAAGAAACCTGCAATCTCGGGTCTGAATGACTACATGCCTGTCGCCTTGACATCTGTGGTCATGAAGTCCTTTGAAAGCCTCGTGCTGGACCACCTCAAGAGCGTCACAGGTCCCCTGCTGGATCCCCTGCAGTTTGCCTACCGAGCAAACAGGTCTGCGGATGATGCAGTCAACATGGGACTGCACTTCATCCTACGCGAGGTTCCTGTTCGTGGACTTGGACGCTGCGTTCAACACCATCATCCCCGAACTCCTCTCCTCCAAGCTTCTCCAGCTTAGCGTCTCGCCTGCCATTTGCCAGTGGATTTACAGTTTCCTGACAGGAAGGACACAGCAGGTGAGGCTGGGGGAAGCCACCTCATCTGCACGCACCACCAGCACCGGGGCCCCCCACGGTTGTGTCCTCTCTCCGCTGCTCTTCTCTCTCTACACGAACGACTGCACCTCCAACTCCTGCAGTTTGCAGACGACACCACAGTCATTGGCCTCATCAAAGACGGTGACGTGTCTGCGTATCGACAGGAAGTGGAGTGGCTGGAGCTGTGGTGCGGCCGACACAACCTGGAGCTGAACACGCTCAAGACTGTAGAGATGATTGTGGACTTCAGGAGGCATCCTTCGCCACAGCTCCCCCTCATGCTGTCCAGCGGCCTTCTGTCAACTGTCGAGACCTTCAAGTTCCTAGGAATTACATTATCTCAGGACATGAAGTGGGAGATCAACATCAACTCCCTCCTCAAAAAGGCCCAGCAGAGGATGTACTTTCTGCTGCTTCTGAGGAAGGACGGCCTGCCACAGGAGCTGTTGAGGCAGTTCTACACAGCGGTCATTGAATCAGTCCTGTTTTCTTCCATCACAATCTGGTTTGGTGCTGCTACAAAAAAGGACAAACTCCGACTGCAACGGACAATCAAAACTGCTGAAAAGATTGTTGGTACCCCCTTGCCCACCCTTGAGTACTTGCACGCTGCCATAACTAAGGCGAGCATGCAAAATCCTCTTGGACCCTCCACATCCTGGTCACCAGCTCTTCCAGCTCCTTCCCTCAGGTAGGCGCTACAGAACAATGCAAACTAAAACTAGCAGACATTCCAACAGCTTCTTCTCTCTTGGCATTAACTTCTTAAACAGTTAACTTAAAATTCCATTGCACCATGCTGCCAATTTTCTGTCTTGAGTTTGTTGTCACATTTCTGTCGGGCCAATTATACATTACTCTTACAATCATTGTAATAGTCTCTTGCATATCTGTTGTTGTTGACCAATACTGGCCACTCATGTGCCTGAGTAGTATCTGCAACATTTGCACAATCAACATTGTCCCAGATTATCGCACCACTAGACACTTTAAACTCCATACATTCCTTGAAGTCTCTGCGCCCTTTGCAGAATGGTCATTGCACTGGACTATTGCAATATTAGTCATTTCAAACTGCTCTACTTGCTAGAGGACTTTGCACAATTGTCAAAAATAAATAAATAAATAAATAAAAATTGTACCGGCATTACCAGATTACTAGCAAACTTTTATTGCTCAGTGACTGTTTTGGGGGGTTTTTATGTGCCAAAAGTATTCTCTGTCAATTGACTGTCTGTTGTCGTAGTAGAGTGGCTCCAACTTACGGAGACAAATTCTTTATGTGTTTTTGACATACTTGGCAAATAAAGATGATTCTGATTCTGATGCCTTGTGAATAGCAGGGGATTACTGTATTTATAGAACACTTCATAACCACTGGTCACACTCGTTGAAATCACTCAGATTTTCGGGGGTAGTTGTGTATCATGCAAATGCTGAATATGGCTTTGGTTACCATGACAACTGGGAATGGAGCTAAGGACTCAATATTGCTAGTTTATCGACTTTGTTGCTACATTCAGACTTTTCCAACCCTTCAATTGCCTATTTTTTAAAAGCGTGACTAATAACAAATCTATTGACTTTTTGTGGCATTATTGTTGCCTTCTGGAGACTCTCTTAGAGCAGATGTTTACCCATAGGCATCCATACTCCAAATTAATCAAACTTTTGCTAAGTCACCACTGGTTACTTTAACCATAATATATTTTAGCTAAACCGATACTTATGGTATACATCAAAACAAAGAGACGTAATGAAACCAAAAGGTTGACTCTACTATAGTTTTGCTCCGATTTTCTTCTACAGCTCCTGTTTTGGTCTTCTCTTGGGTCACATGGTGTAGATGATGAGACGTTGGTGTGTCTATTTTGAGGACTTCCATTCTGAATCATGAAGCTCCGTTTCTTAATTTATCCGTCTCCCCTTCTACATCAAATTACACTGTTACATAGTGTAATTAGGCTTCTAATGAACGCTTTTGATGTTGAGAGCATACATGCTTACCCTGCCTCAATCGCTCTACTTCTGTCTGTGCTTTACACACTGTTGGTTTGTAATAAAAAGAACTAGAACTATAAAAAAGGTATGCTTACAATACGGTATAAAGTTGAAAGGTTGCATAATACACAATAGTTCCCTATCATCAAAGGGCTACATGCATAAGGCATAATGAGAAGTTTGCAACAGGTATCAAAACACTACAATAAAAATAAGTACAGTATGTACATCATGGTGCTTTGAATTTCACTTCCAACAACCCCAAGGACATTATTCCTAAGAAGATGTAAATTGCATTTCTAGTAGACCGGATGTAATGCCTTACTCTTATAGACATTCCTAAAACCGGGCGTAGATGATTTGAGAGGTGTTCATTAGAAATTCCAAATTAATTCCCTGCAAGCGGAAATCAAAGCTAACATTTAACGATCACACACAAGAAAACCAAAACCAGTATTATAAACGCAAAATCAAATTTGATACAAACGGTATTGTATCCTCAGGAAATGTATCGTGAAAAGAAAAACTAAAAAAAATAAAATAAAAATAGATAAAAAACTTGTTGTACCACAGAGCCCGATCCTCACAACTAGCGGTAGCATGAAATGGTGTATGCAGCTCATATACTGCAAATTGCTCAGGTAGTAGTACTCCATTATGGCACATTCATACAGTACAAGGTTTGCTCTCTTTCCTTGTACAGTGTCAAGAACGTGGAGTAGATACCATAGCCAGGGCTCATAAGGGGATGTGGAGGAATAGGAGAAATACTGCTAAGACTCCTACAGAATGACCTCCAGCATGCCACGCATTTGAAGGTTCAACTGTAAGAAACACACTACATGAGGGTGGCATGTCCACGTTTGCCAAAACATCAGATTTGGCAAATTCACCATTGTCACTGATGTGACCAAGAAGAGAATACAGCTCCTGAAGGTTCTCTATACGAACAACTGGGACTCTAAGCGGCTCTCACTAGTCTACTCTGCATCTATTGAAAGTCTCCTGATGTACAGTATCACAGTATAGTATGGAAACTGCACTGAGGCAGAGAGGAAGAGGTTGCAGAGGGTCATCAAGACATCAGAAAAGATTGCGGGGTGCCTTCTACCCTCCCGGATGGACATCTACACCTCCTGCTGCCTTAGCAGAGCAAATAACATCATCAAGGAATCCTCTCATCCTGGTTTTCCTTTGTTTCACTTGTAGCCCTAAATAACCATAACTACTTGTATACTCACATATGCAATGAACTTCCATCCCACCACTGAGCAATCATAATACAATCAGCTGCTAACATTGGTGCAATGTGTTGCTATTTGCTGCTAATATTATTGCAATGTGCTGCTATTTTTTTTCCCATTTTCAAAATGTTGTATTGTTGTTGTTGTAGTGTATTTCTATGCATTTCACCTTGCAAGGAAAATCTCTAAATTCTAATCTCATCATACACAGTACAATGACAATTGTAATTCCAATTCTAATTGTAATCCCTCTATGGAAATTCACTGCACATTCTGATGTATATATATTTTTTTGTACAATGAGAACTCTACTTTTGTTTTTGATTTGGCTATCTGACCTCTAAATCATCACTTACGTAAGGACAATCAAGGCTGAAGATAATGACAAGCTGAGGGTTGTCCATATGCAAAATTATACTCCCAGTCCTCTTTGACCCCCAGGCATTCACTTTGTTTAAAGGTGCATGCATAAACAACATTTTTGCCATTGTTATTTGATGACAATACACACAAGGAATGTGCATGGAAAGGGGATGGATGGATGAGTACTGGTAGATGAGCAGAGTGTGGACAGATGGATAGATGGATGTGAATATGAGTTGGCTGTTGAGTGGGCTTGAAGTATGTCTATGAGTGTTTATGCATGTGCCTGTGCCCGAGGGGAGCGTGGGCATGTGCGTTGCCAGGAGTGTGACAGTGTATGAGTGGAGAAACGATCAAGGTTGTGTGGCCTTCCATCCCAAGCACTTTCCATTCACTTTAAGAACTTACATACAATTAGCCGCCCAACAAATCCTCCCACACTTGTTTGACTTGAACCATTTGTCAAAAATGGTTCAAAAACAATGATGTCCACACTGGCTTCTGATGGACAGGCTGGGTGACAAGAAACACATTCAACCATTCAGAAATGTAGGCCAAAATGCCCTGTCTCCAGTTTGTTTGTTATATTTAATATTATATGTATACATAATGGTACATAGCTATGGCATATACTGTATATCTCGATAATTACCAGCCCATTTCTAATCTTTCTGTTCTGGCCAAAGTCCGAGAGACTCTAGTCAGTGACCAACTTAAGGAATTTCATACTGCCAATAACATTTAACTCGTTGTCCATCTGGTTCTAGGAAACAACACAGCACAACAACTGCAGCCTTAAAAGTAATAAATGAGATCAGTCAACTCGCTTGACAATAAACTCCTCTGTACAGCCCTTTTTATTGACTTATCAAAAGCATTTGATACAGTAGACCATACATTTCTGATAGTGATACCAGTATTGGTTTCTCAGATCATACTGCTGGTTGGTTTGGTAATTACCTTTCTGACAGAACACAATGTGTACAGGCAGATGGTATCATGTCCAGTTCTCTTACTGTAACAAATGGTGTTCCTCAGGGTCTGGTCCTTGGACCAATCCTCTTCACCATGTACATCAATAACGTTGATTGCAATATCTCAAACATTCAACGATTTCCATTTTTATGCCAACGATACAGTGATTTACTTTTCTGCACCCACACCGCACATGGCCCCTGCTCAGTTGCAGCAAGCTTTTTACATTGTTGAATTACTTGAAATTAGTTTTCAGTGCAGATAAAACAAAACTCGAAGTTGCAGGACCTTCCATCAATTACCACAGTTGATGGTTCACAGATTGAGTTTGTACTTCAGTATAAATGTCTGGGGTTTTTAAATCGATGTCTTTTTGACCTTATAGCGAGATGCTGGTGAAAAGGCTGAAGTAGAAGCTTGGCTTCTATTTTAGAATAAAGTTATGTCTGCCACTTTTATGTCAATATTGGACTATGGCGATGTAGTACTGTATATATACATCCTTTGATTAAGAGCCTGAGTAAACTGGACACAATTTATCATGGTGCTCATCATCAGTTTTAAAGCACTCACACATCATTGACTCCCTTGTGCTCATGTACGATGGACAGACTTGTCGACCTGCAGCCGACAACATTAGCACGTTTTCATTTACAAAGCCATCTAGAGTCTGCTCCCCTCGTACCTGTAGAGCGACATCTGCCTGACAAATTGTGGCAGTTATGGTACTCAATCCCAGGCCCTCATGCTTTTAACTGTACATTCTTTTAATATGCAGCTCCTTCCTCATGAAATATTCTTCAGCAACAGCTGAAAATTAAGGATCTGGTCTCACTTTTAAAGGACTTTTAAGCAGCTTGGAGACTGAAACATCAGGCTTTCGATGTTTCATTTCATTTGGTTTTAAAGAGTTTGGATTTTGCTAAGTAAAACTGCGATTGTTGTATTATGAGATCGTCGAAATATTTTAGATTCTACTGTCAAACCTGTTTTATGTGTTTGTTGTCTGTCCTGACCAGGACACTCTTTTAAAAGAGATTTTTAATCTCACTGAGGTTTTTTCTGGTGAAATAAAAATAAATAAAAAGTCGAGATACAAAACAGTCAACGTCACAGTCGAGAGGAAGATTGGGAATTTGTCTCGGGCCAAAGTCATGTAATGGTCCGTAATCCACAGATATATGAGGTCAGGAATGCTCACACTTGATTGTTGTCTTTAATTCCGATTCACAGAGAGTGGGATGGGGAAACTCACGCTTTGTTGCCTTTGTAGCAGCTCGGGATCCCCCCCGGAAGTGCTGGAGGAAGTGGCTGGGGAGAGGGAAGTCTGGGCTTCCCTGTTTAAGATGCTGCCCCTGTGACCAGACCCCAGATAAGCGGAAGAAAATAGATGGATGGATGGATGGATGGATGGAAAGTATTACTATCCATATCTGCACCCATCCATCCATTTTCTATAGTCCTATTGTTTCAAAGGAGAGTTGGAGCCTATCTCAGCTGACTTTGGCAAGAGGCAGTTTAGACCGTGAACTGGTTATCAGGCAATCGCAGGGCACATCGACAAAAAAACAACCATTGACCCTTCCAGTCACATCTATTAGCAAGTTATTGTCTTCAATTAACCAAGCAAAAACCCATGCAAGCACAGGGACAACACGCAAACGTCACACAGCAAAGTGTTATGATACGCCACTGTTACAATTATTTCTATACCTACACAATATTCCTGTTACGTCACACTTTTTTTGATTTTATCTCCCCTTATCTTGTCTCAACGGTTCTTTTCGCTTCTCTTTTGTATTCACATTTCCCTATCTGTTCCTCTCTTCTCTTCTTAAACCTAATGTTTTCAGTGACCAAATTATCATGGTTTCTCAGTCTAATCACAACAAACAGGTCATGAAAAAGCAGTTGATCAAATTTGGATGATTTAAAATTGTGTCTTATTGTGTGTGAAGAGGTTTAGCTCCTCTATTACCTTTTAATTCTGCCCTTACAGTGTTGCTCTCCTGTTTTTGCTTTTCTCTTGGAATAAATATTTGTGGAAAGCATCATTTCGAACATGTAAAAGCTATTAACCTCTGTATTTTCCATACTGCTCATCCTTGTCACAGAAATTCCAAAGTCTTTCCCAGCTGATGTAAGGTAGTAGGTAGGATACATGTTGGTCTGATAACTGCAGTGCTTACAGAAGGATCAAAGGCTTGTACCACCCCCTCCATCTGTACCTCAGCATATTCTTACCACATGATAACTTCAACTCGATGTTGTCTTTAAGCCACAAGAGAAGGCAATATTTACATTACGTTAGTTGTTTCACATCATTAAACACCGGCAACCACAGCATTTTCATTTGTCTCTCCGAATAATGATGAACAGCTTCCAACCACTTGGCACAATTGCCTAACTACTGTGCATTGAGACATAGACACACAGTAATCTACATGCGAAATTGATTCAGCTACACTAATAATTCATATTAATATTTCCATTTCTGATGCGTTTTCAATGAATAGTGAGATTTATAACGCTCTCTGTTGGGCAGACCATTAGATTTTCTGTTGCATTGGCTTTTGCGGAGAATGCAATATTCATTTGAGAGAGTATCAAGTTGGCAAGCATATACACTCGAAAAGCCTACAGGCTGAATTCAATCCAATACTGTATATTGGCAACTGCTAAGTGGTATTTTACACAGTTCGAAAGAAAATGGTTGCAAATGATGATTTGAAGCATGAGCATGAACCATAATGAGGCCAAAGAGAAAATGTTAATTAGAACATTACGTGACGTAGTTCTGCATATCGAGAACAGGAATGATGACCCAATGACAGCGAGTCAGTCACTAGATGGTTGCGGATTGGGCAAACCTTGTCCTTTTCATCAAATACTTCAAACCCGACAAGTGTCTAACCATGTGTAAAGGCAATGCTTTGTGCAAGGCACATAAATGTCCCTTGTGGCCAAAGCTGTATGAGCCTTAGGTTAAAGAGTGCATCGCAGGGAAAGAGACAGACACACCACATCGAGGTGTCATTCGAACGTTCTTGTAGCACTCTACTCTCCACTATTTTTTCAAGGGCAAAAATTGAACTGGAGCTTTAGTAAGGTACTTTACTTATTCATACACAGTGCACTCCCTCGCTTATTAAAGGGCAGAATAACTAATACAATTATTTTAAAAAGTAAAATAATAATAATAATAATTTGTAATATACAGTGGTATATGAAATTAATCCACATCAACGAAGGAACGCCAGAAAAAAAGTTGCATGCTTTCATTTGTTTTATTGAACAAATGAAATAATTGAAAGCAGAACGTTTCTGCTTTGTTGAAAAGTCTGGGACACCAGTTGCTGCTGTCTGTGGCTTGTGCAAGATCACACATTTGTTTTTAACGAGGCTTTAGTCTCCCCGTCTTACTGGAGAAGCCAGTGACCTCACAACTTTAAACTTGGGTTATTCAATTAAAGCTTTCTCTCTGCGTCACTGATCTTTTCATTTCAAATGAGTCCTCCCACTCAGTTATGTACCCATTTCGTGTTTATTGAGCAGACACAGATTCTTAAGAAAGACAGACACCTCAATAGTGTATCATAAAAATGTACACAATTCGTGAACACAAGCACGTCTTGAGTTTTTGATTATGTGTAACCATAGATGACAGATTTAATAGCGCACAGTTAATCATCCCTGACGGTTGAGTCTTCTACATTCCTTAGACCAATATTTCCCAACCTTTCCTGAGCCAAGGCACCCATTTCACATTAGTAAAATCTCACAGCACCCCAACAAACAAAAACATCACAAGTCTGAATTCTTAAATAATGATGAGCTAGTCTCAATTTACTCACAATTTGACTTACTTGGTGTGAAATCTTGGCCTGTTTAATGGAACACAAAGCTGTTATAGGCGCAGGAAGCTATTCTGTTCTGGCGACACAGGATTATTGTACCTTCTTCCATCAAATTGAAACATTTATCGTTCTACCTGTCACTATTTGTCATTGCCATAGATAGATGAACAAAGACATGTAATTAATGAATAATCATTTTCAGACAAATCATGTGAAATCGGATAATTTCACGCGGCACCGGCAGTGATATCTAACGATACTCTGGTTGGGAATCACTGCATTAGACGTCCACGAATTCAGGGCACTTCAGCGCTTGTAGCGAGTGGGCCGTGTTACAAAGGCAACCACGACAATGTGTGACACCATGTAGCATTCATTGATTTACAGTGGAGAAGGGCATAATATGATGTAATTTCATTCATTAGTGGGTGATAGATGTTCAGCTGGCTGCGATTAGGAGGGGGGTAAACAGCAGCTGTTCAATGGAGTGAAAGTTCTTCCGCCGCGGAAGGTCATGACTCTGTCGACACAGGGGGAAAATAGAGACTGCAGCTCAGGACCGGATGCAGCTGATTCATTGTGAGAAACAGGATTCCCTGACCTGAAAAGATTCATTAGCTGCTTCCTTCTACAAAGGTTTGCTCACCTGCAGACCTTTTCTCATATCTGTAAGAATTTGTATGATCTGAGGTGAGAGTGAACTTTGTAAAAACGAAACATTTTTGGCCTGGGGTCCTCAAGGTGAGTCAAACAGGTTGGTGGGTCAAGCAAATGAAGCAAGAGCAGAGGGTCCGGAACCTTTCAAGGTGTAGCAGAAGCAGATGGTTGGTGGGAAATCTGCTTCGTATGCATTAAGGTTTATTCAGATTCTAAGAGAGAGGAACAAACAGAGCAGGCAGGACTTTTATCGTCCTTTCGACTGAGGTGCTTAATGCATGCATTGTGAGTGCAGTCTGTTCAAAAAGTCATTATATAGTCCTATTCATGAGTAGAAAGACAGAAGCCAAGGCTGAGGTTCTCAGGCTCAAAGAATAAATAAATTGTGATTAAGACAGAATACGTTTCTGTTTATAAGGGTTTTTTTTTTCTTCGTGGTAGTGAAATAGTTTGCATTCATTACCCTTTAGATTGCTAATTGTTGTCAGTGGAGTCAAGAAAAAAACAAAAGACAAAATCTGCAAAAAAAAAATAAAAAATGGTTCTCAGCTAAAGGCTTTTATTAATAAATAACTGGCTTTCTTCGAATAAGGAGTAGCCTTAGCAACATAAGATGATTTACAATTACTGGATTAATAGAATGAATTATTTTAAAGGCCCTTAATATGAAAGGAACCTCAGTTAGCTTGTGTGCAATGAGCAAAACAAGGACACCTTCATCATGCCAGGAATGTATCTGTACAGTGTAAAAAAAATTTTTTTAAAAAAATCATTTTCGAAAATTGAATTGATTTCTTCTATAAACACCAAAATGTTTTTCCATTTCCTTGCAAACTGCCAAGAGGAATTATCTCACTAAAATATAAATCTCTCAGACAAATATTTTTTTCCAAAATCCTTACCAGCCACATGTGCACATCGAGCTCTGCTGCAGCAGGAACATGACGAACATTGTCACATGTGTAATTGATGGGGATTCCAACTAGAAGCTGATTTATTCACTGTCACAGGCGCTATAATTCTATGCAGAAACAGACTGACCCTTGAAGAACCTTTTGCATAAAGTGTAACTGGATGCAGTGTTAAAATACACAAGATTACTTTTTTTGGGGTGTTTTGCAAAACATACAAGATGATATATTCTGCCGTCAACATATACAGTATATTTTTAAATGCTTTCATCTATGATATGTGATCAGGCTGCTGTACCCCAAAACTAATCTTTTCTCACTGCAGTCAAGCTAGTTTATTAAAAGCCCAAGTGGGTAATAAGAGCCATGTGGTGCAGTCATTTCAGTCTGTTATTTCAACAAGCAGCTGTTGAGTGTTCCTTCTCAGCTTGAGTCCCAAAATCAAGTCTCCTCCTCCCTCACCTGACACACAGCCTTACATGCTGTCAAGTCAAGCTTTATTTTGTGAAGATAAAAATTGATCAGTTGATTTGTCACGTGACCGGCAGACATGACGAGGTTGTGATCAAACCTGCATTCAACCCCGTTGATTCTTTGGAAATCAGAGATCTAACGAAAGTACGTTCCAAAGTGTAAGTGAGCTCAGTGAATATTTTGCATGTGCAACATACAGTAATGACAGGGGAAATGCAGATTTTATTTCTGTTTCTAAATGTAACTAATAACTGTCATTTATGTTATCCATCCATCCATTTTCTGAACCGCTTCTCCTCACTAGGGTCGTGGCCGTGCTGGAGTCTATCTCAGCTATCTTCGGGCGAGAGGCGGGGTACACCCTGAACTGGTCGCCAGCCAATCGCAGGGCACATATAAACAAACAACCATTCACACTCACATTCACACCTGTGGACAATTTAGAGTCTTCAATCATCCTACCATGCATTTTTTTTGGGGGGGATGTGGGAGGAAACCGGAGTACTCCACACAGCCCGGACCGGATTTGAACCCGGGTCCTCAGAACTGTGAGGCAGACGTGCTCACCAGTCGTTCACCTTGCCGCTTCATTTATGTTATGTTTTCATAAAATATATTAAGAAAACATGTTCTACTTTTGTACTCGGAAAAGCCTTCGCTTATTTATTTATTTTTATTCATTGTTTATTATAAGCGGTACAGAAAAGGGATGGATGGATGGCTGTACAATCGGTGTATCGTGATGCTAACACTATCATTGGCACAAAAGTAATATTGTCATATTGTGCTATTCTCAATCATAGTAATAAAGTTATCCTCTGTTGTAGTCCTTGAGATGCTGATTCAAATTGACACACCAGCTGGTCAGCAACACGCCACAAGAGCTGGAACATCCTCGCTCTCACTCTGACACACACACGCACGCAGCACACACACACACACACACACACACACACACACACACACACGTACACACACACACACATTCATTCACATTCTTGCTTAGGCACATCTTTAATAACAGCGACTGCCTCTGATTCCTACAAAAATACTCTACTATACTATAATGACAAAAATCAGCACATATGCATTCCTTTTAGCCACCGATGGGATCATATCTCTTCGGCTGCTGATTTTTCTCAGAGCTTGGGGAGAGAGAACAAATCAACTTGACTGCACATGCAACAGTTCAACATAGTGGCCACCCTGCTGCATTGAGAAAAAAACACCAGAAAGAGCATCTTAGTATACTGGGGGGGGGGGGGGGGGAGATGAGCAGTCAACTCTAAAGGTCAAAGTTGAAGTTTAGTGATGCCAAAAAAGCCACTGCTTTACTTGATTTAGCCTATGTTAAAAAATAAAGTACAATATATTGAAGGAATTTGTATTGACTCTGGTGTATTTAAATTAAGAAGGAGTGTCACTGTTCAAAATGTGTAAAGATCCTTATGTTGTTGTTCGGCTGACTTTTGGCAAAAGATGGACTACACCTTGGACTGGTCACCAGTTAACCACAGGGCAAATGGAGGGACAGAAAACATTTCACACTCATATTCACACCTTTGCAGAGTGGGAACTGAACTCACACTACCTGCACGAACGGCAGGGAGTAAACCATTACATCCTCAGTGACTTGTGTGACTAGTTGTCCTCTTTTTTTAAATGAAACATTTGTAAACTGCCTTATAGTAATTTAATTATACATATTATTATACATAGCTGTAGGGGCAAATGTAAAAAAAAAACTCACATTTTATAAATGTATGCCGCCATCTAGTGGTTATAAAAAAGCTCTACCCTTTCATTCCAAAATGCCACCGCCACCTAGAGGTGATGAGAAAGGTGTACACCTTCATTCTCATATGCCACCGCCACCCAGTGGTTATAAAAAATGTGTAGCCTACACTTTCATTCCAATATGACAGAGGTACATTTTACTGCATATATGTACAGTTGTGCTCATATGTTTACATACCGTGGCAGAATTTGTGTAAGACTGTTTTTTTTAAAAATATGACTGAACAACAACCATCATTAATTTCTTTATGGTAATGTTTTGTTTAATGATAATGCTTTTCTGAAATTCTTGACCGTTTAACTAGGATCCCATTAAAATAAAATTTTTGTTTCGCCTGGTCCTTCATGTTTTCTTTAAAGAATTGTACCCATCTTACCAATTCTGCCTGGATAATCAAATATATGAGCACAACTGTGTGTTTTCTAATTTACTAAATAAAAGTGGGACTGTGAATTTCAAAATAAGAGCAAGTAAATCAAAAAAAGTATTGTGTTCAAAATAAAGTGTTTAAGTTCAGAATAATTATTTGAAAAAAAAACTAATGAAATACAGATCATGTTTTGATCATATGGGTAGAAGCAAAATCATGCACTGTAAAAATGCAATATACATAGGTAGAAGGGTTTTCCAGAATTTTGAGGTTTTTTTCCCCATAATTCTGAGCTTATTATACATGGGTGTGCATTATACATGAGAAATTACGGTACGTTTATCTGTTTGAACATTCAAACGTATTTTGTCTTTATAGTGTATTCAAATTAATATAGGTTGAACACGATTTGCAAATCATTGTATTCTATTTTCATTGACACTTTTCACGACGTCACAACTTGATTGGAATTGGGTTTTGTAATTGTTACTGCTCTGTTAGTGATGTTGTCGGTCATGAATCCCATCCATGATCCGATTCTTAGAGCATGTTCTTAGAAGTGAACGACGGGAAGAAGCTCTTGGTTGGGAGCTGAGTTGTTTGTTTTTCTCGCCCTTTTTCTGTTAAAGCCGATTGTGATTGGTCAAGATGCGTGGCTGCGTCTGTGTGTCCGCACTAAGCAGAGGGGTGTCGGGGGAGGTTACAGACACGCAGCACCCACCTATTAGGCCATATTAGCAGAAAAATCACGTTGAATATAATTACAGTAGTTATTTCTATCTCTTAAAATTAAAATGCTAATATTAATATTAACATGAATGACAATATATAAGACTGGTTAGCACATCTGCCTCACAGTTCTGAGGACGGGGGTTCAAATCCCGGCCCCGCCTGTGTGGAGTTTGCATGTTCTAGGCTCCAGCACGCCTGTGACCCTAGTGAGGATAAGCGGTACAGAAAATGGATGGATGGATGGACAATATATAAGCAATTTTCAAGAGAGACTAACTTTTGACAGACAAGTAATTATTCTTTTTTGAGTGGTGGATGCTGTACACACCTGGCAACCCGCAACTCGGAGTGCAGAGAGTGCCTCATAAGCAAGGCATATCCTAAAATGATTACATTTGGATTCAAGGATTCTGTTTTTTGATTAAATCGGAAAAAAAAGACAATGGCGACATCCATGACATCAGAGTCACATGCTCGCGAGCAACTAACTTCATCCATCACCATGAAACTACAGAGCTCAGGGGCTGATAATTTGGGCATTTCCAACCTTGTGGGAACAGTTTGGAGATGGCCCCTTCCTGCTCTGACATGCCTGAGCATCAGTGCACAAATCAAGGTTCACAAAGACATGGATGAGAGCGTTTGATCTGGATGAACTTCACTGGCCTGCACAATCCTGACCTCAACCCTATAGAACACCTTTGGACGAATTACAGCGAGACTGAGAGCCAGGCCTTCTCGTCCAACATCAGTGTGTGACCTCACAAAGGCGCTTCTGGAAAAATTCTCATAAATGCCCATAAACACACTCCTAAACCTTGTGGAAATTACAGAGTGTGGGCCGATGTCATATTCAACCCTATGGCTTAAGAAGGGGATGCTACTTAAAGTCAAATCTGAGTCAAGGCAGGTGAGCGAATACTTTGGGCAGTATAGGATATTTGGGGAAACAGATGGGCACCAAAAACAACAATAATTTTTATTGTAATTTCTAAATCTGATGATTACGTTTACTCCCTTATACGGCATTGGTAGCTGTAAACACTTATGCAAATGTTAGAAAAGAATGATGTATGTATAACAGTTGTTGATTTAGCTTGTCCAGGTGTAAATGCACTTTGTGTTATGATCAGTGAAAATACATTTTATTATTACTCAAATATACAATATGTTGTAACTGAGCTATTTTGTACGGTGGCCTGGAAGTACAAAACAATATAACAAATTGAGAAACACTTTTACATTTCCGAAAACAAATTAACAAAAACCGAAACACTTTTACATTTCAGAAAAAAAAACTAACAAGAGCCGAAACACTTTTACATGTCAGAAAACAAATGAACAAAAACTGAAACACTTTTACATTTCAAAAAACACATTAACAACCCACACAGGCACGGGGAGAACATGCAAACTCCACACAGGCGGGGCCTGGATTTGAACCCCCGTCCTCAGAATTGTAAGGCAGATGTGCTAACCTGTGATGTGCCTAAAACAAAGTTATTGTAAATAAATATTACAAAAAAGCTTGAAAATATTTGAAAGTTACACATTTTAGCCAAACTTATCACGGCGCTGTACTTGGTCATGGTGACATTGTTGACATCCAGTACTCATCACAGGCGAGTCACTTTCGTGAGCCGCGAGGAATTAGTGTGCTTCTTTGTTCCAAATGTGTTGCCCAAGGTGAATGGCTTGTCAGAGACTTGTGTTTTGCATTCCTCAGAGTTAACACTGCCGATATATAAACTATCATGTCATGGCCGCCACGTCAATGCTCACATTCAACATGGCCGCCATGCATGGGAGGCACATCTCGTCAGTATCTGTGACCTGGAAATATGGCAGTCCCATTCTCTGCCCGTATTGCGCCACAGCAGCGGCCAATTCTGGAAGTAACAGACTTTGTCAGCAGCAGTTTAAGTGACAAATGGAAACTATTTTTGGACACATTGTTCAGCCCCGATGGTCAGTTTTATTGTAAATTAAAGACTGTTAAAAACAATGCTATTGAAATTAATTATGGATTATTATGTAAATCCCAAATGAAATAGTGGGGGCACCAAAGAAAATCTCACTGAGGGCGCCACTTTGGCTAGGACCGGCCCTGCACAACACAGTGATCCCACAAACTGGAGCAAGCCAGATAAAAGAGCTTGCGAGTGAACATTGCTATATAGTGAGAGACTATGCAGCTAAGGCGAAAAAAATGAGCATCAAAAAATGAAGTAAAAGTTTAAAATTAATAATAGATAAGATGAGATGTTGTAGTTGCAGAATGTGAAATTCAAATTTCATATCGAGCAGGCTTCATAACTAACCTGAATTAAGTATATGCATACTGTTTACCCATTACTTCAGTTTGAGGAGAAAAGACAAACAACTATTGCTGCTCCAAAAATAATTCATTAATTCATTCAGTTTCCGTACCGCTTATCCTCAGTAGGGTCGCGGGCGTGCTGGAGCCTATCCCAGCTATGTTCGTGCAAGATGGCGGGATACACCCTGAACTGGTCGCCAGCCAATCGCAGGCCAAATATAAACAAACAACCGTTCCCACTCACATTCACACCTACCGGCAATTTACAGTCTTCAATTCACCTACCGTGCATGTTTTTGGGATGTGGGACGAAACCGGAGTACCTGGAGAAAACCCACGCAGGCACGGGAAGAACATGCAAACTCCACACAGGTGGGGCCGGATTTGAACCCAAGTCATCAGAACTGTGAGGCAGACGTGCTAGCCAGTCGTTCACTGTACCAACAATAGTTCAATGACACAAAAATAAAAATAGAAGACATTTTTGATGGCCTTTGGTGTTTGTATTTTACAGTTGTCTTTTTGATGCAATCTGAGGATGTGATTTAATAAAGCAATAAAAAAAAATGTATTGATTGAATGCATTTTTAATTAGGAATTCATTTTACACATAATTTCCTAATAATTGAATTTAAAACGACAAAAAATTGAGGAACCACAAAAGAGCCGGCTCCTTTTAGGTAGCCTAGCACAAAGGACTGACTCTTGAAAAAGAGCCGAAATTCCCATCACTACACGATGTAATTGGTCTATTAATTTTAAGCAATGCGCGCATAGTTTTGCTGCTTATATACACTGGGAAAAAAGGTATATTTGTCACATGCTAACCTGTTGCTCTTTTAATCTATGTTATAATTCAGGATGCCGGTCAGTGATCACTTTTGGAGGTGTTCTCTCCCGAGTAACTTGAAATCATGCCTTGCAGACAGGCTTTGCCATGTCTGTCGGCTTGGCCTGGCTGTCGGCCATGCAGGCAAAATAATTCCAGATGGCACTGCGTGTGTGGAAGGTCCGCAGGACCACGAGAGTGTGTGGCCATGTCGCAGTGCTGTATTCCGCCGTCTTGCTCATAGGCTGAATGCAGCATTGCCCACTCTAGGCACTTTAGTTGGAGAGAGCTGTCGCTGCATTAAAAAATAATTTAAAAAAACATGCTCGAGTTTCATTTTTGCCGGCGAGGTACCACGGTACATTTTTGGTACCAGTACACAGTGCAACAATAATGCACAGTTTTGCATAGTCTCCTTTTGTCCTTCATTGATATTTCAATATGCACTTGGGCTACTGCTGCAAAAACTGAGAACACACTCAAAGTAAAATATCCTTGAAAAAAAGTGGAGCTATATAAAAAAGAAAAAAAAAAAAACTTTTTGTCAGCATTGTGAATGATCTATTCTTTGAACCCTCTCTCTTTGGTAATGCTCTATCTGAATGACAGGGGACTTTGCCTGCGGTGACCTCCAGAGCCACTAATATGTTCTGACAAGTCAGCTATATCAAAGGGCTAACAAAGCGGAACAATGGTTAAAGCCATATCTCAGCATTGGAGAATTAGCACTAGAGCTCCCTTGACGATATTCCACTACATATTGTACAGTTGCCTCCTGGAGTTAACCAGTCAAACCGATAAGGGCCTTGCATTAGGTAATTACGACAGCAATTAAAAAGTGTCAAACGAATAAAAACTATTTAACCACAACAAAACTGTGAGTAGCTTCTCATTAACTAAACAACCACCTGCGGGGGTATACCACATGGTTGCAGGAAAAAACCATGAGCCTTTAAAGCTTCACAAAACGTCAAGGTTCATGACATATCTCGACAGACTGCAGCTCAGTGAGCGTTGAAAGAATTCACTCCGTAAGTGTGTTTTGCTTTTTCTAAAGTGATAATAATCCCAAACAAAGAGTGAATCTTCACTGAAAAGTCAGCTGTGTTTGCAAGAGTCTTAAACTGAAACGACTCACATCCCGAGCAAAAACAATCGCCGTCTGCAAGTTTGTCACTGACAGTGGGCACACTTTTTTATTTATTTATTTATTATCTTTACTTCTTTAACAGCGACTGACTACTTTATACATTTGCATTAAGAATATGAAAAGCTCAGTGGTAGAGCGGTCCGCACATCTGTCGCCCATATGACACATACTGTGCTGCCCCCTCCGGCGTGTGCGCCTTAGCCTGACGGTGGTCGTCGTGTGGCTGTGACACAAGTCGAGTTTGAAGAAAAAGTCGGAGTCAGGAAATTAAAATCTGAAGCTAAACTCCAGCAGTTCTAATAAATGTTTATTAGTACTGTCGTGTTTACTATTCGTAAGAGTTACTGGTATGTTTGTGGTAAACCAGTGGTGTCAAACATGTGGACTGCGGGCCAACCCCGTCCCATTAGGGGTACAATCCGGCCCACGGGATGAATTTGAAAAGTGAAAAAATACAAAAGACATGGTGGTGGTGGTGGGGACTAAGGATCATTTTGAGAATTATTATTCTCCTGTAAAATTCCTAGGTCTTTATAAGGTGATTCCATTTTAAAGTGAAATACTATATTTTACAGTGCCAAATACTTGTGACTTAAAGTTGTGTGCCTTAAAATATCAATCACTGTGATCAGTTATTATGCATACGTTGTAGATGACAAACTAAAGCAAAATATTCTCTCGAAATCTGAGGTTGTTTTGTAAAATGTGAAAATGTAAAATGTGAAAATGTCATTAAATATCAAGATTTTCCCAATGTAGTTGAGGTTTTTTTTGTTTTTGTTTTTTTCATTCAAACAAAACCCCCTTTCACATAAAATTAGGCTTTATGTGGCCCCTTAACTACAGAGTTAGACACCCCTGTGTTAAAGTAACAGATGTTTGATGGTTCAAAATCAACACAAAAACAATGCTAATTTCCATAAGATTGTCTATAGCATTTCCCATTGTGTTATTATCAAGATATCAGATTTATGTTATGCTAATGTTAATAATGGCAGTAATCCTGTGTTGAAAGTACTTTGAAGAACTTTCTTCTTTTCCTGTCAGCTTGTCCCGTTAGGGGTCGCCACAGTGTATAGCCCTTTTCCATGTCAGCCTATCTCCTGCATCCTCCTCTCGAACACCAACTGCCCTCGTGACTTCCCTCACTTCATCCATCAACCTTCTCTTTGGTCTTCCTCCCGCTCCCTTGCCTGGCAGCTCCATCATCATCATCCTTCTACCAATACACTCACTATATCTCATTTGGACATGTCCAAACCTTCGAAGTCTGTGCTCTCTAACTTTGTCCACAAAACATCTAACATTGGCCGTCCCTCTGATGAGCTCATTTCTAATCGTATGCAATCTGGTCACTCCTCGAGAGAACCTCAACATCTTCATTTCCGCCACCTCGAGCTCTGCTTCCTGTTGCATCAAGGGGCTGACAGTAATGAGTCCCCAGACTCTACTTCAATACAGCTGTGGAGACTTGGAAACAAATTACATAACCAGTAATGACTTGACTGGAGGAAGCAATAGTTTGTGTTTGGCTGCAAAGCTACTGTATATGTACAACCTGTGGATAAAACACAGAACAACTTTAATGACAGTGTATATAAAATCTTTCAGAATGTTTGCTGTTACTGTTTCAGTACACAGCTATTGCAGACAACAGTGTGTAGGCCCACAAAGTGATCAATGATTAGCAGAAGACAAATCAATGATGTGCACTCTCTCTAACTTTGTCTCCAAAAAATCTAACCTTGGGCATCCTGATGAGCGTACGTATGCAACCTGGTCACTCCTAGAGAGAACCTCAACATCTTCATTTCCGCCACCTCCAGCTCTGCTTCCTGTTGTCTCTTCAGTGACACTGTCTCTAATCTGTACAACACCACTGTTTTACAAACTTTGCCCTTCATCCGAGCAGAGACTATTCTGTCACATAACGCACCTGACACCTTCCTCCACCCGTTCCAACCTGCTTGAACTTCCTGACCACACTCACCATTGTTCTGTACGGTTGACCCCAAGTATTTAAAGTGCTCCACCCTTGCTATCTCTTCTCCCTGTAGCCTCACTCTTCCCCCACCAACCCTCAAATTCATGCACAGGTATTCTGTCTTACTTCGGCTAATCTTCATTCCTCTGCTTTCCAGTGCATGCCTCCATCTTTCTAACTGTTCCTCCACCTGCTCCCTGCTTTCACTGCAGATCACAATGTCATCTGCAAACGTCATGGTCCACGGGGATTCCAGTCTAACCTCAACTGTCAGTCTATCCATCACCGCTGCAAACAGGAAGGGGCTCAGGGCTGATCCCTGATGCAGTCCCACCTCCACCATAAATTCGTCTGTCAGACCTACAGCACACCTCACCACTGTTCTGCTGCCCTCATACGCGTCCTCTATTATTCTAACATACTTCTCTGCCACTCCAGACTTCCGCATGCAGTACCACAGTTCCTCTCTGGGTACTCTGTCATAGGCTTTCTCGAGATCTACAAAGACACAATGTAATTCCTTCTGACCTTGTCTGTACTTTTCCATCACCACCCTCAAATAATGCATCTGTGGTACTCTTTCTAGGCATGAACCAGACTGTTGCTCGCAAATACTTACTTGTGTCCTGAGTCTAGCCTCCACTACTCTTTCCCATAACTTCATTGTGTGGCTCATCAACTTTATTCCTTTATAGTTCCCACGGCTCTGCACATCACCATTGTTCTTAAAAATGGGAACCAGTACACTTTTCCTCCATTCCTCAGGCAACTTCTCATCTACTAGAATTCTTTTGAACAAGCGTTTGCATGAACGCTCACATTTGTTTGGCAACGTTTTAAGCCAGATGCCCTTCCTGAAGCAATCCTCTGCATTTATTCGGGCTTGGGACTGGCCTACAGTTTGCACTGGCTTGTGTCCGGCATAGGGCTGCATTTTTTAATTAACTTTCATCGTGACAAATACACATTGAAGCTTGAACCAAGAACACTTTGCCTCTTATTTTGCAAACTGTAAACTCAACAATGCAAATTTTGGGAGGGCGGAGTGGAAAGAAAACAAAAACTGTCTCTAGGAAATGAATTCCAGTAGAAACATCACTAAGTAACACAGGTGCTGTGCAAAAATATTGCTAGTGAATCTGTGTATTATTTGTTCATTCTATTTTTGGCAATTGAAAATCCATCCATCCATCCATTTTCTGAGCCGCTTCTCCTCACAGGGGTCGCGGGCGTGCTGGAGCCTATCCCAGCTATCATCGGGCAGGAGGCGGGGTACACCCCGAACTGGTTGCCAGCCAATCGCAGGGCACATACGAACAAACAACCATTCGCACTCACATTCACACCTACGGGCAATTTAGAGTCACCAATTAATCCATGTTTTTGGGATGTGGGAGGAAACCAGTCGCCCACTGTGCCACCTCAATTGAAAAACAAAAAACAAAAAAAGGGACTGATTATTTTATTATTTGATTTTTTACCACACACAAAAATAAAAAAAATGACTGATTCATCATATATTTTAATTTTATTTATTTATTTGATTGATTATTTTTTTTAGAACTGTGTTTGTCATTAAACCTGTGGTATTACCGTGAGGCAGACATTGTAACCAGGCCAGGCCGTAGCTATTCAAAAGAATAAACAAAGGCCACACCCCTATTTGAGACATATACACACAGCTCATCAAATATCATTACACAATGGTTGAAAGAAGAATGAAAATAACTTTGTTGTTGAAGTGATTTGCCCCAAGTCTATTCGTCACAAGGTGGTATTCCACATAGATCAGGGCGGCACAGGGCGGCACGGTGGCCGACTGGTTAGAGCGTCAGCCTCACAGTTCTGAGGACCCGGGTTCAATCCCCGGCCCCGACTGTGTGGAGTTTGCATGTTCTCCCCGTGCCTGCGTGGGTTTTCTCCGGGCACTCCGGTTTCCTCCCACATCCCAAAAACATGCATTAATTGGAGACTCTAAATTGCCCGTAGGTGTGAATGTGATTGCGAATGGTTGTTTGTTTGTATGTCCCCTGCGATTGGCTGGCAACCAGTTCAGGGTGTACCCCGCCTCCTGCCCGATGACAGCTGGGATAGGCTCCAGCACGCCCGCGACCCTAGTGAGGAGAAGCGGCTCAGAAAATGGATGGATGGATGCTATCTGACAGACAAACAGCGGTACAAGCATTTCTTCCGTGTCAGATGCAGTCCATGAGGCTGACTTTAATAACTGTGCAAACACGTTTGTCCTTGATATAATATGGCTGATCACGGTCCGGATGAATTGTGGTGTCTAACAAGGTAACGCGTATTTACTCATGCTTGTTACTAAAACTTACGGGTCACGCAAACCTGTCCAATTATTAAAATCTTATTCAATCCTGTGAGCTGTTTTTCCATCACATAATTTTGACCTGAGGCTAAAATTCAAATGTGAAAAATCAGGCATTTATTATTATTATTTATTTATTTAGTTAGTTTTGGTGTGTATTAGATGAAAAATAAATACCATTACAATTGGTCACTATTTAGATTGTTTTTGATTGCCAATTAAAAATGGAAAGAACAAATTAGGCAGATTCACACAGATTCTAGTGGCACAACAAAATCTCAATCAGAATCTCAGGATAGGTTGCTCCGTTGCATTTTTCAAAGGCTAGGTCGATTGCCTTCAACTTGAAGGCCGAATCGTCTTTCGTTAGGTTGAGTGTGTATACATGAGCAGAGAAGATGCGAATACCAATCCGAACGCGTCAATATGTACGGATTTGATTTAAAAAGTTAAGTGAAGAATACATTTCATGAACAGTAACACAAACCTGAAGTTTCTGGGATTGAGGGGGGGAAAAAATCTGTAAAGAAGCCACATCACGGCTTAATCCAAACAGGAAAAAAGGGGGGAAAGGCACATCATATAGTCAAAACTTTACGAACCATATGGGCGACCACAAAATAAAGCACGCATTCATTGAATTTACTTTCACAAATAAGATGACATCATAAAAGTACATTGCCAGAAACTGTGGAAATACTGTTATTCCAAGCATCCTTCCTTCAATTTTCTGAACCGCTTAGCCTCACTTGGGTCGCAAGTGTGCTGGCGCCTAGCTCAGCTATTTTACTAAAATAACCATGCTATAGATTTTTTCCCACATTTAAATCAGCGTTGTTATTGCTAAACTAGTGATCATCCACTACCTTAAATACACTATATGGTACAGTATTCTGCACATAAACAGATAGATCAAGGCTTGGCAAAATGTGCATTTGCAGACAAAACACATGCTGTATTCTATTTGAGTTGGCTATGAGTATGGCTGCCCTTCACAGAGGTCCCCACACTGAGCTTTTTCTGTTCCCACACAGTGGGGCTATGTGAGGCCCCACCCCTGCATGGGGTGAAGGTCGCCCCGAGCAACCTTTTTACATGAGGAAAGGGAATCAGGGGCGATATACGCGTATGACAAGCTCTTATCAAAAACACTCGAAATCCACTTTGATTTTTCTGAGAAAAATGACATTTACCCAGGCAAGCCAATTTTACAGTATTATTATTGCCTTTTAAAAAAGAGCTTGTCACATTTGTTTTGGTTGTGGGGAAAAGAAATCAGCTAACTCAGGTACATGTTCATTTCAATAAATTAGAATATGGTAGAAAAGTCTCTTTCAGTACTCATACATTAAACAGATCACTTCAGAAATAATTTTCAGAGGGCAAATTCCTGCCTATTTTCTACATTCCAAATGATTTTCATTGTTTCTTGATTGTTTGTTGCCTAATATTCTAGTTTTTTTTTTAGAAATGGTGAATTTTAGGTTTTCATATTTATTTGTCATATACATTCATATATATGGGGAAAAAAACATGAAATATTTCACTCTGGGTGTGTGTAGTGGATTTCTACTTTTGAATTGAACTACCTAACTTACTTTATTATTCGGTAGAATAATTCACAGGTGTCACACTCAAGGCCAGATCCGCGCCGCCACATCGTTTTATGTGGCCTGCCAAAGCAAATCATGTGCATCAACTTCATGTTTCTTGCTAAAATGCCCAAATTTCAAATTGTCTTCTGTAACCCAGGTTTCCGGCGTGATGCAATAACACTAATAAAATATTCATGTATTAGAAATACATGGAAAAAGGAAAACAAATATTTCATCCAAAGGGTATGAAATTAAAGTATGTGGATGGGAAGTGAGATATTAATATAATGGTCTTAAAAGAAAAAAACTACTAAATATGCTGTTGGTTATCCTGGCGAATCATGGCACAGTATACAAGTAGAGCATTAGCGAATCAGGAGACGCTATCGTTATCTTTTGCAATGAATTCTCCTGCTGTGTCCCTGAACTTGAAACTCGTGGACAAAAGGGGTACAGTAGTGGTGGCGAGCTAAGCTAAAGTCGAACTTGTGTGATTTGTGACATGTGGACAATATGGGAGGATCAATTCATTATTTCTCCCCTTGTGCTGTGGACAATCATTGAAGTTACAAGACTGTGGAGATATGTAGATATTAAAAAAGACAAGAAAAAATGGGTGGGATACAAGGACGCCCAAACCCAGGTTGTTGTTAAATTTTGTGAATTTAGCGATGTTTAAGGGAGCAAAAGATTAAGGCAATGAGAGATTTTCTGATTTGTGGACAGTATATGGAGTAAATATGGTTGATGATAAATAGATTTGTAAATATATGAGAACAGTCATCCATCCATCCATTTTCTGAGCTGCTTCTCCTCACTAGGGTCGCAGGCGTGCTGCAGCCTATCCCAGCTAGCATCTGGCAGGAGGCGGGATACACCCTGAACTGATTGCCAGCCAATCGCAGGGCGCATAGAAACAAACAACCATCCGCACTCACATTCACACCTACGGGCAATTTAGAGTCTCCAATTAATGCATGTTTTTGGGGAGGAAACCGGAGTGCCCGGAGAAAACCCACGCAGGCACGGGGAGAACATGCAAACTCCACACAGGCGGGGCCGGGGATTGAACCCAAGTCCTCAGAAGTGTGAGGCTGACGCTCTACCCAGTCGCCCACCGTGCCGACAGAACAGTCAATTAGAAATTTTGAATTTGGAAGTGATGAAGATACAAATGAGTGTCACGGGTTGGTTGTCAAAGTGCAGGGAAGCAGGGGAGGCAAGGTAGAAGTCCCAAAAAGGATATTTAATTCCAAATCAAGGGTACGCAAGGGTCATGGAAAAAGCAAACTAAACAAAGTCCCAAAACTGATAATCAAAGTGACAAAGAAACACTTTGAACAAACCTAAAACTGGAACAGGACATGACTACTGAAACTACAGGCAACTTTGACATGTGACACAGACAGACTACAACGACAACTGATAATGACATACCACATGACATGACACACCCATTAGAATAGATTGAGACCTCTTCGCAACAAGGTTGAAAAGTGATCACAAATCAATCAATTTGAAGGTGATAAATTGAGTGAGACCATTTTTTTTTTTTTTTTTAATTTGGTTTGGATTTATTTCATTAATTTTTTTTTGGGGGGGGGGAACAATATTTGATTGTTATGTTCAATATATTTTGATTTTATATTCATAAGTGTACAGGTTCGAGGGAAACCATAACTAAGATGTGTTGCCAGCCAATCGCAGGGCACATAGGAACCAACAACCACTCGCACTCACATTCACACCTACGGGCAATTTAGAGTCTCCAATCAACCTGCCACGCATGTTTTGGGGATGTGGGGGGAAAACGGAGGAGCCGGAGAAAACCCACCCAGGCACGGGGAGAACATGCAAACTCCGCCCAGACGGGGCCGGGATTTGAACCCCGGTTCTCAGAACTGTGAGGCGGACATGTTAACCAGTCGCTCACCGTGCCGCCGGGGGCAAACATCAAGTCCAATAATTATTTATTAAAATACTTATTATTCATGTCACAATAGCAACATCCAATGTGAAGGGTAATAATTGTATAGTTTCGACAAAAACTAAGGATGCAACATGGTATGCCTTGTCTCTAATTTCCCTCTACAGTATTTACACAGATTCTCCTGAATTGGAATGTCAAACCCCGCAATTGTCTCTCTTCCTATCAGGGTGGAGGGACCAGGGACATGCTGACTATCCAGCTGCAGCCCTGCCCCTGTGGGTAAGACAGGGAGGTCAGAGTTGCCTCTGGCCTCCCACCCACTACACTGCAGTATTACCAGGCATGCATGTACCATTGGCATGGCCTGGTACAGTCTCCCTGATGCACAAGCCAGTCAACCTCATCCCTCCAGGACCAGTCTCCAGGAAGTATGCTCTAGTTGGCTGTGAATGTGGATGGTGGTAAATGGCATGTCCTTGTACAGACTGCCACTCACATTATGACAACTGTGTGGAGCCTACGTCACACTAGAATGAGGGATGGTGAAGCTATTTCTGAACCAGGATTGTCTGTCCTGGGGTAATACTACACTGTGGATGTTTTGACTGCGCCACATTAGAAACCATTTGAAGATACACTGACTTTATCAACATTCTGCAATGTGAATGTCTTTCTCCCATTTTTACTAGCGATGATCATCATGTCATGACACCCATGCTAATACTTTATCAGTCCATATGTGAACTAGAAAAAAAATGATAGTCAAAATCCTTTTTTTTTACATTTTTTTCACCAGACCCAAGACGTACATCAGACATCATATGGCCTTAAACGTGTTGGGAAAGAAGCGACTCATAGGCAGCAAAGCTACATCCTGCATGGCTAAATTTAGCTTGTCTTGCACGTTGTGGTCCAGCATGGCCTTGATGACTCCTGACTAACTTCTGGCCATGGTGGCACAGCAGTAAAATCCATCTATTTGGCTGGCAGAACAATGTGTAGACATTGTTATTCACGGACCTTTGTTTTTTGTTTGACAAAAACAAAAAAGACACAGATTCCTGTTTTGAGCAAGCTGAGGAAGGCAGCATCAGTTGCCATAGTAATGCTGCACTCATTTTGCTTGTCATTTATGTTGCAGAAGACTCACCTGAACAGCAAATGAATAAGAATTTTTTTTTTTCAATTCAGGGACAATATTTCAGAAGAGGGGATTGACTACAGCAATGCTGTAAAAATGGAGGTCTGATACTGTCACACATACATTCAGTCATTCATTTTCTTTGCAACTTATCATCTTTGGGGAAGGTAGAGCTTTCCCCAGCTGTCTTATGTGTCTTTCCCTTCACAGAGTTTTTACCTAACATGGCTCTATCCCTTGCTCCACGAGCAAAACTATGGTATTACAAAGTAGTTAACCTGGTTCAAAACATGTAAAAAAACTTATGGTATCCATGAACCACTGCTGGTTGCTTATTAGTCGAGTAGTTTTGTCACTGCAATACAATTGTATCTTCGAGAACACACGGATAGAAATTTCCAAAATAAACAAATATTCAAATGTTATGTTTGCTATGCCTTACCTCTGGACATTTCAATATTACAATTTCCATTTCAATTTCTGCCTTTAGTCTACTTTCATACAAAATTCTTTCAATGAACAACAGCCACATGCCAAGAAGTAAATAAAGGAGCCTATCATCCTCCTCCTGTATGTAACGCAGCAGACAGCAGCTCTGAATTTTATTACACATTGCATCACAAACATTGTTCGATCCAGTTGTGACATTACCCATACAGTGTAGGCTTTTTACAATGGCATTTGTTTTTCAGCACAATGTGACAAATGCCATTGTAAAAGCAGAGTAAACCAGAACAAAAAGCAAACACATAGAACCCCCACCGATTCATGAATCCATTTGTAAACTGACTTGCAAATCTTTCTATCAAACATAGCAAAACTATTTGCTGAAGAACGCACCTAGTTGCACCTATCCCCGTATTTCTGTGCTCTTTCTGTGATGCCACTAAAACATCCTACTCCTTCTAAGGTGCCATATTAGCATAAGAAAAGCTAGCGTTGGCCACCATACTTCATCGCGTCCCTGCGAACGTACAAACGATATTCTGTACTGCGTAAAACTGTCAGAGAGCGAGAGCAGCACAGCACCGTCGACTTCGTCCTCAAATGAGGATTTAGTGCCTAAAAGGGGGGATGGTGTGGAGGTGGTTTGTCTTCAAGAGGTCAGATATAGAGCAAAGAAGGTAAAACAATTGCAAATTATGTGAGAAAACTGTTCGCGCTAAAGTTGTAAACACAAGTAATGTTTCACCACCTAAAGCTAATCTTTTAGAATAATCCTATAAAACCTAAGATTGTCTGGCATGACGTACCTGGTCGAGATGAATTATTATTATGTGTGTACTGTATTTTTACTTTGTTACTTGACACCTCTGAAACTACCCAATCTACGCAGGCTAACCCAATTCAGCCGCCTGCCCGGCGTGTCCTACAAAATGCCTTTAACTCCCCGGTGCACCACCGTCGGCCAATTCCACATCCACCACCTTTACAAACCCCCCTTTACATGCCAAGGCAGGCATCAACTTCTGCCTGGGCCTCAAACCAGAGCACAAGTACGCTGCAGCATACCATGGACCCCATCCAACTATCCCCAATCTCCATCACAGAGGCCTGAGTGAATTCACTCACCTAAAAGATTGCCCAAGAGAACAGTTCAGTTACAGCACTGAACTGTTCTTGTACCAAGTTTTGATTGCTAGAGCACTTGAAGTTGGGGGAAGCCAAACTCCTAGCTGACGCTTATTTCCATTGCCAGACATCCATTACAGACACCATGTGTACTCTAAATGAGAAGTTTGGACAGCCTCACCAGTTAGCCATTAGGAGGATTGCCACAGTAATCAACAAAAGAGGAGATGTAGCTCCTTGCTGCGCCGCAAAGATACAGTATGCCACACCTTTAAGTCAGCCCCAATGATGTCATGCACACCTTGAGAAGAGTAGAGAAAAAACTCCACAAAAACCCAGAACGGTGGCCAACAGGTCCTCCAGACATTCCAACATGGACTTTGCAAACTAACATTCTATGGCATGACATGCATAGCGTCTGACCCAGACCTGCACTAATAGAACACGAGGAAGGATCTGCTCCAAGCGACTGCAGAGAAGATTCATAGGGTTGCTGCGTAGGATGACTGTATCAGTGCGGAGGCGTGCTGCAGAACCCATAGACTCCTTCAAAGGACAGCCCAAAGAGACAATTTCCATGAAGATGTGCCCCAGGGGTCCCCAACCTTTTTCAAACTCGCTGCAAACTGAAGCTTGCTCTCTCTCTCATTTTTTTCCTTGTCATGTGTGGAATCTTCCATCCATCCATTTTCCGTATCACTTATCCTCACCGGGGTCGCGGGCGTGCTGGAGCCTATCCCAGCTATCTTGGGGCGAGAGGCGGGGTACACCCTGAACCGGTCGCCAGCCAATCGCAGGGCACATAGAAACAAACAACCATTCGCACTCACATTCACACCCACGGGCAATTTAGAGTCTTCAATCAACCTACCATGCATGTTTTTTGGGGATGTGGGAGGAAACCGGAGTACCTAGAGAAAACCCACGCAGGCACGGGGAGAACATGTAAACTCCACACAGGCGAGTTCGTCAACATTGTTCACACTTGAGAGCATGAACCTCCGTTTATTTGAACCTCTGAAGCCAAAATACCTGTACATGGAAACAAAAACATAAACAAACACATGTGGCCATGGTTGAAAAAGTTGAAATGATTGAGCATTTCTTTTTATTAAAATCAAAGATACTGCTGTTACTGATATAATCATTTGTATTATTGTATTAGTGTATATACGAATAAGGATGTGTTTACATATTAATGTTTCTGACGAATCATTGTTATTATATTATCATATTATTATCGTACTATATTGATGTTCTATAGGATTATAAGGAAGTTGAGATAAGGGCAGAAATAGTTTTACTTCTTCCTACTCCTTTTCCTACTCCTTTTTGAAGATGTGAAATTTAACTTTATTTTTATTTTTGTTAAAAAAAATTGTTTTGTTGTTTTTCTGTTACTTTTTCTTGTTTGAAAATAAAATCCAAATAATAATAATATTTTTTTAAAATCTAGCAGTCTCTGGACAGATCACTGGATATGACAGCATTTACAGACCCTTTCCACAAAATTAGAATATCATGGAAAGGTTTATTTATTTCCATTATTCCATTCCAGTATATAATTTGGGCTTCCAGCTCATAAAACCCACGAAATCAGGAATTCAAAAAATTAGAATACTGTGAAGAATCACCATTTTTTTGTTTTTGTAGGAAAAAAAGAAAGAAATCAGGGTCCCATTAAATCAATCAAAATAGGGTACTTTCAAAACCGTATGTTAATCTTGGTTGGGAAACCCTTTGCTTTAATCACTGCCTCGATGCGCCGTGGCATTTGGGGCAATCACCCTGTGAGTTACGGAAGCCCAGATTTCCTTGATGCTTGCTGTCAGTTCTTCTTTGTTTTTGGGTCTGGTGCCCCTCATTCTCCTCTTGATAATACCCCTTAGATTCTCAATGGGGTTTAGATCGGACGAGTTGGGTGGCAAGTCAAGCTCTGTGATGGCATGGGTATCAAGCCAGGTTTTGGTGCTTCTGGCGGTATGGGCGGTACCTCCATATACAGATCCACAGCAGAAAGAATCATGAAGTCCTCTAAAACATTCTGGTAGACGTTTGCGGTGACCTTGGATTGAAGAAAGCAGAGTTTACCAACACCTGCACCTGACATTGTACCCCAAATCATGACTGAATGTGGATATTTCACACTGGACCTCAAGCATCTTGGATTCTGTTCTTCACCAGTCTTCCTCCGAACCCTTGGACCCTGACTCCCGAATGAAAGGCACACTTTACTTTCATCGGAAAAGAGGACAAGGGACCAGTGGCCAACAGTCCAATCCTTCTTCTCCTTGGCCCAGTTGAGACGCTTCCTATGTTGGCTCAGGCTCAGAAGTAGCTTGACGCGAGGAACACGACAGTTGTAGCCCATCTCCCGGAACCGTCTGAATGTGGTGGTTTTTCTCATTCCACTCTTTCTCTTTCAAGTCTGCAGTCTTCCCCATAATGAACCCAACTGAGACAATTAAACCAAACTGAAGCAATTTAATGACACCTGGGGAAACCTGTGCAGGTGCTTTGAGTTTAGCAGATGATTAGTGTGCGGCACTCCGTTTAAAACATTTATGGCCTGCAGAATGTGGGCTGATTTCTTCACAGTTTTCAAATTTTTTGAATTTCTGATTTTGTTGGTTTTATGAGCTGGAAGCCCAAATTATGTAAAAATACACAAATAAATAATTGAAATTGTTTAAATTGTGGACCTTGAATCTATAATCTATGAAAATTTTACTTTTTGAATTTTGGAATTATTGATTTTTTTCAATTTGAGTAAAGGCTTACTCAAATTGAAAAATATAAAAGACTTTTCTAAAAGTGACGGATCAAATTCAACCATCCAAGCTGGGAGACATCTGAGACGTTTTGCCATGAAGAAGGCAGGTGCTGTTTTGATTAATGTTGTTCGCTTTGAAGTACAATAAACCACAATGCTTGCGTAAATGCACTTTATGCCATGAAGGTCTTGTTTCTCCTTTAAACAAAAGATCCTCTCAGAAACAGGGTGTGGGAACTCTCTCTGAGTAAATATAGAATTGTAATGTGACGCTTCAAGCAGGCGATCACCATCAGCTGTGGTGTCTGTCAGGTTGTTTTCAGTGATTGCATAAACATAGAACACACATGCTCTTGATTGGAATTAGCCAAATAGAAGAATTGGAAATACAGGGTCCCCTCGCTATATTGTGGTTCACCTATTGTGGATACAGTGCATTGCAGATTATTATTATTTTTTTAATATTCATATCGCACATAATTTAGCACACAATTTTTTTGGATATTTTTTGTGGTAAAATAAATGCCTACACAGTACTACTGTGCATAACTGTATGATTAAGAGTTTAAAAGCTGCTTAAAAGTATAGAAAGTGTTTGTTTATAAGAGTATAGGAGAGGTTAATAGGAATGTGGGAAAGATTAATAAGAGCCTGGGGATGATCATAAAGCTTCATAATATGTATAAATAATTTGAAAAGAAAATCTGGTTGCTACTTCACGGATTTTACCTTTTGCGGGGGTATTCCAGAACCCAGGGTATTCCAGAACCTTTATAGTGTTCCCACACTAAACGAGGGATTACTGTCACTAAATAAAACGTAATTAGACATGGTATGTGCATATTGAACGTGTTAATGATCGATATTCTGCTCATGTACAACATATCACGGTTTTAGAGCTAGTCGCAGACAAGTTTTAAGCATTGTATGCTAAAAATAACATTTAACCTGTTAGCCTGCAGCATACTTCTTACTTTAGGTGGGACAATGGGGGACGTTGCTCTCACAAGGCAAGAGAAGAGTAGAAGAAGAAGAGTAGTGGGTGTGGTGGTGGTCATGTCACTGGTTTGAAATATATTAACAAGTGAGTTATGTGTCCTGGGTCAAGTCATAAAGATGTAAAAAAGTTTAAAATTTTATAGTGTTCCGTGCAGGGGGGATCCGTTTTAGTCGAATCAATCTATCGATCGATCGATCGATCTATCTATCTATCTATCTATCTATCTATCTATCTATCTATCTATCTATCTATCTATCTATCTATCTATCTATCTATCTATCTATCTATCTATCTATCTATCTATCTATCTATCTATCTATCTATCATCGTTAAGTTCTGACCATAAGCTGCAACATTTTGCTATAACCCTTGTGGCTTATATATATATATACATATATATATATATATATATATGTTCTCCCCGTGCCTGCGTGGGTTTTCTCCGGGCACTCCGGTTTCCTCCCACATCCCAAAAAACATGCGTGGTAGGTTAATTGAAGACTCTAAATTGCCCATAGGTGTGAATCTGAGTGTGAATGGTTGTTTGTTTGTATGTGCCCTGCGATTGGGTGGCAACCAGTTCAGGGTGTACCCCGCCTCCTGCCCGATGACAGCTGGGATAGGCTCCAGCACGCCCGCGACCCTAGTGAGGAGAAGCGGCTCAGAAAATGGATGGATGGATATTATATATATGGCACGGTGAGCGACTGGTTAGAACGTCTGCCTCACAGTTTTGAGGTCCGGGGTTCACAGGGGCCCCGCCTGTGTGGAGTTTGCTTGTTCTCCCCGTGCATGCGTGGGTTTTCTCCGGGCACTGCGGTTTCCTCCCACATCCCAGAAACATGCGTGGTAGGTTAATTGAAGACTCTAAAATTGGTCGTAGGTGTGAATGTGAGTGCAAATGGTTGTTTGTCCCCTGCGATTGGCTGGCAACCAGTTCAGGGTGTACCCCACCTCCTGTCCGATGATAGCTGGAATAGGCTCCAGCACTCCCGCGACCCTAGTTAGGATAAGCGGCTCTGAAAATGGATGGATGGATGGATGGATATATACAATGGTTACGGAAAGTATTCAGACCCCATTAAATTTTTCATTTTTGTTAAATTGCAGCCATTTTCTAAAATCATTTCAGTTCATTTTTTCCTCATTAATGTACACCCAGCACCCCATATTGACAGAAGAAAATTAATTGTTGAAATTTTTGCAGATTTATTAAAAAAGAAAAACTGAAATATCACACTGCCGTACGTATTCAGACCCTTTGCTCACTATTTAGTAAAAGCAGCCTTTTAATCTAATACAACCATGAGTCTTTTTGGGAATGATGCAACAAGTTTTTCACAACTGGATTTGGGGATCCTCTGCCATTTCTCCGCCCAGATCCTCTCCAGTTCTGTCAGGTTGGATGCTGAATGTTGGTGGACAGCCATTTTCGGATCTTTCCAGAGATTATCAATTGGGTTTAAGTCAGACTGTTCTTGAATGGCCCAGCCATTCAAGAACAGTCACGGAGTTGTTCTGAAGCCACTCCTTCGTTATTTTAGCTGTGTCATTGTCTTGTTGGAAGGTGAACCTTCGGCCCAGTCTGAGGTCCTAAGCACTCTCGAGAAGGTTTTCGTCCAGGATATCCATGTACTTGGCCGGATTCATCTTTCCTTCGATTGCAACCAGTCATCCTGTCCCTGCAGCTGAAAAACACACCCACAGCATGATGCTGCCACCACCATGCGTCACTGTTGGGACTGTATTGAACAGGTGATGACCAGTGCCTGGTTTTCTCCACACATACCCCTTAGAATTAAGGCCAACAAGTTTTATTTTGGTCTCATCAGACCAGATAATCTTATTTCTCACCATCTTGGAGTCCTTCAGGTGTTTTTTAGCAAACTCCATGCAGGCCTTCATGTGCCTTGCAACTGAGGAGAGGCTTCAGTTGGGCCACTCTGCCATAAAGCCCCGACTGGTGGAGGGTTGCAGTGATGGTTGACATTCTAGAACTTTCTCCCATCTCCCGACTGCATCTCTGGAGCTCAGCCACAGTGATCTTTGGGTTCTTCTTTACCTCTCTCACCAAGGCTCTTCTCCCCCGATTGCTCAGTTTGGCCGTTTTGTCAATGTCTTTATGTCTCAAAAGTGTTTTCTGTCAATTGACTGTCTGTTGTCGTACTAGAGCAGCTCCAACTACCGGAGACAAATTCCTTGTGTGTTTTTTGGACATACTTGGCAAATAAAGATGATTCTGATTCTGATTTAATTCATATTTCACATGTTTACTCAGGCACCATAAAGCCAATATAGCATCCTAAATACTAGAAAAAGTTGCTTTGGTAAAATATGGGTCCTTTAACATTCAAAAGAAGTTAACCAATGTTAAAAGAGAAAACAACACGAAAGAACGGAAAACCCTGGAGTTTGACTGCTCTGAAGCCTGCTTGTTTCCTGCAACTTCCTACCTAATGGTTCATGCCACAGCTATGATGAGGGGTTTTTCTACCAACATTTCAATAAGGTTATTTACCACCAATGGTTCAGTTTCCACAGCATGGGTCAATATTAATCCCGCAATACATACAATAAGAATAACTATATAAATAAACATTGAATTTCTGTTTTGGAATGAAAACTAGTATAGTAAATGAAATTCAATAGAAATTTGAGAGCAACAAGTTTATATTACCCCACCATGCACCCCAATTGTTCAGCCTACCAGCCCTGTAAAGTGAAGGAACACTGTATTTGGTCCCCCCCCCCACCCCCACACACACACACAGACACACACACACTTTACTGCCCCTGAACATACTTGCAAGGATAAATTTGTTAATCCAGAGGTGTGATGAATGGTACTACTGTGCATGTGTATAAGTGTGGCTGTATGAGTGGGATTGCTGGCAGGCTAGGTCCCAAGTCACAACTCAACTCAGCACAAAGAGAGGCTTAGTTCTGCAGCTGTCACACATAAGGAATTCATATATTCATGTCTGAGGTAAATACCAGTGCAGGAAAAAGGAACAAATAAGTGATGTTGCGCTTTATAAGTTTCTGACAAAGTCAAATATCCACCCCGACTCACACTGTATACAGAATTTAATGTTAAAGCAAAGCAAAGCAAAGCAAATTTATTTATATAGCGCATTTAATACATAAGGTAACTCAAGGTGCTCTACATGATTAAAAGCATTTAAAAACAAAGGGGAAAAAACAGCTTAGACACATTTAAAACAAAGAGGAAACAAATAAAAATATCATTAAAACAGCATTTAAAAGTGGAAATGCTCTAAAAAAGCATGGGGAAAAAGAAGAGTTTTTAACTTGGACTTAAAAACATGCACACCTGGGGTTGACGTCACTTCTGTTGACAACTTATTCCATTTGTGTGCAGCATAATAGCTAAATGCTGCTTCACCGTGTTTGCTTTGGACTCTGTGCTCCACTATTTGACCTGAGTGTGTCGATCTCAGAGCCCTACTGGGTTTACATTCCATGAGCATTTCATTCATGTATTCAGGACCTAAACCGTTTAGTGATTTATAGACCAGTAGCAGAACTTTAAAATCTAATCTAAAGCTGACTGGAAACCAGTGTAAAGACTTTATAATTGGAGTAATATGCTCTGACCTCTTTGTTCTGGTCAGAACCCGAGCTGCAGCATTCTGAATGAGCTGCAGCTGTTTAATGCTCTTTTTAGGGAGTCCTGTCAGAAGACTATTACAATAGTCAAGTCTACTTGAGATAAAAGGAAGGATGAGCATCTCCTGGTCTGCTTGACACATGCAGGCCTTCACTCTGGATATGTTCTTCAGATGGTAGAAGGCAGTTTTAGTAATTGATTTGATATGACTGTTGAAAGTCAGGTCGGAATCTATCAGAAAACCAAGGTTTTGGACTTGCGCTTTGGTTTTTAAAGAGAGTGACTCCAGGTATTTACTAATAGCAATCCTCTTTTCTTTTCATTTTGTCCTCCCCATGTTTCCAACCTGTTCAGCAGTATATTACGATCTACCATATCAAAAGCCGCACTGAGGTCCAACAAGACCAGAATTGACACCTTTCCCGAATCAATATTCAACCCATTTTCATTTAGCACTTTGATAAGACCAGATTCTGTACTGTGATAAGTTCGGAAGCTTGATTGAAATGTGTCAAACAGTCCATTTAAGTTCAAGAAATTGGCGAGTTGATTCAAGTTGATTAATTTCTCAACAATCTTGACTATGAAACCCATTTGAGATGGGTCTATAGCTTGCTAACATGGAAGCATCCAGCATTCTGTTTTTTAGCAGAGGCTTAATGGCAGCTACTTTAAGAGCTTTAGGAAACTCGCCTGACTGAAGTGAGCAATTGATTATTAGCTGCAAATCAGCTAGCACAGACTTCGCAATAGCTTTGAAAAGCTCGTTGATGATTTCAGCTGCTGAACCATTTTCTCTACAGTTTTTTGTAAACTTTATCAAATTCTGACACGGTCATAGAGTTTTTTCTGGGAGGCTTCAGATGTCGTGTCATTTTATCATTTTGTTAATTTGTGCTAATATTTCACCTGATGGATTGTATTTTTTCACTAAAATAACATGCAAATTCATTGCATTTATCTGCTGTTAGGTGTTCTGGAGCTATATGATTCGGGGAGGGTGGGGGGGGGGGGGGGGTTGTGAGCTTGTCAACCACAGCAAACAGAGTGCGAGTATTTTTGAAGTTCTTACTGATGATTTCAGAAAATGTGTGCGCCCTAACTAAAATTACAAAGACTTTGTCTGTAGAGATCATAGTCAATTTGGAGTTTAGTTTTGCTCCACTTACATTCTGCTTTCCTACAGAGAGAGGTCTTTACATCATTGTGCTCCTCCACGGTTTTCTAGATCGCCTCAAGATTTTCTTAGTTTTAATAGGAGCGACAGCATTCATGACATTTGAGATTTTACAAGTGAAATCCAATTATCCAAAAGTTCATCAACTGTCTCAGCAGTCACAGTTTGTGGCACAGCTATGGTCTCCATAAACTTAGTGGCGGTACTCTCATTTATGTACATTTTCTTAATAGACATTGAGGTTGTCTGATCATTTGGAAGAATCTGTAATTCAAAGAATACACAAAAATGGTCAGAAATAGCCATAATCTTAATCTCAATTGATACAATTTTAACATCCTTAGATATGAACCGGTCTAATATGTGTCCTTGAGTGTGCGTTGGACTCTTAATATGTTGAGAGAGGTCAAATGTGTCTACTATAGCAAAGAGTTCTTTCGATTTTTTTTCCATGTTATTTTCAACAGGCGCCACAGTGGCCGACTGGTTAAAGCGTCAGCCTCACAGTTCTGAGGAGCGGGGTTCAATCCCCGGCCCCGCCTGTGTGGAGTTTGCGTGTTCTCCCCGTGCCTGGGTGGGTTTTCTCCGGGCACTCCGGTTTCCTCCCACATCCCAAAATCATGCATGAATTGGAGACTCTAAATTGCCCGTAGGTGTGAATGTGAGTGCGAATGGTTGTTTGTTTGTATGTGCCCTGCGATTGGCTGGCAACCAGTTCGGGGTGTACCCCGCCTCTCGCCCGAAGATAGCTGGGATAGGCTCCAGCACGCCCACGACCCTAGTGAGGAGAAGCGGCCCAGAAAATGGATGGATGGATGTTATTATCAACATGAATGATAAAGTCTCTTGTTATGGCAAAATAGTTGTAGTCAGTACAAATAACTGACAGTAGTTCTGAAAAGTCCTCCATAAATGTTCTATTGTATCTTGGAGGCCTACAAATTATTAAAACAATAACCTTTGGGTCACGTCAACTAAAAAACATACATACTGTCTGTTGTCGTACTAGAGCGGCTCCAACTACCGGAGACAAATTCCTTGTGTGTTTTTTGGACATACTTGGCAAATAAAGATGATTCTGATTCTGATATTCAAAAGAGCTAAAATCACCCAGTATAATTTCTTTACACTAAAATAATGACTTAAAAATAACAGCAATACCGCCGCATTTTTTATCTATTCGACACTTCATAAAATTTAAATTTGCTGGTTTTGCCTCATTTAAAATGGTATTATAGCTACTTTCTGTTAACCACGTTTCGTCCAGATCATAGTCCAGATCATAGGTTGTAATGATGTCATTCATCAACTTTGATTTATTACGCAGTGACCTGATATTGAAAAGAGCTCGTCTCGCAGAGATTACTGTTATGTTAGCGCAGTGTGTGCGTGCGTACATGTGTGCGTGCGTGCTGTGTGTGTGTATGTGCCTTTGCACTGACCTTTGCCACCAAAGGTCAGTGCATTGCCTTTGATGGAATGTCCTGCGATTAGCTGGCAACCAGTTCAAGGTGTACTCCGCCTCTCGCCCCTAGTCAGCTGGGATAGGTTCCACCCTAGTGAGGATAAGCGCTATGGAAAATGCATGGATGAATGGAATGTTGCCACATTCAACATGGCCACCACGTAGGCAAGGGCACATCTGTTGGTTGGATCTAGTCATATTGTGTATCTGAGAGCTGGAAATATGTGTCCAGTCTCTGCCTATATTGCGCCACAGCGCCAGTAAACAAAAGCGGACAATTCCCGAACTAACAGATTTTTCTTCTTTTCAGGTTTAGGTGACAACTGAAAACTATTTTTCCCAGACGGTCCATCCTGTTAAATCGAGGTTCCACTGTATACGCAAAATCACCGTTGGAGGAGAGGCATTTCTAGTTGATAACATTCGTGAAATTAGTGTTGGAAGCGACAAAAAATATATATAAAGCCATGCCAATCGGAGTTACATCACAAGCAAGCCAGCGGAGACGTGCACCTCTGATCTTTTTGACAGTCATTTGTCAACTGTAAATTTTAGGAAATATTGTTTGAGATTGGTAGCGTGCATGTGTAATTGATATCTCATCCTTGCATTAATGCAAGCGTTTTGATGGCTTTTCCGTGCTCATTGCGTGACGACTGCCAACACACAGACACACACATACAGTACATACATACAGCACATACAAGCACTTGAATGGAACGAGGGTAAAAGTGGTGATAAGTGTCCTTTTCACAGTTAGGACATTAGTCAACCCATTAGCAAATTCCAGATTTGAATTATTATCATTCAAATTATTATTATTTTTGTTTTTATGAATGACTGTAGTATCAATACGTTGTGCATCTTGGGTAAAAGATGAGTGTTTGACATTTTTGTTCAAAAAGCCGATTCTCATGAGTTCTGCGTTTGCGTGGTCCGAGGAAGTTTTAAATTTGTTCGCAGAGTACGAACAAAAAACAAGTACGAACATATTGATAAATCACAGGTTTGTGCGTCAAAAGTGTATACACACGATTTAAAGCACACATCTGTGCGTATGCGCGGTTAGTGAATGAGATCCAATTCATTTGTTTTTTTTATTACTTCTTAAATGTACGAAAATGATGAACTGTCATGTCAATTTTATATAAACAATTGTCAAACAGACTAGTTATATCCAGTCCACTCCATAGTACTATACAGTATGTACGCTCCACTCAAAAAATATAGGAGCAGTGAGGCAAATTCCTTTATTTTTGTGGCAGAGTAAAAACATTGGGGTTTGACATAAAAAAAAAAAAAAAAACCCTGAGAGAAGAGAGCAATATTTCAGCTTTTTATTTCCAGGTATTTACGTCTGGATCGATACACAACTTAGAAGATAACATTATTTGTAACAAAACACCAACTTTTTTAGATGAGAAAAGTAAGATTTCACAATATTTTTCTTGTCTCACTGAAATGAACCTGGTTTTTTTTAGAAGGGCTGCCCTATCTCATTGAAATGAGCTACTGCTCATCCTGCTCCGCTCAAAGAGGACTAGGGTGTTGCGATGAGGTGAGCGGATACTTGTTCTCGAGAAGCCAAGAGAGTGAAGAGAAAAGTGGGTCCCCATAAAAACGGAGTAAAAGCATAATTTTTTTATTTTCATTTGTGCAAGCAGTACTTCACCAAGATGGCAAGATTACACTTAGCAATTAGTGGCGCATGCTGATCTTTCAGATTTGACGTGCGTCCGTGTAGTCCGGTGGGCCAGACTCCAGCCATCGCTTGTAAGGGTCAGCAGTGGTGTCTTATAAAGTTAAATAAAAACTTTAACAAATATATAGCGTTGCTATATATTTTCACAACTAATCAAGTTTTCCAAATGTTCAACATACTGCAATTGAAATGTTAAACTTTCACTCTTTAAGTTCAAACAAAAACAAAAAAATGCTGGGAGTTGCCAGGGTCAGCAGCATCTCTTATAAAGTTACCTATCAACCCTTTTTAAAGAAAACAAAAGGGTTGATAATCGGCCCGGCCCATAATTGGTCTATGTCTGCCGCCAAGTCATATATAATTTCCCACTTGTTAGGTGAGTAGGCATTCAAGAAACCGACCTATTTGTAGACAAGCAATTAAAAAGGCAATTTTCTGTGATGAGAAATCATCAGGTGGTTTGAATCTACAATGGCTGCATTTTTGAATCTCTTTGTGAAGCTTTTATCAAAGCTACCGCAGTCACCACAATGGCTGTCATAATTTCATGTTTTGTTGGGGGTAACGTGACCCCCTTCCCCATTACACATGCTACACACAGCTTCGCAAATCATCTAGAAAGTGCTAAAATGCCCACATGCTACTTTCAGGACCCTTCTAAGTGTATTCTTGTATTACTGTAGCTACGGTACATGGGAAATATTTCAGTCACATAAAGACGACAGTAAGGTTGAAGACTTAGCAGTAACAGGACTTGTCTATTCATGACAAGGCCCCACTCTTGTCTAAGGCAAACACTGTAACCATACATACAAAATATGGCAGTAATAAGAAGAGGTGACTTTATGATGCGAGTTAATTGGGACGTTACATCCCTGTAACAATTATGGTGGAGAAGATCATGGAAAACCTCTTTCTCCTGGTAACATAATATTCATATAAGCAGAGTGAATGTAGTAAGCAGTCTATTTTAAGGGGTGGAGAGGAAGGCGGAAGGATAAAGTTCTCTCCTTAAAAATGATCTTACCGTGTGGCGTCTTCAACGTCATTTGCAACTTTACTCTTGAGTATATGAGCACGTTTTGGAAGAGTTCGGGCTCTATCCTCATAGCCGGCGCATCTGCGGCGTGGCGGAAATGCTGGTGGTTTCTGGTTTCCCGCACGGGTTTGCCAGTTTGGCAGACTGGTCTGAGCCAAGCGGTGCCCTCTGGCGCAGCGAGGGCGTGCAGTCCGCTGGGCGCACGTACAGTCTAAACGTCAGTCGAAACATCAGTCTAAACGTATGCCTTCTCAGACCTTGTCTAACTGCCGGCCCAGCTGGCCTTAACACGATTTTGGTGTATTTTCTTGGGGCATAGGCAGACAGATACAGATCCGCGGACATATTTAAGGCGCCAGGGGTTATCACAAGCTCATTCTGTATTTAATAAGGGTACCTGCTCACATTGTAGGTTGCCACACCAGCCAGCAACAGTGACAATGCTCCATGCAAGCACGGATCGCTGCAATTGCGCAACGTCCTCTTCCACACAGTGATGTTTCCGTCGAGAACGTCATTGCGCTGAATTTAAAGGGAATGAGAGGGGCCACTTTGATTAGCAGCGAATGAAGTCGGCTGTAAACACACCCACAAGAACTTTTTCGGACACTTGGGCCTCGGTTTTGGCAGCCCACCAACTTTTGGATCCGCTGGCCTGAGCTTGTTTACGAAATTACCATTACCACACCGGTTGTGCACCAGTCACAAAACTAGAGCCCATAACCGAAGCAAGATCTTTTTTAAAGTGGCTAAGTACCCATTTAAGTGTTTGTTTAATGTATGCATTTTTAAATGGACTTACAAAAATGGAATTCATATCTATAATAAACACTGCCCAGAACAAAACGGCAGTTAAAAAATGGACATCAAAGTGAATTAGAGCCATGGACTGTAGCTGACATATGTATTTCATCAACTATGTTTTCATTGCTCATTTTTGCAACACAGTGTTGGCGGAACATGCCGCCCAATCTGGACAATCCCAGTGCGTTAAAAATGCCAAAATCATTATGAAGTAAAATCATGCATGTGGGTGTCATCAGACAAATTTGGGGAATTTGGAACTGTGTAGCCACAGCATTCGAGTAAAGCAACAATAAACAGACTCCTTCTCATTGAGTGAAGAAAAAAACAAAAATGGCTCAAAGGACCCATGTCCATTATTGGAGCCCTTGCAGCATGGTGTAAAGGTGTTGCATAATTTTAAAAGGTGCTTCTTGGTTTTTTGGGGTTTTTTTTTTTTTTTTTGCAGACTTCATACCGTACCATTTTCTATTTCTTGGTTCACAAAATAGAATGTTCCTTGTACTGATGGCCATGAAACGGAATGATCACGAAGGCAGATCAGGGTTTTATGTTCCACCTCAAACAAAGTGTACTGCTCCAACATATTTTATGTTCAACTGCAACAATGCTCATGTCAGCATGTAACGTCAAATTCTACTTTCAACATTCAACGCAGGTGACACTGTTTTCTCCAGGTCAAGCTCAACAGGCATGAAGGAAGTCATTCAAGTCCAGTCATAGAGAACAAAGGGGTGTCCCAGTTCTCCATAAGGCGAAGGGGTAGGCTAAGATCAAGGGCTACATACCACTTCAAACCAAGTGGGGTATGACTGACGAAGACCAAGCTTACGAGACCCAAAATGGACAAAGAAGGAGGTAATTAAGCATGTCATAGATAGGTTATTAAGCAACCTGGGAACTGTTTTGAATTCCATCCATCTGTTTTCTATCCCACTGATCCTGTTGAGGGGTGAGCTGACGTCTGAAGCCAGCAGACTTTGGCCAAAAGAGAGGACTACACTCTGGACTGGTCTCAGGGCACATATAGAGACAGACAACCATTCATATTCACACTGTCCCTGGGGGAAGTGAACCCGAGCGGCCTTCATCAAGGTCAGGCAAGTATACCACTACAACACCATTAAGAGATCCCTGCTTTCAATTGAGGGGGGTGGGGGGGGGAAGAATGTTGCCTTTTCAAAAAGAAACGGCTTTTGTTTTCTCTTGAATGGGGAATTGAAAAAATTGATCCAATTAAAAATCATTCCATTTCTCATGCAAACAAGAGTATTTTCCAGTATTGGCTCTTATAATACTGTTGAACCCAGCCACGCAACATTTCTACAGAGGTGGTCAAATATCCACACGCTGTACTAAAGTAGAAGTACAGATACTACCTAATTCAACTCCCGTAGCCTACTTCAGTAAACGTGAAAAAGTACGGACTCGGAAATGTAGCCAACAACATCATGCAATTCTTTTAAATAAGGCTACATAGATGGGCAATATCTTGCTTCTCGGAATCTCTTGCGTCATAATCATAAATGCTTTTCGGTTCACATTCCTCCGTGTTGCTGCTGTCCATGTTTTGTCCTGCTTTATTTACCTTGTCTTTTTTAAGGAAACAACCAAGGGTCCTGTTGATGCATTCATTCGCAATAAGGAAAAGTAATCAAAATGTAATGTAATATAATTACTTACATGAATTTGTAAAGGTAATTGGAACAGTTACTTTTTCAACATGGTAACTTGTAATTGTAAAAACTGCATTTCAAAGTAGGTATGGTAGGTAGGTAGGTAGGTAAATCCAGAAAAAAGAACAGCTGCTATTTTCCATTTTTGTAATTTATTTACATTTTTTTTTGTGTGTGTGCCAGATTTCGGGAACCAGAGGTCCACCAAAATCGCTTTTTCTCATTTTTACGCGCAAGGTAATACTTGTACTTTCAGATTACATTGTTGGGAAATAAATCCCTTTACCACCTCATTTAAAAAAAAAATTTTTTTTTATTTGTTTTCACTTCAGTTGAGATTTGCCGTGGTTCTGACAAAGACGAAAATGTCCCTCACTTTTGGCGTCGCAAATCACACGTTTATAGGATTTGTCCATGATAGAAACCTACATGTGCGTGAGTCACTATTATTGCGCTCGGGTTCTGTGTTTGAAGTGATCCCCGGCGATGCAATTGCTCTCGGTTTGAGCCTAGAAATGAGATGGCCCGAGCAGACGCCATTGAAGATGGATATGCAGCCACGGTCACACCCGAGCCAGACCTCATGCGGTCTCTCAGGGCGCGCGCAACTGCTGCAGCCGGGCCACGTGTGTCAACTTCCTTCCTTAACAGTCACCGCACTCCAACCGACACTTTCGCTCAAGTCCACGATTACACAAAGGCACTCGAACAGTTGTTTTTATTTCATTTTGAAAAAAAAAAAAAAAAAAAAAAAGCAGATTGATGACGAGGGCGCGGTGGTGTCCGTGCACGCAGTACGAGCAGCATCAACAGGTGCGCGCGCGCAAAAAAAAAGAAGAAAAAAAAAAAAGACAAAAAAAGAAGAAGAAACGGAACTTACACAAAGGCGTGGTAGACGAAGGCCCAGGCTCTCGGTCGCTCCAGCACATTGTACAGGTAGTTCTGCAGCCGCCGGTAGCGCACATTCCTGCGGCCGCTCTGCGCGCTGTAGATGAGCGGCTTGCCGAGCAGGCTGAGCCGGGCTCCTCGCTTCTCTCGCAGGCTGTCCGAACCGCCGGCACCGACGGCGCTGGAGGCCGACAGCAAGCCGTCTCTCGCGCTGTTCATCATCTTGCGTCCGGATTCGACATCTTGCACGGCGCAGTGGCCCGGCGAGGTCCTCATCCAGAGCCCGGTGGCGCCTTCGTCTCCGCTGTGTTTCCGTGGCATGGCATCACCGGAGGGCGCAATCGAGAGCGTGTGCCCGACACGCAGCTGGGAGTGAAACAGCCGACTGAGCGAGAAGCCGTCACACTTTGAGCGCCCTCCTCTCTTTCCTCTCGTCGAGCTGCTCCAACCTCTCCGCGTACTGCATTGACTCCGAACTATGGACTTGGGCTGCACTTTTTTTGCGTGTGCGCGCCCGTTGACTGCAAGCCGCGCGTCCGCACCACAACGCGCAGCAGCCGAAAAAAAAAAAAAAAAAAAAAAAACATTTCCTTTCTTTTCTTTTCTTTTTTTTTTTTTTTTTTTTTTTTTCCCAAACAATGAAAGCCTATCAGGTATCATAGTCCCTGATGAATTTTCCACTCGCTCGCCTGGGAAAAAATAAATAAAATAAATAATAATAATAATAACCACTGAAGAACCGGCTGAACATCTGCAGAAACGATCATAGATCATGATGGACTAGATCGAGCTTTGAATCCCGTTTAAATTGCGTTTCGGTGAGAATATCTCCAAATTAATACTTCAGTCTTTTATCGATAAACTAAGAAAATACGTTTTTGGTTCACTCTTCTGTTTCCAAACCTAACGTGTGTTTGTGTGTGTGTGTGTGTGTGTGTGTGTCCCCTTGATCTTTTTCTCTGCTTGTTTTACGTTCAAATTGAGCCAAAAGAACAGATGCACACCCCAAAATTTTTTTTATAAAAATGCGCGCAGGACAGGACAGACTCCAAAAAATATCATCATGTTACTTTACCTTAATTTAGTGTAACTGTTTGTCCTCATTAAATTAGTAAAGTCGTTGACAAATGATGACGACGGAATCAAACTGATCCCAAATATAATTGGAGGGTTAAAAGAGACAAAGCTGACATTAAAATGAAGAGTTTCCACGAAAGTGGTGGGGTTTTTTTTTTTTTGTTTTTTTTTGCCAGTTGCGTGAAGTGAAAGTGTGCTTTCACTTTTTGCTTTCCATCATGCCTGCTTTGACTCACGAGAAACTCTGTGCACTTCCCCTCTCGGTGGCCAGTGATATAGGAAATGGCTGAATAATTACGCGAGCATGGGAGCGTCTTGTGTGCGCCATGCGGGCAAAATTCAACTCCAATCCGAATTTCAGAGCGTGCCCGCTCTCCTCACCGTGCACATTTGAGAACATGTTCTTCCCCGTGTGTGCCATGTGTGTGTGTCCCGCACGTAACAAAACTGCGCCATCTAGCAAACGCATCAGCGCATTGCCGCTGTTGTTTTAAAGGCCACCTTTACGGAAATTGACCATTGTCACTTCTATTCCGTCTTTTACTTGAATATCAACATTGACAGCCCTTTAAAAGCAAAAAAAAAAAATTTTTTTTCATTTGGTTCTCACCTTTCCACGTTCAAGGTACTAAAAAGCTAATTTTTTACAGCGTTGCCACTCATAAAACAAATGAATGTATGCTGCCATTGTAAGGGAAGCAAACATCTCCATTACTTCATGTGATGCGGCAATCTTAAACCCCATTTTCTTGTTGTTCTTTTAAAACCTTTCAGATATGACATTTCTCATACCTTGTTGATTTCTTTGAAATTCCTTACTTTCAGGACACACAGCTGAAATTAAGTATGAACAAATTTTCTTGAACGGAAAAGCCATCTGTCCATGTTTCCGTTCACTTAACCACTGGGGTGCGTATTTCTTTTTTGTAGACTGAATATTAATAATAATATAGTTTACTCACGAATAGTTTTGCAGTATGTTGGCTGGAATGCAACTCTTTTTTAGAAGCAGAGCAGGCAGGACTTGATGTGTCATTTCTTTGGAAGCTTCTGATGGAGCCAACACACATATTTTACAATTGAAAAATCTCACAGCAGCCCAATAAAAAACAAAAGGTCACAAAAGGTGGATACATCCATTACTTTATGTATTCCATTCTGTATTCATTCTGTATGTATTATGTATTCCAATTCCAATGAAGTTGGCACATTGTGTTAACCATAAATAAAAACAGAATACAATGATTTGCAAATCATGTTCAACCTTTATTGAATTGAATTAATTACAAAGACAAGATATTTAATGTTCAAACTGATAAACTTGATTGTTTTTAGCAAATCATTAACTTGGAATTTTATGGCTGCAACACGTTCCAAAAAAGCTGGGACAGGCTCATGTTTCCCACTGTGTTACATCACCTTTTCTTTTAACAACATTCAATCAACGTTTGGGAACTGGGGACACAAATTGTTGAAGCTTTGTAGGTGGAATTCTTTCCCATTCTTGCTTGATGTACAGCTTCAGCTGTTCCACACTCCAGGGTCTCCGTTGTCATATTTTACCCTTCATAATGCGCCACACATTTTCAATGGGAGACAGGTCTGGACTGCAGGCAGGCCAGTCTAGTACCCGCACTCTTTTACTAAGAAAGCCACGCTGTTGTATCATGTGCAGAATGTGGTTTGGCATTGTCTTGCTGAAATAAGCAAGGACGTCCATGAAAAAGACGTTGCTTGGATGGCAGCATATGTTTCCCCAAAACCTGAATGTACCTTTCAGCATTAATGGTGCCTTCACAGATGCGTAAGTTACCCATGCTATTGGCACTAACACAGCCCCATACTATCACAGATGCTGGCTTTTGAACTTTGCATCCATAACAGTCCGGATGGTTCTTTTCCTCTGTCCTGGAGGACACGAAGTCCACAATTTCCAAAAACAATTTAAAATATGGACTCGTCGGACCACAGAACACTTTTCCACTTCGCATCAGTCCATCTTAGATGAGCTCGGGCCCAGAGAAGCCGGCGGCGTTTCTGGGTGTTTTTGATCAATGGCTTTTGCTTCGCATAGTAGAGTTTCAAGGTGCACTTACGGATGTAGCGCCGAACTGTATTTACTGACATTGGTTTTCTGAAGTGTTCCTGAGCCCATGTGGTGATATCCTTTACACATTGATGTCGGTTTTTGATGCAGTGCCGCCCGAGGGATTGAAGGTCACGGGCATTCAATGTTATTTTTCGGCCTTGCCGCTTACATGCAGTGATTTCTCCGGATTCTCTGAACCTTTTGATGATATTGTGGACCGCAGATGATGAAATCCCAAAATTCCTTGCAATTGTACGTTGGGGAACATTGTCCTTAAACTGTTTGCCTATTTTCTCACGCACTTGTTCACAAAGAGGTGAACCTCGCCCCATCTTTGCTTGTGAATGACTGAGCAATTCAGCTCCTTTTCTACCCAATCATGGCACCCACCTGTTATTAGCCTGTTCACCTGTGGGATGTTCCAAACAGGTCTTTGATGAGCATTCCTCAACTTTCTCGGTCTTTTTTTGCCACCTGTCCCAGCTTTTTTGGAACGTGTTGCAGTCATAAAATTCCAAGTTAATGATTATTTGCAAAAAACAATCAAGTTTATCAGTTTGAACATTAAATATATTGTTTTTGTCGTGTATTCAATTAAATATAGGTTGAACATGATTTGCAAATCATTGTATTCTGTTTTTAATTATGTTTAACACAATGTCCCAACTTGATTGCAATCGGGGTTGTACTTCCTGCCATCTAATAGAAGAAAATTTCTTTGTTCTGTTTTTCACTATGCCTCACTGGCATAAATAGATGAACAAAGATACATGATTTCTTTTTGAGCAATTACGTAAAATATTATAATTTCCCATGGGACACCTGAAGAGCGTTTCTGGCACACTGGTCAAGACTCACTGGTTTATTGACAACTTTTGAGTTAATTTGAGGCACACCTGTGGATGTATTCGAGCTCGGCACATCTTGAAACACACAATCAGCCAAGATAACAGGAAGAGAAAAGTGGACTTGAACAAGTGTGATTTATCCTTGGGTGCAATTTCCAGATATGTGAACGTGCCACATTTATCTGGTCAAACAATTATACACAAGTAAACACAGTGGAAATTTCCAGCCATCATACCGCTCAGACAGGAGACAGGTTCTGTCTTCCACAGATGAATGTGCTTTGGTTCTAAATGTGCATAGTAACCCTAGAACAAAAGCAAAATACCTTGTAAAGATGCTGGCTGAAGCCAGTAAGAGTGTCATTATCCACAATGAAACAAAATCTGTACCAACATGGGCTGAAAGGCCACTCTGTCAGGAGAGAAGCCATCACTCCAAAAGCAACTTCAAAAAGACAGATTACAGTTTGGAAATGCACACAGGGACAAAGACCTTCCTTTTTGGAGACATGTCCTGTGGTCTGACGAAATTAAAATTGAACTGTTTGGTATTGTGAGCATTGTTACAGTTGGAGGAAAAAGAGGAAATCTTGCAAGCCTGAGAACAACATCCCAGCTTGAAGAATCTCAAGACAACAGCCAGGAATTTAAAGCTTGGGTCCAAATGTGTCTCCCAAATGCACAATGCACAAAGCATACTGAAAAACTGGTTACTAAGTATAACTAATTGAAATGAAGAGATGAGCATTTTCTTCCACACATTCTTTTTATTTGTAAATCATAAAAATTATATTTTTGAAATATAAAACATACACATCATTTGAGCCACATCTGTTATACAAACAAGAAATGTTGAAATCAATGCCTGACTTTTTTTTTTTTTTTATTTTCTTTCAGTGGAACACATACGTTGTAAACAATCAATGTTTTCCTGTTCATACTGACAAAGAAAAAACAAATCCAAAATGGGACAGGACTTGACCGGGATTCATACATTGCGGTTTAAAGTTTAAATGATCATTGAGACATCTTTTACAGACTTTGCAAACCCGTCTATTACCTTAAGTTGTCCCATTGCATTGTCCCCAACAGTGGATGAATAAATCCTCATTAAATGACTTGGCCCCAGAGTAAATGGCTGTTGAATATTTACAGTGTATCACTCGCTCAGCATTTGCTTTTCTACTTCATAATGCATGACCCTCCTATCTCACAACATTATGTTGAAACAGCAGTTATATTTCCATACGTGCTGATCTGATTTGCATTTGCGCTGTACATGTTTATTGATACACCAGCTCCTTGGAGGTATACAATCATGTGGAATAACAGCAGGAGGGGTTGTGAGGTCTGCTCGGGACGACAGTACAGTACATTTGTTGGAGGTTATGAGGAACAACGTCAACGTAATCTTCAGATTCTGTTTGAGAGACGTTCAGCACCTGACCGAGGGACATGGCATAGACTGCAATTTGATTCCAATGTATTTGTGGAATGGGAATGGCTTTAGTTTCTGTTTTTTTTTTTTTTTTTCTCTTTAATTTTCAATTACAAGCAAACTGTACAACTGCATGCAACACACAAGCGGCCCTACAGTAAGTGGGAAACAAAAAACAAAAAAACCCAAAAACTTTTGTAGTTCAGTATCTTTTTTCAAGAAAAAAAAATAAATAAATACAAATCTGCATGCAGCTCAGAACAGGTCATACCGGGCCCCTTCTGAGAATGTGAGAGGGGTCCGTAGGCCAAATGGAAAATGAGCATTGTTGTTGTCCTGACACATCAGTCTGATTGATCACATGAACAGTGTTGCACCATAAAAAGTGTGAGCAATTTTTCTTTTGTGTTTTCTAATAACTACACCAAAATGAAGCGGATCAGCGATTGTGTCAGTTTTCTCTTTTTTCAAAACTATGTGTTTTTTCATTTAAAAAGTTAAACTTTTAGTTGTAAAAAAAATCAAGCTCTTGTGCTTGTGTTTAATTCTCAAAAGAACATAAAATAAAGGTTCCATAAAAAAACATTGAAACATGCTTGGGTGAGGGTATTTTGATCGATATCTAACTTTTCCTTTGGTAAATAAAAGATTTCCTTGTTTCAGGTTTTGTAGTGACGATGCATTTCTGTGACATTTAATTAATAGTGACACCAATGTTTATTTGTTGGTCATCCTCCTGGGAGGCCTAATACACATCTCTACAAGGACAACTTAATTCAATTTCATGATTACAAAACAACGATGTGTCTTAATCACCAGTCTCCCATACCTGCACAAGACTTGCAGACAAGAAATTGTTTCATATCCTTTTTTATCGCTTGTTTTTTTTCTCTCTCTCTCCATGCACACACCAGACTGACAACACATCATGAGCATTTAACACACTATAAAATCATTTTGTGCAATAGTAACAGAGGAAAAATAAATAAGACGACAAAGCAAACACACTAAGACAGTTTGGCTTTAGAGCAGCCATGGTAAACATTTTGAATAGAGGATCTTTTGACAGAGAGAGGGGCCAGTGACGCGGCTTCAGGGTGTAGGCACCAGAAGAAGGCCCTGTGCTTCCAGACTAAATACCCATGTGGAAGCACCCCACTCGTGGTCAGAGGTGCTGGCAGTCTGATGGGGTTCGAGAGGAGGCCCTTGCACATAGGATGCCATTACACTACCTGCAGGTGTGGAGGGAGGTTAGCTCTGTCTCGAGTTCATACATTCCAACGCTTATATACAATTCATTGCTTATCTTAATTCAGCTAAAAGCCACCCTGCTTCATTTGTCACATGGCATTCATCTTTTATCAACTTCATCATCTCCCAACTTGAAAGCTACTGCTGGTTGTCTGTAGACAGCCCCCAATCTTCAGCGTACACAAAGGAAAACTGAGATACTTCTCGAAATTGTTATGGAACACTGAAAAGTGGTGCCCCCCAGAACAGACTAAATGAACCACAACAGGGGTGATTGTCAGATCTCAACAAAGCTTTCTTGTTGTGATGTGTTTTCTGATTGTTGTTGCTCTACATTTCTGCTTTAGTTTTCTCTCTCTGTGCATGTCATGAGTTAATTACTCGCAGAGCGGTGTTGAGCTGTTCATCCACTAGGATCGGACCCCGGGCGGTCCAGAGGAGCTGTCGAGTGATGACTGAGAAGCTCGCCGTGTGAGGGAAGCAAGAGTCGGATCCACCAAAGAAGAAGGTGGGAACAACTTGTACCAACCAATTACTGTGCTTGATAAGTCCAGCTCCTCTAGGAGGATTTGTGCAACTCCCATGAAGCTTTTATGGTCCATGCGGCCATAGTCTCCCCATACGATCACCTGAAGCAGGCAAAGAAAATCATTTGATAAGCTGGTCTAGTTCCTCCAGCTAAAACCTTATTTTAACATGGGAATATAGAAATAAACATGAGAATGAAATACTATGGTATGTTTTTCACTCACCTGTAAGACTTTTCCCTGTGGACTTTCTTCGAACAGCAGTGCTTGTTGGTACAGTGGGTCAAGTGTTTTCCGTGCAATCTTTGTTTTCTTTTTGGCTACGTACGCTCCATTATTCAGCAGATACACTTTGACATACGGTGCTGAGGGCCGGGATGAAACAATGGAAAAGGGTTTATGGAGGTTAATTGGTAATATGTTTGAGGCAATTCTACCCACAAAAAAAGAAAAGAAACAAAAATCTTCAATTGACAAAGCGCCTCCCAAGAGACCAAAGGATATCCCTCTATCCATTTTCTATACTTGCTTGGCCTATCCCAGCTGACTTTGGGTGAGAGGCGGGTTACACCAGCTGTATTTACCAGCCTATCGCAGAGCATAAATGGGTCTCATAACAGCAATCAAGTCACAGTCACACAATTTAGAGAGTTCAATTCAACATTTTTGCAATGTGGGAGAAAACTGTCATACACGGAGTTCTCAGGGAGAGCATACAATCTCCACACAAGAGATTTGAGCCTTGAGCTGATATTTGAACCCCAAACGCCAAACCTTAGAACCGTTGAGCAGATGTGCTAAGCACTAGTCCGACGTGCAGCCAACACTTTTTAGGAACAATATTAATCCATGTTAATATCCATCCATCGATTTTCTTCTGCGGGGGCAGCAGCTTAAGCAGGGGAAATCCAGCCTTCCCTCTACCTAGCCCCTTCATCCAGCTCTTCCAAGCATCTCAAGCATCTCTCCACAGTGTCTTGGGTCGTCCCCAGAGCTGTCTCACAGTGGGACGTGCTCAGAACACCTCACAAGGGAGGCGTCCAGGGGGAATCTTAACAGGATGCCCATCTGGCTCCTCTCAAAGCGCAGGAGCAGCGGCTCGACTCTGAGCCCCTCTCGGATGACCGAGTTTCTCACCCTAACTCTAAGGGAGAACCCGGACACCCTGAGGAGGAAACTCATTTCAGCCGTTTGTATCCATGACCCACAGCTCGTGACCATAGGTTAGGGTATGAACATCGATTGAGCGGTAAAGCGAGAGCTTCGCCTTCGGCTTAGCTCCTTCTTCACCACTACTGACCGATACAGAGGCCGCATCACTGCAGACACTGCAGTGATACGCCTGTCGATCTCCTGCTCCATTCTTCCCTTACTCATGAAAAGGATCACAAAATACTTAAATTCCACCACTTGGGGCAGGATCTCTTCCGAAACGCAGAGGGGGCACTTCACCCCTTTCGGACTGAGACAATGTTACTCGGAGTTAAAAGAAAAACAGTGATTATTATGAAGAAATACAAAGAACATCTCTTTGCCCCCGGACACGTCGGGAGAAGGCCCCAGTGACGACCCAGGACAGGCTGGAGAGGGCACCGGGAAGACCTCGGGATCCCCACAGAAGAGCTGGATGAAGTGGCTGGGGCTAGGGAAGTCTGGGCTTCCTTGCTTAAACTGCTGCTGTCGCAACGCCACCCATACAGAGGAAAATGGATGGATGGATGGATCTGTCTAACATCTGTGCATGCTGAGTGGGATTTGAACCTTTAACTCTCCAATCCAAAACAAAGGCCTGCGAGACGTAAATATTTTTGGCCCCAATCGAAAGAAGGAATGGCAGGCACCACGCTCCAATCTGATCTCTTAATATAAAAGATAAGCATATCTTGGGAGGAAGAGTGTGATTAACTCTTATATTATTAATCAAGGTGCAGATTTACCTGGGAGGGATTTCGATCCGGGCTTTTGCACAAGACCTCGCGCTCTGATGACTTCCACCTCCAGCTGACCCTTTTTCTCCATCATACCTATCTGGATGTCACCTGTAAAACAAAGGAAGGAACAAGTCTGTTTTGTATTGCAGTTTAATGTAAAACTACGACCTAGTTTAAAGTGGAAGTAAAGTCAGAAGGTCAAAACTTGCTGTGATGCTGCAAATGTCCATATCTTCTTTATCAGAGGCAGGTTACGCAACAGGTTATGCAAGTATTTATTCTAAAAATACTTTTAAAATCACTGCATTGTATGCTGCCATTTTTACGTAATTAATTCCGTGTGCAAACGTCACAAGAATGTGACGTAACACGGTCCCTCCTTCAGGCCGAAAGTGACTTCACAGCTAGCATTTTCCCTTACATTTAGGCAAGCCTAGCCTCCCTGGTAAGGTCTATTCAGGAGTGCTGGAAGTGGTCTGTCGGGAAGTAGAATCTCAGATTCAGGAGGAGCAGTGTGGTTTTCGTCCTAGCCGTGGAACAGTGGACCAGCTCTACACCCTCAGCAAGGTCCTCGAGGGTGTATGGGAGTTCGCCCAACCAGTCTACATATGTTTTGTAGACTTGGAGAAGGTGTTTGACCGTGTCCCTCAGGGAGTCCTGTGGGGGGTGCTTCGGGGGCTTGGGGTATTGAACCCACTGATACGGACTGTTCGGGTCTCCGGTCTTGGGCATCTGATTAGGATGCCTCCTGGAGGTCCCCCTGGTGAGCTGTTCCGGGCATGTCCCACTGGGAGGAGAGGGTTAGATGACACGCTGGAGAGACTATGTCTACCGGCTGGCCTGGGAACGCCTCGGGATCCCTCCTGAAGAGCTGGATGAAGTGGGTGGGAAGAGGAAAGTCTGTGCTTCCCTGCTAAAGCTACTGCCCCCGTGACCCAACCACGGATAAGTGGAAGAAAATGAATGGATGGATGCAGCGATTGAGCATTATTTCAGTATAGTCTTGATGTTGGTGGAAACAGGTGATGGTAAGATAAACTGAGGTAAGGACAGCATCCAATGTAGGTCTAGCGGTGGGACTGCTACTGGGGACAGCTGGCCCGCGGCAGCAGTAGCATTGTGCCTAAGCCTGAAGAGCCTACAGAACCATTTCAAAATAAAGCCTAACAATTCTCAGGGCATTGACTCTATTGCAAACGGACTGTTTTGTTTGTCCATTTGCAGTCCATTGAGTCAATGCTCTCAGAGTGAAATGACCTGGATGAATGACAACATTCACAGGCAAAAGCCTAACATTGATGTCCAATATTTTATTTTGAAGTTGGCATTTGGCCTCTGGGAGTGTGGCAGTGGTATTTTTGATTTTTTTTTTAATGGGGTTATACAGTTTGAACTCAAACTTAATAGAATATTGTCCAGACCATCATGTAATCAAGGGGTGTCAAACATATGGCTCTGGGGCCAGAAGAGGCCTTGTTCTGCCTGTCAGGCAAGTTTTAGTTCAATTATACATTTAGACTCTTATTTTCATACTTATGCTTTTATTTTGACACAAGCATTGTAGAACCGGAATTGCTGTGAGTCGTGTGACGTGCATGAAGATGAGAGGGAGAGAGAGAGAGAGAGAGAGAGAGAGAGAGAGAGAGAGAGCAAAAGAGCGAAAGAGAGAAAGAGCGAAAGATCGGCGCAGCGGAGCACGCCTTCACTCCATATGAGAGTGAGACTTTGTGTGAAGCAATGCCTATATATGTAGATCATATCCTGTATTGTTAAGTAATTTCATGTGAAAATGTGCACACGTGGAGTGAAAAACAAGTTTTTGAAGTTAATTGGGACATGGGTTTATTAAAGCCTGGATAAAAATGGTTGGGATACGTCAGAGAAAGAAATCATGCGAGTGACTCGCTGTGGCGGAGACCCCTGACAGGAAAAAGCTGAAAGTCACTTCTATAGTGAGATGTAGGCTACAAGCTAATTTGATGCATGGTAATAGGAGAGGGGTTGCCAATTGTTTGTGCTGACTAATGCTAACCTCATGTAGATTCACTGTTTGTGTTTTCAGCTTTTTATGACGAGCTACTGGGTGACTATTAAATAAGCAGATAATCTAAGTTTCTATTTTACATTTTCTGTGGATTTGTACAGTATGTCTTTAATAGACATAGCTTTTTTTATTACCTCTGTTAATCTGCCTGAATGTAATTCAACCAAAGGTATGCTAGAACAACGTATGTAAAATCCTGGGGCAACACAATGCACTAAAATACCCAATTAATATCATTTACATGCTGTCGAAAGTGAACCGAACTCAACTAAAAGATGTGAAAATGTCCACAATCTCACCTATTGCGGGTGTAGCCAGTGTTTGCCTGCCCACTAACTGAGCCGGACCCAGGCCATCCAGAAAGTCACTGAACTGGCTGCTGGCTCCCAGATTGACCCCAGAAAAGATACTAAGAGAAGCACAAACGCAACATACACAAAAAACTCACATTAATTTTAGTCAAGACACAGGGAGTTGCTTTTCTCCTATGTACTCTATGACACTGTTTCTTGAAAAGTCAGCATTATTTAAGATCATTTTGCAATAAAAATAATCAATTTGCTGCTAGTCACAGTGTGAGAAATGCTCTTAATGTAAAGTGCACCACGGTGATGAAAAGATGAAAATGTTACTCACTTCCCCTCAGAGTTGTAACTGTTCATGCTGCCATTGTTGGACTCTCTGCTGGGCTGCCGGCTCATATTCCTGGTCAGCTCCACTGCCATGCCGGTCTCTGTGCTCCTCTGAATTGGTGCTCCTTTCTCCTTTTTAGTCTTTGCCTCTGCAAAAACGAATCCACGAAAATGTATCAACTTTTTTTACAAACCCTTTCAGCAGCCTCCAAAATATTATATTCTAATTCAGGCCATTATTTTAAAACATGGAGCCTTCACTTATTAATATGGCGCATGACAAACCACAGAGTTGGAGTAAAAACTACTATAATTTGTTTCCCATCTTGTGTTTGCAGAAAAGAGCAGTCACCATATCCCAGACTCTACAAATATAAACATGGAAAAATATAATACTACAGCAGACTACTAAAGCAGTACAATATTCTGTCATGTGTCCGTTTGATGCATGGCCAAATGTCACCCGTATAATTTTACTCTCTCCCTCCAGCAGTCAGTAGTAAACTGGACATTATTAGAAAAGCAAGCCAAATGACAACGTACAGTATCTCGTCTGACTCCTTATATTGGCACAAGTTGTGAAAAGAAAAAAGGTGTAACAGAATATCAAAATACCTTGTGCCAAAACTGAAATATATATATAAAACTGTGCATACATATCTATATATACACATGTACACAAATGAAATGTATACACTAAATTTGAAATATTCCTTACCTGCCTTTGCTCTCATCCAACACGTACAGAAAGGATGTTTTTTTTTTTTTTTTACATTGAGCTACATCTCCTAATACCTCTCCCTCCTATCTCTCCACTCTGGTTCAGTGACAGAAGACTAGACCCACCCCTCCAGGCCTCACGTGGTCAAATAGCTTTTAATGTTTGATTCAAAGAAAGGGAATGTAATGCTTGGCTTTCATGGTGGGTCTGTCTGAACGGGACTTGGATTTAGAGTGGCAAGTCTCTACGTGTGACTGGGAGCTCAGCTCTGGGGGCTTGATAACATATACTGAGACAACAGGGATGAGCCTTTTACGGAATAAAAGGACATTTACAATTGTACAGTCTGCTCCCCAGGACAAATCCGTTTGGTTGCGCAACACTGTTTTTATGTGTGGCACAGATGTTCTGGGGTCTGAAACTTTATGGAGTACACCTAATAAAATGTGCATAATATTGTATAAAATTGTAAATGATGGTAAGATTCATCGGTTTGGACAGCTGAAACACAACTAATACATTTTACATGAGTTACTAGTAGTTCATTCACAATGCCATTGTGTTACAAAATGTAATCTGAATATGAAGCTACACCCACATTTTGTCCTTTTATTCTCTCAAAAAAACAATGAATACAAAAACTCCATTCTGTTTGTAAGTGTGAGGTAGGCATTGAGATTCATTGGGATGTCCTCGCACAGTGATTTCTAAAGTGCGATAAGAGTACCACCAGAGGTATGTGGAAAATAAATAAATAAATCACCAAGTTAAACAGAATTAAAATTTACAACATTGAAAACAGGAAATACAATAAAACAGAATGAAGCTTGTAGCTCAGCATACAGCATGATTAAATGTTTTAAAAATCAATTACAGTACATTATTTTTTTTAGGTACGGGTGTATCTAAGTTTTAAGCACAGTAGAATGCATTTGCATTTAATCTTTAAGAACTGTTTATTTTTCAACATTTATTGAACTACAATTTCGATTCCACTTTTATGTGCAATACATTTTAATTGAATCATTATCGAGGGAAAGTTTTGATGTTCAAACTGTGCATTTATTGTTCAAACTGTGCATTTATTGTAACTTACAATAAATGGAGGCATGCTTTTTAAAAATAAAACTTCTGACTCATTTTTTAATGAACACTTGGGCCTACAACATTACTGTATTTTAATGTTGGTCATAGTGGTGTTACTCGGAGAGTATTTTTATAAGGTGGCACTTGGTGTGGAAAGTGACATGCACACATTTTGTTGTGTGTGTGTTTGTTTTTGTGTGTAAATGCACCGCTTTAAGATTAAGAGAATTAAATATGCTTTTGGATAAGAGGGAGGAGAAGCAGTTGGTGCTCCCGTATGGTGTTGGCACAGTGTCCAAATGACGGTGTCTACACGACTTTTGTCGATACTCTGTATAGACGGGGATCATTTTCAAAACATTGTCTGTATGTAAAGAAGCATACTGTTTGAAGTAATCATTCCGTTAACATGCGCTAATAGTTAGAAATGCTCGTCACATAGATGACACATTGAGTTCTTTCAATTTTTAGTTGACATTTGACAACTGTTTGTTGTAAGCAGCCCCAAAAGGAAACCAAAATGTGATTTGGGCTGATGGGCGCTCTCCTTAGCAACTGAATCATGGCTTTGTAAAAACTGTGTCGTTTTCTCTTGAAATCTCGATGTGAACATATATTTTTTTTCATCCCGCCACCAAGAAGTGCATTTCATTTTTGAGGTGTCATGATATCCTGGACTTAAAATAGAAAACATTTACTTTACAGTCGTTAAACAATTAAACAGAAGAAGGTTGTCTTCATTTTTTAGTTGTTGTATAAACAGGTCAGCCGTTAACATTTGCTGTGGCAACTCACCAGGGCCACTTATCTGGGAAGTGCTGCGGCTGCGGCGGTTTCCAACAATGGCCACCACCCGTGCACTGAGGCTTGAGCGTCTCTTCTTGCTGCCTCCACCCACTGTGCCTAGTGCTGTATCTGATTGACTGCCATCTGTGCGCTCCTGGGTGTAGATCTCCCCACTCACACTGGAGCTCTTGAGCATGCTGCGTCCCGCTGATGCTCTCATCTGCCGACTGAAGAAAGAAGACATCAAGTGTCTCTCATCTGGATGTTGCGGGATGTTCCAAAAGTTTGACATAGTATCTATAGTTTACTGTACCTTCACTGCACAAGTTTGTTGACGGACATGTTAACATTATAAATTGACAGACATGATGTGATATGATGAGTCAGTTGGGATAGCTTCACTTTCCTTTTGAACCACAACCTAAATAGGTGCTATTGCAAAAAAAACACATTGACACATCCATCCATCCATTTTCTGTACCGCTTATCCTCACAAGGGTTGCGGGCATGCTGTAGCCTATCCCAGCTATCTTTGGGCGAGAGGCGGGGTACACCCTGAACAGGTCGTCAGGCAATCGCAGGGCACACATAGACAAATAAGCATCTGCACTCACATTCACACCTATGGGCAACCTACCATGCATGTTTTTGGGATGTGGGAGGAGACCGGACTACCCGGAGAAAACTCCACACAGGCGACGCCTGAGGGCAAATACAGTCCAGTCCAGCAAAGTTGACCAGCATGCAACAAATTTCAGTTTTTTATTGTGTGTTCAATTTCAGTCTTCTTAAACAAGCAACTACACATGGGCAGAAGCAACTGAGTGCTTGACGCTGCCTCCGATGGGTTTGCATGAGCCACTGCATGTCAATGCCCTCAGATGGACCCAATGTGCTACAGGAGAACCTGGAAATGCTGTAGCCATCACCACCAGCATCTACTGTATGTGGACCTCTGACTGTTGTGATAAGATGGGTTAGAGGAAAGGGAATACTGGCTTGAGGCCTTTCTATTGTACTATGCATAGAGGTTATGGGAAGCTGTGCAGCAGTGGGGGAGGATGGAAGGTGATGATCCTGCTCTGGAGGCTGGAGGGGGTCTGGGTTGTCACAGCACGCGATGCATGCAATGAGGGATCTGAGACGTGCACTGAACAAACACAAAGATACAAAAACAAGGTCCACATATAGTGTAAAACGAAAAATAAACTGAAAAACTAAATGTTAATTATGTGGTTGGTTCCAAAGAATAGTGCCAGATGCCAAACTGTGTGATGGAAGGCAGGAAGACTGATATCACTGGGGAACAATTTGAAAAAAAATAATTCTGTTGCGTTAGATGTTTATGCTGATCACAGCTAAAATTAGCATGCTGATTCCAAAATTGCAATCAGTTTTTCCTCCACAGTTTACCGTCCAGATAGGCAAAATTCCACTGATTAGATGCCAGCTGATTACGATTGGACTCATCTACAGCTACGTAGCAACTTGTTTGTGCAGTCACAATTGAGACAGTACAGTGAGAAGTGTGTGCAGCTCCCAAAAAGTCAGTACTATCAATATCGGCAAACAGAAAGCTAGCATAGTAGGAATTAAGAGGATTTGTGCTGGCTAACCATGGGCATACCGTCTATTTTGTTGTATGCTGTTTTTTTCCGTTTTCAAAGCTTGTAACTATTTCATCTTAGTGTTTTATTTACATAGGTATATATTTCCTTTGTTCCAATTTGTTCTCACTTTGTTCAAAAACTTGACATGATAGAGAAAAACTGAGATCAGTTTTGGATTCTGCACCCAGAAATTTGTTGTCGGTCAGCTGTCGGTCAACTCAACAAAAATTGTGTTCCCTGGTGAATTGTGTCCAGATGATTTAAGAAATAAAACTCATGTGATACCGATTTAATAAATTAATTGAAGACGGTGGGACAATACACAAATTACCACAAAGATGTAAGAATGCATTGATTTGTGACTGCTTCTTTTTGTTGTCTTGAGCCTTTAAACTACTGTACTTGAGAGTTTGTCTTAGATTTTTGGTCCACATGGTAATCAGAGGGAGCCTTGCTGCTGATTACTATTAGTAGTTGATTAATTGTTGTCATTATTTGTCATCAGTTGTAAAAAAAAAAAATACAGCCGTAATCTCTATGGAGCATGTACATTTTTCCTATAAATTAAGCCCATATGTTTTTATTTCCCAAGGTGTTCCCAGCCCAGTCGAGAGACATACTCTCTCCAGGGTTTCCTTGCTGCCTCCTCCCAGGTGGGACGTGGCTGGAACACCTCACCAGGAAGGTGTCCAGGGTTCATCCTAACCATATCCCTGGGCCACTTCATCTGGGTCTTCTCCATGCAGAGGAGCAGCTGCTCCACTCTAAACCCCTCCCTGATGACCGAGCTTCTCACCCTATCTCTAAGGGAGAGCCCAGACACCCTGTGGAGGAAACTCATTTTGGCAGCTTGTATCCCTGATCTTGTTCTTTCGGTCACGACCCACAGCTCATGACTATAGGTGAGGGTATGACCATTGATCAACCGGTAATTTGAGAGCTTTGCCTTTTGGCTCAGCTCCTTCTTCACCACGACAGACCGATACAAAGTCCGCATTACTGCAGCCGCTGCACCGATCCACCTGTCGATTTTCCGTTCCATTCTTCCCTGACTCGTGAACAAGAAAGAGATACTTGAACTCCTCCACTTGGGGCAGGATCTTCTGCTCGACCCCAAAAGTGTGCACTCCACTCCTTTCTGACTAAAGACCATGGTCTCAGATTTGGAGGTGCTGATTGTCATTCTAGTTGCTTCACACTCGGCTGCGAATCACTCCAGCGAGAGGTGAAGATCCTGGCTTGATACAGCCATCAGAACCACATCATCTGCAAAAGCAGAGATGTAATACTGACATCACCAAACTGGACCCCTCAACCCTAGAAATTCTGTCCATGAAGGTGGTGAACAGAATCAGTGACATTGGGCAGTCTTGGTCAGAATCAGAATCAGAATCATCTTTATTTGCCAAGTATGTCCAAAACACACAAGGAATTTGTCTCCGGTAGTTGGAGCCGCTCTAGTACAACAGACAGTCAACTTACAGAACACTTTGGGGACATCAAGACATTGACAAAAAACAATTGTGCAAAAAGATGCAGAGTCCTCTAGCACTTAGAGCAGTTCGAACGACTAATATTGCAATAGTCCGGTGCAATGACCATTGTGCAAAGGGCGCTGAGACTTCAAGGATTGTATGCGGTTTAAAGTGACGAGTAGTGCGATCATCTGGGACAATGTTGGTTGTGCAAATGTTGTGGAATCCAACTCAACATTGGAAATGTACAGTATTCGACTTACTGCCGTTACTGCAGACCAAATTCTGACATTGGTCGTACAGGGACCGAACAGCCCATATAAAGGGGTCAGCAACCCCATACTCTCGAAGCACCCCCCACAGGACTCTGCGAGGGACACAGTCGAACGCCTTCTCCAAATCCACAAAACACATGTAAACTGGTTGGGTGAACTCCCATGCACCCTCAAGGACCCTGCCGAGGGTGTAGAGCGTGACCACTGTTCCATGACCGGGACGAAAACCACACTGCTCTTCCTGAATCTGAGATTCGACTTCCCGACGGACCCTTCTCTCTAGCAACCCTGAATAGACCTTACCAGGGAGGCTGAGGAGTGCAATCCCCCTATATTTGGAATACACCCTCTGGTCCCCCTTCTTAAAAAGGGAGGACCACCACCCGTGTCTGCCAATCCAGAGGCCCCAATCTCCACACGATGTTGCAGAGGCGTGTTAACCAGGACAGTCCCACAAAATCCAGAGCCTTGAGGGACTCCGGGCGGATCTCATCCACCCCTGGGCCCTGCAACTAAGGAGCTTTTTAACCAGCTTGGTGACCTCAACCCTGGAGATAGGATAGCTCACCTCAGAGTCTCCAGACTCTGCTTCCTCATAGGAAGACGTGTCTGTAGAATTGAGGTCTTCGGAGTATTCAGCCCACTGATTCCCGATGTCCCGATTTGAGGTCAGCAGCACTCCACGCAAAGCAAAGTCTTAAAAGTATTTTACACAGTCTTACTCTTAATTCAAAGTGAGCATACCTTTTGCTAATAATATTTGTGTCCTTTTTTTAAACACTTGCTCCTCATCCAATACGTATCATCATTGACCATTGCCTATTTTATCAGAAATAAGGTACCGGGGCTGCCAGATTTTTGGAAAGTATGTAATATTACAATGTATTGAGCAATGGCAATTGATTAGTATCAATATTAATTGGTAATATTAATTAATCGCCATTGCTCAAGACATGAAATGAATGCTAGATCCATCACCTCAAAGTCCCTTTTTTATATTCAAACGTTACAACCTGCTTACCGGCAGTTAAATTCTGTCGCTCACTCTCACCGCTGGTTTAAAAAAGTCTGCATTTGTGGCAGGCCTACCTGCCCGCCTGTTGCGCTGTCTTCAGCGTGTTTAACCTGCTTTTGAGGGTGCATTGCTGTCACAGACGTGGAGGCTACAACAGTTCCTCAAGCGAACATCTCTATGATTCTTGTACATTTTGCAGCATCTATGATGAGCATTTTCAATTTCAAGCAACTTCTTTTTGGTTTTCTACGTTGCAACACAGTCTCTGCACGTGTGTCATTTTGGGAATGTAATTCGTAACTACTGAGTAATTAACTGATTACCTTTTCAAAGTAAAAAGATAGATAGATAAATAGATAGACAGATAGATCAATAGAAAGACAGACAGACAGACAGACAGACTGTCAGGTAAGTCTCTTCATTTGAGAGCTATTTATCTTTACCTGGACTCCTCCGTTTCTCCAGCTACAGTGTGTCTCCTGCGCTTCAATTCTTCTGAGAAACGTCTCTTTCCTGACGCCCTCTTCCTCTCCTCTTCCCTAGTCACTCCCCATGAAATCCTTCTGTCTTTTTTTTCCTCCTCTATTGACTTAGACCTGAATCAAGTTTGTTTTCACCCCACCATTCATTGTGTTATGTGTTTGTGCGTGACAGAGAGGAGAAAGGGCATGCAGTTGGACAGAAACATGCAGCAGTTGCCATGCAAAAAAGAAAAGATACACCCCCATTAGCATGCATATTACAAATAAATGATCTCACCAAATATGACTTTCGAACAAAATACATTGATACTAATTTCCAAACATGCAACTGTACTTGAACATAACTAAACTAAATCTAAAATGTAATAATTAAACAAATTAACAAAAGGACTGACCTAAGACGTCCCCCAGGGCGTTCTGACTGGATAGACATGTAGCTGGTGCTACTGAGGTGAGAGGCACTGCTGGCACGGGAGAGAGCTGACATATCACTCATATCGCTGTCTGATGACCTTGCAGACATGTTGTCGCTGCTTCGTCGCTGTTCTGCAAACATCTATGGACAGGAAGAGTAGATTTATAATTTAAAGGTGAAATCTCTCGAGGCTAACACAGGCTGGATCGAGCTCAGGGCCATCATAAAAGTAACATTTTAACACTGTTAACTGTCATAAATGTCAGGTGTTAAAAGTTAATACTTGTTGATGGTAAAATGTTTTAGCTGTAATCAGCATAAACATGTTGTGAGGTGCATTATGTCTCTAATTAATCAGTTTTTGCTTTCTTTGTAGTGCATTCAATTGAACGTAGGTTGAAAAGGATTTGGAAATCATTTTCTGTTCTTATTTATATTTTACCCAACGTCACAACTTCATTTGAATTGGGATTTGTATATCGATGAATACAAATATGTTGACATTCGATAATCTACTTTAACAGTTCAACCTTATTTAGATTTTCTAAAGATGAACAAAAAGCAGGCTTACCTCCCGTTTATTCTTGAGGTCTGACTCAGGGTCATGGGAGGCTGAAGGCCGGTAGGAATGTACTTTCATATGCAGCTGTCGGGCTCGCTCTTCAACTGCAAGGGCTAAGATAAAACCAGGAATGATAATTTTATTCAACCAAGTAAAATAACTAGGTCTGTTTCCTGACTTTGGGCTATATTCTCCCATTCAAGCGTAAATCTTTTTTTTTTTTACGCACCTGGCGTGCACACTTTCAAGGTATGCTGATTCTCCTGTAATAACTTCTGACACACTTGTGCATAAGTGGCCTAAGTACTGCGTAAGTACTGAAGACCCTCATTCAAGTCTGAGGGTGGCTGTAATTCCAAGAGAGTGGGGTTTTCCTGAGATGTGAATGTCATAGAAATCCACTTGAAAAATATGTCACACTTTAAATGTGAAATTGACTTCCATAGCAGATACGGAAGTTAATCTTCGCTCCCGTCACTGGCGCCTTCACTGGAACTGAGTCATTCAGTCACAAGCACAGTATTGCTTATGAATGGAGCGGTGGGCACGTAACATTGCCGCTAGTTGGAGCAGTTGCAGTAACTACAGTGGGTATGGAAAGTATTCAGACCCCCTTAAAATTTTCACTCTTTTTTTATATTGCAGCTATTTGCTAAAATCATTTAAGTTCATTTTTCTTCCACATTAATGTACACCACAGCACTCTATATTAACAGAAAAAAAAACTGAATTGTTTTTGCAGGCATTAAATAAGAAAAACTGTTGCATGGGAGCAAAAGCCCCTAAATCAGGAGTGCCAAACCAGTCGATTGTAATCTCCTGGAAAACTGTGGACTGATCCCAAGTCGACTGTGAGGGCTGTAGGAAAATTATTTTCTTTTTGGGGTGTGAGGGTGTGCGTATTATGTATTTTGTAATAATGTACACTCCAGCCTGCACACCATAGCAGTCTCACGTTCTCACAAAAAATAGTATTAAAAAAATAAAAAACTAACCTTTAACTTACGGCAGCTCGTGCCTGACAGGAAGTTGACAGCAGCAGTAGCTAGCAGCCAAAGATCAATTTCTAAAAGTTGACATGGCGGGGAAACGAGCCAAAACCTACCATTTTCACCGTGAGTTTTTTTTCATTCTCATTCAAAGCCTGTTTGTTTGATCTGCAATGCAGCAGTGGCATCGGCAAAGAAAGGGAATTTGGAGCAGCATTTTAAAACTCTACATGGGAACAACAGCTTTACGCGCTACAAAAGTGCGGGATTTGTTAGCACAGCTTGAAGCAAAGCAGTTATTACTATTACTTCCTGTCGCTTCAGTCACGTCCTTGCGAAATACAAGAAATCATTCAAAGACGGAATATTGTGAGGGAAGCCTTACGTCACGCAGCCGATAGCCTCTTTGATGACTTTAAAAATAAAACAGAGATTGTGAAGGCTAAAAAGAAGTGCATCTCTCCCATAATATTGCTACAAGGCGATGTAAGGGAATAGCTGTCGATTTGGAGGAGCAACTGAGTATAGATATTGACGCAATTTAGTGCTTTTCCGTCCAATTTGACGAGCCGACTGATATGGTAGACGTGCCACAATTATGTGTATTTAACAGGATGGTTTTTGAAGACATGCATCTGATGACCACCTTGCTGCCTGCCTACGTCTTCGAAACGGCTCCTACACTCCTGAATACGAGAAGCTAGCCTCCTCGTCCCAGTGGCAGGTCTCCCACTAAGGTAAGAAGTTATTTCATTTTTTTTTTAAAACTCAGAGATCTACTTGTTTGGGGTGGAAGGGGGGATTAGTCCAATATCGCCGATATTTCATTGAAGCCCTTTTTTTTTTTTGAGGCCATATGCACCCATATTAATGTACAGTACAAAATTATTGTTTTGTTGTGGCCTAAAATGACAAGTACAGTTCCAAGTTATTGTAAATAAATATTTTTTAAAAAAGCTTGAAAATGTTCAAAAGTTTCACATTTTATCCAAACTTGTTTACATTGTTGACATACAATAGTCATCATAGCCGCGTCGCTTTCATGAGCCGTGAGGAATTAGTGTGCTTCCTAGTTCCAAATCCATTGCCAAAGGTAAACGGTGTGACAAAAAAACTGTTACTGTACCATAAATATCAGGTTCCAGACTTAAACGACTGAGTGTTTTGAGTGTTTTGTATTCCTCAGAGTTAACACTGAAGCTATGCTGCTCTCTCTCTCTGTGTTGCGCTCTATGCACAGTAGACAATAGACATAACCGTCATCACATGGCTGCCACGGCAATGCCCCATGTTTAACATGGCTGCCACGTAGGCACATGAGGCACATCTTTTGGAAATGGATCTAGTCATATTGTATATCTGTGACCAGGAAATACGTCAGTCCCATTTTCTGCCTGCATTGCGCAGCGACGCCAGTAAACAACAGCAGTCAATTCTGGAACTAAGAGACTTTGTCAACACATTTTAAGTGACAAATGGAAACTATTTTTAGACACTTTGTTCAGTCCCCACGGGCGGTTTTATCCGATATCCGATATATTGGTGTTCGTTTTATTGAGGTTTCACTCTCTATAGTGGTTGATCCAAAAGATCCAAAAGAAAGTGTTGTGAGGTTAGGTACTGCAGGCTGGAAAAAGTGTGTGGGTTTGTGATGTTGACACTGAACTGGTGGATCCCGGGAGGTTGGCTACTTGAAAAGTAGATCTTGGGTCAAAAAAGGTTGGGAACCTCTGCCCTAAATAATGATACAGTATATAGACCAACAATTACATACTCCGAATGAGAAAGACATACAGCTGACCCACACATAGTCGCGGTTTGGCAGTTGCGGATTCACACATTGGTGGATTTTTTAGAAATGTTTTCTATTGTTTTTTCAAAGCTTTTCAAAGAGCTGGAGCCTATCCCGGGCGACTCTGTCCGAAGGACGGGGTACACCGTGGACTGAGTAGTAGTAGTAGTATTAGAAGTAGTAGTTGTTGTTGACTTCACTGCCCCATGATCTAAGCAAACAGAGTATTGTACTTGCAACCGCACACCATACCTTGTTCTATGCTGCTGCTTTTAGCCGGGAGCTGTGGAAGCTGCCGGCCCCTGCGACCTGATGAGTTAGTCCCCACTGGGGAAGAGGGGCTACCGTGAGGGTGTGTTCTGGCAGACAGAAATATAAAAAGATGAAGGAATGGGGGAAAACACATACAGTACCATAAATGTTTAATTTTCGGGGGACGAAACAGTATCACAGGCAGACAAAACAAAAACTGAAGATGAGGTAAAACTTGGAGAGAACAGGCCATAAATCAGCAAAGAGGCAGGGGAGAGGTTCGAGAGAGACACTGAGTGTGTTTATGTGTCGTATACACAATATACCCACTTTTCTATACACCGCTAAATAGAATTGACAAGATGAGAACGTATATAGAAAGGACAGTTAACATATGCAAGAAATATTTGTGAAAGGTTTCAACATTCTGGAAGTGCTTGAGTATATTTCACACACCCAGCTAACTCTAAGGTTCGATGGAACGATAACAATTTTGAGATGTGGTGAATAAATTTGGTTCTTGTGCATATACAGTGAGCAACAACAGGACCACACAGTAGGAAAGGCCTCCTGCTGACAGTAGCATGCACCTGTCTGTCTGCGGAGAGTTTGGAGAGGACCCAGCCAAGGCTGTCTGGCCAAAGGGTCTCAGTGGCCACCCTTTGCCCCTACTGCCCCTGAGGATAGAGGTGGGCTGGATTCGACTGCCGTTTGCAAAATAATGGAAATTAAAAAGACATTTTGCAAAAAATATCTGAAATACATGTTGCTGATGTTGTACCATTGTGTATACTTTGGTAAAGTCAGAGGTATGTACAGGTATGCATATTTTATGCAAACTAGGTATTCATAAACACTGAATGATCGCTTATTGTGGTTTATTGGAAGCTGGAAGAGCTTTAGTTTATGCTTTCTAACGAGTCAAAGCTACAAACTAAGTGAATCAAAATAAACAGTGAGGCAAATAGAATATGGAAAATGAAGTGTGGTTGGCTGAAAGCTCTTACCTGTCACCCTCCAGGTTTTTTTTGCTGCCTTTTAGACAGTCTGGACTTGATGTATTGCTACACTGCCTGCTTTGGTAAACAGTGACAACCCAGAAAGAGAAGAGGACAAACAAACATAATATGGCCAATGACAGTGATGAAACTAAATAATCAATACTTGTGTGGAAAGATATTTCAGACTGAGGATTGTGTTCAGTCAGAAATGAATATAGACAATCATTGCACATTCCGCCGACATTGTATAACAAAGTGCTTTTAAGACAGTGCATAGATTCGGATCGAGTGCACAGTAGTAAGCATGGGTGAAAACAAATGGAAGATTACAACAGCCTCAGCCCACAAAAGTTTACAAGAAAGGGTTCAAAACAGTCCAAATCACAACAATAGTGAGATTCCATATGAGTCATAAATAGTCTGCAGGACCAGTGTCAACATGTTGGGTCAGAAAGATATAAGCAAGCAAGCAGAGCGACAACATATGTTGGGACGGGGATAGCAGAAATGTCAGGCCTGATACCTGTCTTCTTCAGGTGCCACGTGTTCTACTAAGATCCTGGGATTTGAGGGGATCTTGCAGGGCAATGAATTGGAGCACCTGGAGATATGTGGAGTAGCGGAAGGTGAAGAAACCAGATGCATTGAAGAGGTTTATATTGAGGGAACAGTCAAGACCTACTGCATGACAGAAGACAGATAGTGTGGCTCAGTCTAAAGAAGTGATGCATCGAAACTTCGGCCAGTCGCATGTTTCTGCCGAAAATGGAACGGTTGCCCAAACTCATTGCTCTCCGCTGTTCTAAGGGGAATGCTTGTTAACGCTAGTATGTGTGCTGCACCAGCTATCTACGAGCTACAGCTAACACAGCTAAATACAATGCCGAGACGCAGAGGCGAAAATTCGTTTGCCGTCTGGTGTCAACGCAGCAAAAAGTCACTAATCATCGCCTACATGGCTGTGAATAAGCTACACGTTATCACGGCGAGGACGAGGAGTAATTAACAGGCGAAAGATGGGGATGCCATGCTAATTGCTAAGGTATCATGACATGAAGTCGCAAAACACCAAAATATGTGTCTGGGTGATAAGTACACGTATCGCATAGGTCTGGCTGGAACCACGTTATAGTGGAGAGGATCAAAAAAGGGAGTATGATGTCTCCAGCTATTTTAGAGTGCCAAGATACAGAGAGAGGGGTGTGCTCCTGTTAGAGAACACAGATTGGTTGGTTTGTTTATTGTGGTCCTTTGACATCTAGACACACACACATACACACCCACATACAAAACGTGAGGGAATGCAGGTAATCCGTAACTGTAGAGTTTGCGGCGCGAACGGTTAATGACTGCGTGGGAAAAAGCAAAGGGAAATAGAGACCACTCACACAATAAGACATTTCAAAATCGGACAGAAAATGTCATCACTGAACTAAATGTTAACGTAAAAGACGTAGTAACCAACTTTGAAGAGCGAAATATTAGGCAAATGAATAAGGGTTTGGAGAAAAATACTGCAATACATGATAACGCTCGACAGCCACATAAGGAGCTGAAGCGGAAACCGGAAATGAATTAGTACGTCACTGCTAATGCACTATGTCACTTGAGAAAATGGGCCTATCAGGTTAAAAGTACATTATAATAAATTATAATACATATTAATAAGATAACCTTTATTAGTCCCACAATGAGGAAATTTGCATAAGTTCAGCAGCAATAGTGGATACAGGAAATACAAAAATAGCATCCATGAGAAGACATTTGGCTGTAAATGTGTCCGCCATTAAAGGTCAAGGCAACAAATATAATAAAATAACAAATATTGAAGCCAAAATTTATTCAGTTATGTTTCCAGAGTAGTGATTATGTTGTTCAATTGAACAGTATGCAGAATTATTTTCATCCTATTACATAATATACTAAAATAACTGTCCCAGAGTAATGTTCTTGACATAATTAAAAAAATATGGAAATTCAGACAAATTGTTCTGGAAGTGAATTTCCATATGTTGGCAGCTGTGCAGTCATAGCCATTGGCATAGTAATTTCTTTCGGTGTTTCGGCTTTTGTTCCCACACCCCTCATTTCCGATTTTCGGTTTCAGTCAAGAATTTTCATTTCGGTCCATCACTAGTCTAAAGAACGATCCAATGTATATAGTAGATCAGTAGTTGGTTTAACTGATCAAAAAAATCAAAGTGTTAATAATTTGAGACACAAAGTGCAAACTCACTCAGAAGCTTATTATCTGAGGTTTTTAGGTTTGCTCTCATTTAGTAAGTATATATTGTATATGCAGTATTGTTTAGGCAATTGTAGAGAATGTAGTGGATCTTGGTGAGGGTCCACAATAGAAGTGATTCAAAGATGCAGATTGTTTGCGTTGTCAAGATTGGTGGAACTGTAAAATCAACTATGAGCCCCGGTGGTTAAGGGGACTGTTCAGTAGAAGACAAAAGAAACTTAGAAAGAGGTGAAGTTTGAGTCAAAACAGTAGTTAATTACAAAAAAATTTTTTAAATGTTATTTTTTATGGCGTGGGGGGGATTTATTCCTGAATCTTCTGTACTCCTGTTTTAATGCCAGTACTTCCTCCTTGGGGAGTTCTGCTATAGCGGAGGTCTGCGTGGATGTAATTCAACTTCCCTTCTCACTAGTTGTTACAGATTCAACAGCGCCTCATTGGTTCACTCTATTTGTCCTGAGAAGCGATTAATCAACAATTTTACAAATTGTCAGAATTATTCACTATCAATTCATTCTGCCATTATGTTGCGCAAAACTAGCCAGACGTTACTTTGACTTAAACAATGTGTTGAGTATGTACTGGATGAGACAAACACTTGTTTCTTTGAAATTAAAAAGATTTTGAAGAGTCCACCTTCTACATCGGAAGGTGAGTTATTGTGATGCCAATGACAAATAAACAATTTATGGATTGTAACAATGGCACAAACTAGAGTGGTGACATAAAATGATGCAGGAATGACACACATTTTTTAAATGTGCAAATAATATTGTGAAGGTATTTGGACATGAAAGCTATTTATTCTTAATACCTGTCTGTGTCAGGAGAGTGAAAGTTGGTGTCTGGTCTCAGACATGTGGTGCTGGCACTCCTCACTCTGTCCAACGATGGCTGCAGGTCACTGCACCACCACAGCATGGCGGCAGAGAGAAATAAGGTAGAAATCAACATGGAGACATGAAGGAGGAGAGGAGACAAGGTGGGCGTGATTGCAAAGAATGATATAAAATGAGGGAAAAAAACAAATCAGACAGAATCAAATAATTATGACAGGTAAAGTAGAGAAACAAGCAGGAGTCAAAGATAGAATAAAAAAGGCCATCAGACAGTGCAGTAACATGTAATAACTCCGAATCTCCATTTGTCATAGCCATTCATTCCTGCATCCACTGTGAGACCACTCACATGAGTGAGTTGCCATGGGAACCAGGTCTAAGTAAAAAAAAAATAAAAATATATATATATATATATATTCTTCTCGTGTTCATGTGAGAGTGGAAAGAGAAGGGAAGACAGCTTCCACGTTACTATCAGATGCATACGCCTGCTTCTGCTTTTTGTTGTCAGGTCACGCCGCACTAGGACAAAAGCTATTTTCAACAGATGGTTGGCTCAGTACCATCGCATGACATTGCACATAATGGTTTCGTGCCAAGGGCCTCACATGGAGGATGCCAAGGGCTTAAGATTTGAGTGCTTGTTTAATGCTCTTCATTTGCAATTTCAAGTACAAGCTAAAGCCTCTGTGTGTTGTCACCCGTAAAAGGAAGGAAGGACATGTTGGGGGTAGTTAGAAGACAGGGAGAGGAACCGTGAAGGGGCATTTCTTACCTAACTGTGACCTCATCAGTGAACCTGAGCACACGGTGTGCAAAGATGCTACGATGCATGTTGTTGCCCCCCTCTTGCCTTTGGGGCACCTTGCTCTTTAGGCATGCAGGGAGGGTGGAGCTGTACACCGTCCGCGCCCATAAAAGGCAAGACAAATACAAAGAAAAGCAAGGAAAGACAAAATGATACATGCAGCTAACGGATATGAGTAGAAACAAAATGTGTGAACAGAACACGAGTGTGGAAATGACAAGGCTTTAAGGACCACTCATATCAATGGTCAACACCAAAACATGATTTCCTATTTGCTTCCCCGTTCACCTGTTATACTTTGTGAAAACGGGAATGTTTAAAAAGAGAATGGCTGGATTAGGTTGCCAATATCAGAGTGAGAAAGTCATAATGTAAGCGTAATCCAGACTTTCTCTCTTTCCGTCTCTGACTTCCTACATATCGGCGGCGAAAACGTAATGCTGATTACATAATAAGAGTAAGCTATTGAGTCACCATGTGTTGAAGGAAACAAACTACAGCCGTGAAATGCATAGACAGATGAAGCCATGCTCAGTATTTAGAGTTGATCAGAAAAAAAATGCAAATGAAGTTCTGTCTGACAGGTGATTATGCGGATTATAATGAAGTCAAAATCATATATTTTAATGCTGCTCACCTAATATATATATATATATATATATATATATATATATATATACACATATATATATATATATATATATATATATATAGTATATAAAATGAATGACATGATAAATGATCTCTCTCTCTCTCTCTCTCTCTCTCTCTCTATATATATATATATATATATATATATATATATATATCCTCTCTCTCGCTCTCTCTGTCTCTCTGGAAACAATGAGTCCCTGCAACTTATCATCACGGAGGACAGATAAAGTAATCTTCCACTATACGATGGTTGTTGGTTCACGGTCCTGCTATATATAGAGATTTTTATTTGTACAATATGTTTGTGTTATCCATTGCTCTCTGCTCTCTCTCAATATATTACTGTATGTTTCAGCCTGCCACGATGGCACATTTTTTAAGGACGATATCTTTTCCCAAAAACTATCACGATAAATGATAGTATTCTTTTTTTTTTTAATGCCACTGAAATAATGATATTATAGAGCACCATAAAGTACATAGTTTTAATAACAATTAACTTTCAATTCTAAAGAAAACATTGGCATTGGAATGTAGAACAAGAAATTAAATATGTTCGATAATAAATACAAATAAATCATACTCTGGTTCTGCTTGCAAAAATTGCACTTAAAAAAATGGTGAATATTTGTCAAATACTGTAGGTATCGTGTCATTAACCCACTAAAGAGATTTCCTAAAGCCTGCCAAATTTGAATTAAAAAAAAACCCCAACAAAAACACCATGTATGCACTAGAAAGCATTTGATCTTTGTCACTGCTTTTAAGTCAGATGCTATACATTTTAATATTAGTTATTTTTTAGTCTTTATTTTTATTTATTGTATGAATGTTGTTGTGTTATGTACTGTATAATTTCTGCTGCGTCTTGGCTTTTGAAAAAGAGATTTTAGCTCTCAATACGCTTTTACCTGGTTAAATAAAGGAGAGATAAAATGTAAATAAGGCCCGCCCCCAAGCTGCTGTACTGCCATGTCAGACCTTTACCTGTCAATCAAATGACACTGAATATGAGTTTGCTGAAGTGAACTACTGCCTGAGTATTGATAACATGTGCCGATGTGGTTATGATTATGGGTTATGTATGTGATGTGGGGAACAACACACACACGACTCCGAGCGCTGACATTTTAACAATATCGCCGCGGTCGAATGAGCTTTTTAGCTCCAGCCCTTAGCTCGCAAGCTTGTTAGCTCGACTAGCTCGACTTTATTTATTATGGAATAAACAGACAACTTAATCAAGTTCAGAAAAAACTCCTGTGTCCATCGTATAGAACGCTAACATGCCCTACTCTGCCTCTGATTGGCTAGCCCCAAGAAAGACAGAATTCATAATTTCGATTCACTGTGTAGGTCTTCACGAACACACACACCTACACACACACACACACACACACCTATTCATTCTGCGTCTGCACACACGTGGTTTAAGACCCGCCCTACGTATGTCTGTGGAGAGCTTCCACAACACGTAGCGAATCAAAAGTAGGAATCCTTGGTGCGAGCCAATCAGAGGCAGAGTGGGACGGGTTATCATTAGAATTTTCATTGTTGTGGTAACGTGGAGCAGCAAGCCGCTGGCAGAACGCCGTTTACAACACAACCACAACTGGAATCTTTAAGGGAAAGTTCAATGTTTATTATAAATATATATATATATATATATATATATATATATATATATATATATATATATATATATATATACACAGTATATATTTGTTCAATTGTAATAGCTTGTCAGTCAATTTATCAGTTTGAAAAAAATCTCAAAGTGAAATCAAACAATCATGTTGGAAGACGATATTGTTTTCGGGTTGCAGTTCTTGGACAAAACATTAATTTTGCTGATTAATAAAAACATTATTTGACATGACATGCAGGTGAGAGGCAGATTTAAATAAACAAAAACAATTGCACAGCAAAGGCCAAAATGTCCTGATTTGTAGTCACTAAAATATAAATCTATAGCTGAAAACAAAACAAAAAAAGTATAAAAATCTAATTCAGGAGTATCTCCAGCATAATTCCAGGCATCCTGTTTTACTGTATGGTGTTATCCCAAAAAGATTGTACACATTCCTTAACTGTCCTATGCACTCTTAACCTGACGTAATATCTACTTGGTAAAAATATGAACTTTATCATTCTGGCTCATGGGAAAATGAAAATTGAAAATACATTGGACCTGGAGTTAATCTGGCTTGATTTAAGATGGCTCTGAAGTGAGTTTGACCATAGCCTGTACTTCATAACAGCACAACCAAAGCTTCAGGACAATAAAAATCCCAGGCGGAAGCAGAAGTTACCTTGCTGACCGACCTACAAATGTTTCACATAGCTAACCCATGTATAGAGTTGTTTTGATGAAATCCTAATCTGCATTAATTGCCTAGGTCGAATGATGAACAGATATAGAGTATAGGGAAGGTACAGGTACCATTTTTGTTGGCAAAAGCAACTACATGGCAAAGTGAGTTGGCACCAACACAAGCAGACAGAGGGACATGGGGGCATTTCATGTGTTGAGAAAAAAAGCTGCAGCAACAAAATGGCTCACCAACTGCACAAATGAGCATGAAAAAACTGAACAAGGAAGAAAAAGGGAAACAACGACTACTGTAACCTTCTCGCTTACCTGTACATGTCTTTATGGATACCATTTACTAACAGGGGCATTTTGGGGGGGAGTGTGTTGCTATCTCTACATGCACCCCTGGTTGTATGAGCGAAGGCAATGCACACAAAGACAAAAAAAAAATAAAAAAAATGACTATATATTTGTATATATATATATATATATATATATAACTCCTGTGAGTGACAACATAACATATAAAAATGAAACAAGTTAAACAAAATAAATTTTACTTCTATGAGGACAACTTGTCTAGTAATATTTTCACACAGTGTCTTTTGTGTCATTCATACTTCGTCACATGCGGATACGAATGTGTACAATTCAAGAGTATTAGAACTTTGTGGTAATTCTCCTGTGGACACCCACAAAACATTCACGATAATACACGCAGACACTCACAAACATATGCACGCATGCATGCACACACACGCACGCACGCGCGCACACACACACACACACACACACACACACACACACACACACACACACACACACACACACAGAGTTTGCATCAATACAAACATTGAGTGTGTTAAATGTCTTTGTTAGAACATACTGAGGATGACAATGGTTAGAAAATGGCATATTCTATCAAATAAAACTGGATGATCATTGTTAGCTTCTGTTTTTACCTGTTTGTGTGTAGGCACTCTGCACTCCCGCCTCGGATTGACCTGTGCATCTCCAGGGCCTCACTGTCATTGCCATGACGATGGGTAAACAAATGAAAATATCACCCGAAAAAACACAACAGAAGAGGATGGCAACTCAGACAGGCATGTGATTTTATGAATGGGAAAAACCATGAAATAATTTATGATTTACTGGATCATTAAATCGTCATTAAATAATATTCAGCAGACTGATATTGAAATGCAGCATGATACAACCACTAGTGTCACACTGTTAGTAGTATTAGTAAAAGATAGTTTGCAAATAAAATTAGGCTGTATTTTGAAAATATTAATATCTATATTAAGAGTTGTGATTTTAATGCGAAATGAAACGCAAGGAAAATGAATCTCTAAACTATGTTGTCTTTGTCTATTTTCATCAACATATTATTAAGTAAATGTTTAGCACAGTGTCATCCCCAAATCGAAATCTCCAAAAGGTTACCTGTCTTCAGAGTACTCGTAGTCTGAGTCACCAGAGCGTTGGTGCTCCAAATGGGAATCATGGTCATGGGAAGGTGACCGAGAGTGGTGGCGGTTCTGATGAATCTCATCCAGGCTCCTGATATCAAAAATGCTGAATTACTTTCGCCAAACACAAACACATACAGTTTGAGTAAAATGAATGGAAATGTATTCCTGTTGTGTAATTTGGCATTTTTGATGAAAACGTTCAAATGTGGTCTGTATAGGTCAATAAAAAACAGTGACGACATCATTGATAGACAAAGACAAGCCCACATGAGGCTTTTCTTTCCAATAACTGACAATGTCAAAACAATTTCATCACAAATAACTGGTGGTTGTCAGAAACTTCAATGGTGTAGTCAGTACACTGCTACCGTTTCAAGTTTGACACAAAGTTGTAACGTCTGACTAAAATTCCGCTACTGCTTTTGAAATGATGTATGTTGCGATCTAATTATGAATATAATTAGCATTTGTTAAAATCTTAGACAGGAGTTTCAAACTCAAATGCACAGGGAGCCAAAATTTGAAGCACACCAGGTCGCGGGCCGATACACATTTATTGAACAGACTAAAGTGAAATGTTTTTTTAACATAAAAGTTAAACAAAACAGACAGGATACAATATTATTAAAAAATGAATCAACTTCAAATGTTGCTCTGCATAAAAATGCTTGTTAAAATTCTACAAATGCAAAATATGAACATTGATGCAAAAAACCTTAAAAATATAATATAAATTGTGCTGACAGTAAAAGTTAAAATAATAAATTCAAACTATAAAGTTTCTTTGCTCTTATGCCATTTTTGTTTTTGAGCTGGAGGTATTTTGCTTCAAACCCAGCACGAAGGTAAATACATTACATTACATTCTCACCCTTGACAAACTCACACAACTCATCAGGTAGGAAAAAGAGTCAACATGCTTGCTCAATCCTCTCCCTGGAAAACGCGTTAAAGCGCTGTTTTCAATTTCTACTTGTAATTATTAGCACAAAAAAAGGGGGGAAAATTTCGAATAGTCATTATGTATGGCTTATTAGGCCACTAATATACTTGTATTGGCCAATTGAGATCAAACTGGGTTGAATGTGGGTCCTGAACCAAAATGAGTGGGGCCCCCTGATCTGCAACATATAAAACACTGACTGATGATCATATCTTGTCAACACAAACAGTGAAAGTGATACGTGACCAATTTGCGGCGGCAGGTTACACTGACCTTTGCATGGGCACATGTGCAGGCCGCGACCTCGCCCTGCACGAATCCTCTCGGTGAGGAGATACAGAGCGAGATCGATGCTGAGAGGCACGCTGCTGTTCGGGCACAGCCAACGTACTGCCTCGTTCTCGTTCTCTGGAACTATGCTCTCCTCCTACAAAACGATCGAAAAACAAATACACACCAAAAGATCAAATGTATATCCTTTGATACCGACACATTATTGTGAGCATTGCGCTCCTAATTACCCTAAGGTGTGATATGCTTTAGTAAAACATCAAGATGGTTCACAGGCAAATGGTCAATTTGCAAACAATCCTAAATAGCTCTTTCTGCAATGTTCTGTTAGACAAGAGGGTGTACTTAGCATTTGCTAAAACTTCAAATTGCATACAGCAGGGGCTGTCAAAGTGTGGAACCTTGAGCCTCTCCGAAGAGAAAAAAAATGGTCAAAGCCACCCCTGCTCGACTATCCCTGCTTTCCCCTGGATGATATTTTTGTGGAGGTTTATGCTCACCTCAGACATTGTCTCCTCTTTCAATTTAGGGACTAAAAATCAACCATTTTTTCCTTTCACGTAACAGAATTTAGCTTAGCAGGTGAAATGTTTCTCATGTTGCTGTACTGCCCTGGAAGTCTTGTGGGGTACCTGCAAAGGCAGCCTAATCCTTTGAAACCCATCACGATACAATATTTAGCGAACACACACACACACACACGTCGGATTACTATTATTGTGATTGTAAGAAAACTATTTGCATTGGGTTAAAAGGAAGAAACAAAAAAGAATAAAAAAAAAAAACACAGCTGCACAGCAGAGGCACGGTGGCCGACTGGTTAGAGCGTCAGCCTCACAGTTCTGAGGACCCGGGTTCAATCACCGGTCCCGCCTGTGTGGAGTTTGCATGTTCTCCCCGTGCCTGTGTGGGTTTTCTCCGGGCACTCCGGTTTCCTCCCACATCCCAAAAACATGCATGAATTGGAGACTTTAAATTGCCCGTAGGCACGACTGTGAGTGCGAATGGTTGTTAGTTTCTATGTGCCCTGCGATTGGCTGGCAACCAGTTCAGGGTGTACCCCGCCTCCTGCCCGATGACAGCTGGGATAGGCTCCAGCACGCCCGCGACCCTAGTGAGGAGAAGCGGCTCAGAAAATGGATGGATGGATGGACAGCTGCACAGCAATTTCAAACATCAAAATGACTCATATCAGTTTTTTAATAATTATGTGAATATACTGTAGAGTTCAACAAATGACAGGTAATAGGCCACAACCAAAACAGTCAAACAATAAAGCAGTTAACATAAAAAGTGTCTTAAAAAATAAATAAAACCATTAATTTCTGTCAGATATTTGAGACATGCAGAGCAATAATGGGAGACTAAGTGGAATGTGAGTGAGCTAAACCTACAGTTCTACATGCACTTCGTGTGACAAGTGTTTCTACAGTCAGCAGAGGAGGAGAACGTTTTACTGTAGCCCCTGGGATACGGCACACCAATAAAATAAAGTCATAATAACGTACACCACCAGCCCAATAGAAATATAATGACTTATATAATAGAAGATTTGGGTGCAAATTGCTGGATTTCAGAGGTTTAGGGGCAATAATCTGTTCTCTCACCCAGTGCTGGATGCCCATAGGCTGCTACAAGGCAACATGTAGTAACCATGCCCCCTACCCACCTTTAGTCACTATCATCAAACCATCATCAAACTCTGTATCAATGATGCGATGAGACCCTGCACTCACGCACACACATACAGTACAAAAGACGATCAGATTGGGAGGTTCTTGATCTTGTGCACTAAGCGAAAAATCTAGATCAAGAAAGATCCCACACACAAGCATACTTTTGGTTTTCAAGCTAACAGAATGTTGTTAAAAGACTTACTCTGTAGTTTTTTGCTGGGGCTGTCTCCGTGAACGTGTCTGCGTGGAAGGTATGGGGAAGGCTGAGGCAAAGGTATTGAGGACACATCATGTGCCTGGAGTTTATACCAGTGAGGAATGTCATCCAGCAAAGCGGTCTCCAACTCTATCAGGATCTGAGAGGAGGCACAGAACAAAAGGGAAGACACTATAATCTCTCGATGTGCTCTTATATTACAGCATACATAGACTAGCTATGACCATGAACCAATTCAGACAGCGGGAAACCAGTTAAAAAGGACTTGACTGGAAAGGGTGGTGGGCCTCAAACCTACCTCGCCCATGAATTCGCTTTCCTCTTCCTGGACCCTGGGTTGGTCCCAGACGGTGATCTCTAGCATGCGCTCGCGAAAATCTCTGCGGTGAACATGTGAATATATGAAGGTCTGATTCCACTTGGGCTCTGCGCTCTTTTTCACGGTTTTAGTCCGACGTTTACTCTTGTCACTGTAACGGAAGCATTAAAGAATATGCAGTTTAAAAACAAACAGACAACTTTTGTCATAGGGTATTTGTTTAATCTCCTCCTCAGCCTCCCTGTTAAGGTCTATTTGGGGATGCTTCGTCAGGAAGTGGAATCTCAGATTCAGGAGCAGCAGTGTGGTTTTTTGTCCTGGCCGTGGAACAGTGGACAAGCTCTATACCCTCAACAGGGTCCTCAGGGTGTATGGGATTTGTGCATGTGTTTTATGGACCTGGAGAAGGCGTTTGGACCTTGTCACTCGGGGTATTCTGTGGGGGGGTGGGGTGCTTTTGGAGTATGAGGTACTGGACACCCTGATATAGGCTGTTCGGTCCCTGTACGACCGGTGTCAGAGTTTGGTCTGCATTGCCGGCAGTAAGTCGGATTCATTTCCAGTGAGGGTTGGACTGCCCGTTGTCACCCATACTGTTCAGAACTTTTATGGACAGAATTTCTAAGCGCAGCTGAGGCGTTGAGGGGGTCCAGTTTGGTGGCCTCAGTATTGCATCTGTTTTTTTGCAGATGATGTGGTCCTGTTGACTTCATCAAGCCGTGATCTTTAACGCTCACTGGAGCATTTAGCAGCCAAGTGTGAAGCGGTTGGGATGAGAATTAGCACCTCCAAAACTGAGACCAGAGGCCTCTCGCGCAGAGTCAGCTGGGATAAAGAGGCCTCTCCAGGTTGAGAATGAGATTCTGCCCCAAGTGGAGGAGTTCAAGTAACTCTGGGTCTTGTTCATGAGTGAGGGAAGAATGGTGCAAGAGATCACCAGGCGGCTCAGTGAAGAGTCTGGAGTAATGCGGACTCTGTATTGGTCTGTCGTAGTCAAGAAGGAGCTGAGCCGAAAGACAAAGCTCTCAATTTACCAGTCGATCTATGTTACTACCCTCACCTATGGTCACCAGCTGTGGGTCGTGAACAAAATAACAAGATTAGGGGTGGGCATTGGTAAGAGCCACACAATTGAATTTGATTTAGATTCTTTAGGGTGCAATTTGAAACAAAACAAAAATGGCTCCAGGGCTGCAGTTTTATTTTGCTTCTTTTTGCGGTATAATCCAACTCAGAAGGTCCTGACGACTGTTTTCCCAAAATGGTGTGCCGTTTCCAAGCAAAAATACTGGCAAACACAATAAAACGTGCCGAGTGTGACCATTACATCAGCTGGAGCGGCGTCACTGGCGTGGGGAAGTATGGACAGTGTCTGAAATGTCAATGCCTCTGATACCAGAAGATCCATCCATCCATTTTTTTATTCGCTCATCCTCACTAGGGTCGCGGGCGTGCTGGAGTTTATCCCAGCTGACTCTGCGCGAGAGGCGGGGTAGACCCTGAACTGGTCACCAGCCAATCGCGGGGCACTTATAAACAAACAACCATTCATACTCATATTCACACCTACGGGCAATTTAGAGTTTTCAATTAACCTGGCCTGCAATTGGATGGCGACCAGTTCAGGATGTTTCCCACCTCTCGCCCAAAGATAGCAGGGATAGGCTGCAGCATGCCCGCGACCCGCGTGAGGATAAGCGGTATAGAAAATGGATGGATGGAATTAACCTAGCATGCATGTTTTTGGGATGTGGGAGGAAACCGGAGTACCTAGAGAAAACCCACGGGGGCATGGGGAGAACATGTAAACTCCACACAGGTGAGGCCCGATTTGAACCCGGGTCCTCAGAACTGTGAGGCAGTTAAGCAGTCGGCCACCATGCCGCCGATACCAGAGGACCGATCCTCAAAAATAAATGTCCATACTTTTGATACTTCAGTCATTTGAGGAACTGTTTTTGCAGGACCGTATCACAAAGGAAATCGGTGGTATTGATCATTAGAAGACGCACAGAAGGAGAACATAGAGCAGTGGCACAATCTCACCGGAGCAAAAGCCATACAATGCGAATCACATGCAAAGCACCAGGTGGTGAATCGTTTCGGAGGATTTGCTGAATCGATATTGAATTGCGGAGAATTGCAATGCATTAATGAATCAATATTTTTATAGCAGACAAAATTAGTTTACGCCGCAGGGTGTCCGAGCTCTCCCTTAGAGATAGTGTGAGATGTGGCTCGGGCATCAGATTAGGATGCCCCCTGGACGCCTCCCTGGTGAGGTGTTCCGGGCATGTCCCACTGGGAGGAGGCCCCGGGGACGACCTAGGACACGCCCGAGAATTTCCCGGCTGGCCTGGGAACAGCTTAGGATTTCCCCGGAAGAGCTGGATAGGCGGAAGAAAATGGATGGATGGATGGGAAAAATGTCTGTATGACCTGACAGTAGAAAATGATCTACAAAATGATCTTTTGAAAAATCATCCCTCTCTGGCCAATTTGATTTTAATTATTATTTTACAACTTGTCACTGCGCAACAGGAACAGCGTATCAGAGACTGTAGAGACAGAAGGAATGACCGATGATCATTTCCACACCCACACATTCGGGCACGTGCAGCAGCCTCACTGTCTGCACACCCAACAGCTTTGCGCAGACTTCTACTTTTAGGTTAGCAGCAAAAGTTAAAAAGAACGAATTGGACAGATTCCGAGACAAAGCAAGGGTAAACAAGTAACGTGCATGTTCACGTTAGTGAGGGACGTGGCTTTAGCTCGAGACACGAGGGCAAGGGGAAGCGAGCAGTGAAGTGAGGGTACATTCAAATCTTGCGAGCAGTTTGAAAACTGCATATTCTACCTTTACTATTACAATGGGACATAGACAGTATGAACTGCAGAACATTTTGTTGCATTAAAAGTGGTGTTTGAAAAAAAAAAAAGATTCTGGTGCAAAACACAGCAGTGAAAAGACAGCAGCAGAGAAACGTTACGAATACAGTCAGCAAAGGTCAGTCAGAAACATCCATCCTTTCGACACTGCTTGTCCTCATTATGGTCGCCGACGAGATGGAGGCTATCCCGGCTGACTCTCGGCAACGGTGCGGAGGATTTGTTCAACACGAGTACAAAATGCTTCACGACAAACCTGCCAGACAAGTGACATTCCTTGTCCCTAAAGCTAGCTTCTGTACCTGGGGATCGGACAGCCAAGGTCCTTGCCTTTGGCTGTCACCCAGCTCTCTCAGCACCCAACCCCCTTAGCCCCTCCCACAGGTGGTGAGCACACGGGAAAGGTGACCCACATTGCCTCTTCGGGCTTTGCCTGACTGGGCCACATGGGTGCAGGTCTGGCCACCAGGCGCTCCCCATCCGGGGCTCCGGTGACTGGCATCCGGGCGAGTGAAAACGGCGTCCATTTATTTTCATCGTCATAGAGGGTTTTTGAGCATGCTTTGTCCCTGTTCCTCACCACGGACCTGTTTTCCCTGGGTGACCCTAACATGGGCATAAAGCCCACAACAACAGGATCATTGGGATGCACAATCCCCTCCACCACGATAAGGTGAAGGCTCAAGGAGGGGTACATGCTCATGTATGATACAAAATGACGTCTGTGCAGTACTCACCTTCTGTCTGGGAGGAAGTACATCTTGACATATGGGTTCCGAGGGCGTCCATCCGGTCGGGATGGCAGGTCTATGGCTTGAAGGACGTTCACGATGAGTTGATGGCCTACTTTGTCATACCAAAGTTTCACCTGTAATGTTATTTGGAGGCATTTAACCCCTGTCTGTATACAGTACATACAGTATGGCCATTTAGATGATGTATCATTTGGCTTATATCCCTGAGGTAGGTACTTACCGACAGTTGTCCAGGCAGTACCAGAGGAAGGTCTCTGAGGGTTCCTGGGCTTGTTGGGGACATCACTGATATAGAGGGACGGTCCATTTTCTGTGACTCAAAGGAACTAGAACCTGCTAAAGAATAGGGAGTACAGCACCAACTAATGTAAAACAAAAATAGAAACAGCCACTCCAAGATAATAAAGTTATTTTTGTTCTTAAAATAGACAAACGCTTTCGCATTTAATTTCATCCATCCATTAAATTTTCCGAACCGCTTATCCTTACTACGGTCGCAGGTGTGCTGGAGCCTATCCCAGCTGACTCTGGGGGAGAGATGGGGTACACCCTGAACTGGTTGGCAGCCACTCGTGGTGCACATACAAACAAACAACTATTCACACTCATATTCACACCTACGGGCAATTTAGAGTCGTCAATCAACCTACCATACATGTTTTTGGGATGTGGGAGGAAACCGGAGTACCCGGAGAAAAGCCACGCAAGCACAGGGAGAACATGCAAATTTCACACAGGCAAGGCCAGATTTGAAGCTGGGTAGTCAGAACTGTGAGGTAGATGTGCTAACCAGTCGTCCACCGTCCCGCTACATTTAACTTCATAATTTAAAAAAGAATAATTACAAATATTAGATACTTACTAGATTCGAGAGGAGGATGAGATGACTCTGGGATTCTAGGAATGTCCCTATGAAAAAAAAAAAAATCCCCAACATCTGTCATCTTTCGAAGCACAGGTATCAATTTAATCCCAAGCAACAGCTACACGAGCAAAAAAATTATGTATGTATGTATGTTTAACATGGAGGGAAGTAGCAGGAAAAATAATGACAAGGGAAAATCTATAATGTAAAGGATTTGAGGTAAATTGTGGGGGGCAGGTTCCACCAATTAAATTCAACACTACTTACTGATATGCTTTATATACTTTTCTCAAGAGGTTTTTGGACATAATTCGGTGAATAGATCTTTTAGATAAAGAAAGGAGAAATGAAAAATATCTGTCAGATATTTTTTCCCCTGCTATTATAATGATTCTTATACATTAATGAAGCCACTCTTACCCTATGGGTCTTGAAACAACAAGTTCCACTTGAGGTTCAGCTTTTGATTCAAGAATTATGTTGTACACCTCTTTCTTGGTTGCCCCTGGCAATGACTTCCCATTCCACTGCAACACCTCATCACCTATAACAAAGATTGCAGAAACAGCAACGTGAATACGTAATCCATAGTCCTGTGGAGTGGAATCCGTAGAGTAGTCAGCATACAATTTTTTGATTGTTTGTGCATATTTTAAAGGTGTACGAAGCTCCCCAGATTAATTTTGCCCATACTCTTATGGACCCCTACCATACTTTTATAAACACTTTCTATACTCTTTAAACTCTTACAAATACAGCAATGCACAGTTGTATTGTACACTACGTAGATTTTGTACCTTGTAATATGTGTTTTAATGAATTTTTCTTTACAGTTTTAATGGTTTAGGCTAGGAAACAAAAAAATACAGCATACACACAAAACCCTGTAATATGGCCAATTCTGTGTGATATGCGTCTGAAAAAAATGCAATGCAGTGAATCTGCAATAGGTGAGCCACAATATAGCAAGGGAACAATGTTTTAGGAATATTTAATAGTATTAAATAATATTACAGCTATGCAAATAATCAAGTTAAAATGATATAATGAAATGTAAAAACTACTTTAAGCCTCTGGTTGTGTATTCCTCAGCTGTAACACCAAGTCAGTCTTGGCGTGCTGAGAACAAGGGATCCTCAGCCAATAAACAATGTATACAGTAGTTGGTATACTGTTTGATGCTTTACTACTTCCTTGAGTCTTCATTCAATGATGCCATTTGATGATTTTTGCATTCAAAATTGAGTCTATAGTGTTTATAAATGCTGTGGGTATTAGGATTGTACAATTTGTGAGTAAAGAGGCTTTATGGAACTGGACCCCTGTCTGGGATGATGACATCTGACGATTGTCTGAGCAAGTATAACGTCGGCCTAAAATACTGTATGTGGGGGGGTTTTCAGATGCAAGTGCATGCCATGCCATCATATGATCCACTGTGCACAAAAGAACCATATTGTACCACCCAGAGAACAACGGGGGTGTGGAAAGGCTAATTAGAATTTTGAAGAACTAAATTACGGTTTGCCTGGATAAGGGGCACAAATTCAGCAAGGTGCTTACCCAGATTCTCCGGACCATCCAGGCTACCATGCAAGCAACAACTGGGGCATCTCTATGTCAACTAATGACTCGAGGAGAACTGAGGTAGCGTGCAAAGACTGGGCTGGGCACAGAACAGACCTGGACTACCTGCCAATACAAGCTTGGGACCTATTGATTGGAATTATTCCAATGGCTGGGTCCAGTAACCTATCGACTGGAAAATGGCACGCCGACCAACTACACCAGGTTGCAGTTCCAGCGGGTCTCCAGTGGTGGCCTTGGGTTGGCAGACAGAGTATCTGGAGGACATTGTGTTCGAAGTAACTTGCTGTTGGTTGCCTGTGACTTGCCAATGTGAGTGAGCGTCCCGGTGTTGTGGGACGATGTGAAGGAACAATGAATGACTATATGGAGGGTTGTGTTGCTTCGATAAGTGGAGAAAATATGATGTTTCTAAATGTTCTGTGTCAGTTATGTGCCTTGTTACTGGCCCGTAAAGAGTTGTCAAATTTGGGTATTTGGTCTCACACCAATAGAAACACAATCAGCGTTGATATCAACCTCAAACTTATCTGTATCGATCGATTGATTGCTTGCTCGATCTCTCGCTCGCCCTCTCGCTCTATCGATTGCTTGCTCCCTTGATCGCTTTCTCTATCTATCGCTCGCTCTGTCTATCTCTCTATCTAGAGCGAGCACAACATTCAGACAGCATCTTCAGGCATTAAAGAAAGAGCACAAAAATATGTGGAGACAATGAAACACTCGAACAGTATGTAAATTACCTTGTCAGGTGACATTTTAACCAAGAAAAACACACTTACAGGATTGTAGTATTGTATTTTATATTGATATTTTGCTGTATTTATGTTTTATTATTGGAGAATTCATAAATAATTATGAATGTCTTATACGCCATTACAAAAAATAAAAACATTCTGACTTTTTCCAAACTTGCAAAAAAAACAACACTCAAATAGGCAAATTTGCAAATAGCTGGGGGATGACAGTAAACCTGCTAACCTGCTCTTAGATGTCCCACGACATCTGCCAGGCTTCCTTTTTTTACTTTGGTGATGAAGGCCCCAAGTCTTCCGGTCTCTGTAATCTTCCCACCAACAACCTGGACAAATAAAAAGATTGAGACTCAAGACATAATTAAGATCACAAATACCTCCCCTGAGGGTAACATGTACTGTATTGTTTTGATAGCTGTTTGTTAGTTTGTTTGTGCACAGGACTTCACACAAAAAAGATGGAAGATTCTCACAACATTTTGTGGTACAAGAACTGATATTTTGGCTCAAATAGATAAAAATGCAGACAGATGAATTTCATTTTTATTGCTGCTGTTTTGAATGAAACTGGCAATGAAATGAAATAACCTACCATGCATGTTTTTGGGATGTGGGAGGAAACCGTAGTGCCCGGAGAAAACCCACGCAGGCACGGGGAGAACATGCAAACTCCACACAGGCGGGGCCGGGGATTGAACCCCGGTCCTCAGAACTGTGAGGCAGACGCTCTAACCGGTCTTACACCATGCCGCCAACGGACAAACTAATGTCTTGTATAAATACAAAAATACTGTATTTGCGTGTGAGTTCACAATAAAGAACATTCATTGTCATCTACATCTACTGTACATGCTGCTGATTCCAGAAACTGGCATGACTGCAATGGTCATAAAGTCATATGGTGTTAAACAAATTATAATTATATATACTTTTGTTAGCATTAAACCATGGCGTAGGTCTATGCTTTATTATTTATTGTTTATGCACACTCATAAGGTACTTGATTAGTTACATCATCAATCAGTCGATCAATCAATCATTTGCCAGTGTTAACATCCACTTTGTTATTGTAAATGTATTTCTGCTTACTTTTAGGCCCAGGAGGGAGCCAGCTTCTCGTGGCATGGCCGATCTCTTGCTCAGCGTGATACGTCCAAGCAGATGATCGCCTTCTTTCGATGGCTGCCACGTTACTGGATGCTAAAGGGACCAAATACAGTGATGTCAAAACATTTTAGATGATGTGTCACATAGTGAACATACTGTGACACAAAGAGAAAGACATTTAAGAAAGTACTGTTTGACAGTAGCTCTATTTAATTTGTTTTTCTGCTCACATTCTAATCAGTTAATTGATAAAGTTAATAACTTACAAATCATACCATGCAAAAATGAGACAAAAATTAATATTCGGCTGAAACTTACATGCCACACTGTGGGATCAAGCTGATGACAGTCCCAATCACCTAGACACAATAAAAAAAGATAAGGAGCTTCACTTGTTATTTCATATAAATAATTAAAATCAAGACCAAAAAAAAATGTTTAGAACTATGGTTACAGTTTGAAGAGGATGAAGTGGTCTGGATAAGACGCCCACAAGCAGGAGACCTGACTAAAAGCATTGAGACCAACAGAATTTTAAGGATTCTAGTCAAACCTTTCCTCGTGTTTGGAAAAATAATATGCTCTGACCCACACCTCTTAATGCCCCTCTCCACAGTGTTGAATGTTTGGTTCCTGGCATGTGTTTATGGCAAACAGAATTCGGAAGACTCATTTAACTGGGTGATAACAAACTCTAGTATAAAACCTCGGTTAGATATCCAAATTACTCATGGGAATAACTTGGTCTAAGGAGGTGTAATACACCTCCATGATACTCTGAACATTGGACAATTATCTGACAAATGCATTGCCACAATAGTATTCTCATCTTCAGATAAAACAAACAGGTTATAATGTCAGAAGAAGACGTAAAGCCTTCCCAGAAGTTTCATTTTAGAAGATAAGTCAAATATAAATGTCTGGATGGAAATGTTGAGTGACAGGGAACAAAACCCAAACACTATTTGGGAAGCAGAAGGGTCGTGGTTCGTGTGCCTCTGCAAACAAAACCATATATGGCCACTAGCTATTAGAAAGATGATAGTCTGCTTCCTGACTACTTTATTTGAGCAAGTCAGCGGAACCGCTGCTTAATTAGCTCAAGAGGCGCAGCACTCTTCACTCTGACATCTCTCCTTATACGCCTGCATGGGTGTGGTCTGCATCTACAGCGTAAACAGTGTAAATCCTGTGGGATGTTCCAAACAGGTGTTTGATGAGCATTCCTCAACTTTCTCAGTCTTTTTTGCCACCTGTCCCGGCTTTTTTTTGGAACGTGTTGCAGCCATAAAATTCAAAGTTAATGATTTTTTTTTGCTAAAAACAATAAAGTTTGAATATTAAATATCTTGTCTTTGTAGTGTATTCAATTAAATATAGTTTGAACATGATTTGCAAATCATTGTATTCTGTTTTTATTGATGTTTAACACAATGTCCCAAGTTCATTGGAATTGGGTTGTAAAATACCTCTCTGGCTGCCAGGCTCAACAAGAACACAGGTTGGGAAATTGAAAATACTGTCTGAGTAGACATAACGGACCGTGGTGCTTCTATTCTGAAAAGTCCCATGACAATGCTTGGGAGAATAAATGCTGACTTGACACTTTGTGTTGCTGAATAAACCATTTTGGTTTGGGATGAAAACACACTGGTTATTGAATCCGGGGAATTGGGCTGCTTCTCTGACTAATGCTACTCTACATTAAATCAGTGTCCCCCACTTTTCACAAGTCAGCCGGAATAGAATCCAGCCTAAAGCTTGGTTTATGCTTGATGCATTCGTGACGTTCACATGCCTCCGTGCGACCAAATTACGTCATTTGAGGAACCACGCCCTTCCGTGTGGCGTCCGCATAGCCCCAAATTTTAGAAACCCCACGTAGGCACGGGGAGAACATGTAAACTCCACACAGGCGAGGCCGGATTTGAACTCAGGTCCTCAGAACTGTGAGGTGGATGTGCTCACCAGTCGTCCACCGTTCCGCCTAGGCATATTTCTAAATCTCTAAATGGAATAAGACAAGCTATGGTTACTGTTATGGGTAGAAATATCGAAATCGCTGGGCAGATTTTGAGACAGATTTGCAAGAAAAAGTATGTAGCCATATAGCAGTGACAGCTAGTCAAGAGAGGGCGCAATAGGGGGTCGCACAACACTCAGCTGAGTTAATTTGAATAAGACAAACTTTAAATCATGAAAATGAAATAATAAAATACAAATATTTCAAAATATCTATCTTTAGATGAGCAGGACAAGTAGTATATAGTTACTGATGAGTAAAGATGTTTCATTCATCCCTGATTTTGTGAATATCTCGTACTGTATTTCCAGTCTGGGGGTGCACAAACCTTTACCCAATGGGCCACTTCGTCAAGTCAAAGTTCTAACCTTTATATCACCTTTCCTTCTGCCTAAACCAGACTACAAGACAAGTTTCGTCTCTCTCGATGACACTATGTCAGACTACTGCCATAAAATCTAGCCGTGTGTCAGTCAGGCACTGGCAACACAACACGACATACATTACGATATCACTGTATCACGTCTTTTACGATCATTGGGCTCCATCTTGTTAAATCAAACACTGTCGGGGAAGAGGGACCAGAAAACGTGTCAATGCCACCAGATATAACCGTTACCATGGTGACAACACAACTATTGTAATGTATTGTAAAGAAAAGATCAAAAAGAGGAACGACGTCTGGTGTTGTCCCTGGGTGCTCTGGGGAGGACAGTTTGGGTTGTCCTTTCTTCAAGGAGAGCTTGAGGTAATATCCACGTTACATATTTTTAATTAGGGCTGCAACAATCCAACTTTTTCACTTCGAATCTGATACCGATATTGCAGTCTGGAGTTTTGACCGATTCCTGTCCAATATCAGCAATAATCATACATACATTACTTATTTTATAGGGTGGAATGTTAGAAAAGTCTTGATCCAATTGATATTACTCAAACAGAGAGCAATGATTAGCAACAGTTGGTATTAGGATAACCTGGCCCATTTATTATTAGCCAATGGGTTACATAAAGTAACTTTAAAAATAAAAATGTATTACATTAGAATAAAATAAAAAATATATGATAAATAAATACGTTATACTTTTAATGTGCAAATAAAGTTAAATTTAGTTTTTTTTTTTACTGTCAGTATATGGTGGGAACAGCATTTGCCTCCTCCAATTGTGCGGCAATACACTTTTGAACTTCTTGATGCAACTGTGGTTTAGTTTTATTGACAATGTCGTGGCGGATAGGAAATTCGGAATCATGCAGTGAAGCTCATGGTGTTTAGCGGTCTCCGCGTGTGCCTTGTTGGGTTCACTGTTCCTCCTGTGCACTTGACCTCTGAGGGGCAGTGTGGGGCAACGCAATGAGATACACACTTGCAGTAACAGAGAAAGTAAAAGAAGTCACGATCAATAGTTAATTTAACTTGTTTTCACAGACTTTGATAAATATACATCGTCATTTTAATGTTTAAGATCATCAAACAAATGTAAATATCAGACAAATAAAACCCAAGTGAACTTAAAATGCTGTTTTGAAATGGTGATTTCATTTATTAAAGAAAAATAATATTCAAAGACCATCCGCCAACATCCCCTGGACTCACGGCTGTGGTGTCCTTGAGCAAGAAAGACACTGATACCCCGAAATGCTCCCCGGGCACTTCAGCTACCCCCTTCTCCAGTGTGTTCCACTAACATGTGTATGTATATGTGTTCACTGTGATGGTTAAAATGCAGAGAACAAATTTCGTGTGCATGCATGCATGTTCATGACAATAAAGGTGATTGTTCTTCTTCTTCTTGTTAAATCATGAATTAATTGTGGCTAATCATAATTTTTGGTTAAATTTCACTGATCATGCCCAAGCCTGATTGCCTCCAGACCTGTTCAATCAAGAAATCACTTAAACAGAATATCTACCAGCAAAATCAAGTCGGACAAAAGATCCAAAAAAGCTGCACCAAAGACAATGATCCAAAGAAATTTCAGAACAGTATTTGACATTTATCAGTCTGGAAAGGGTTACAAAACAATTTCTAAAGTTTTAAGATTCCAACGAACCATTGCGAAGAGCCATTATCCTCACATGGAGAAACATGGAAGAGTGGTGAACCTTCCCAGGAGTGCCAGCCTACAAAGATGACCTCAAGAAAACAACAATGACTCATCCAGGAGGCCACAAAGGAATTCAGGACAACTTTCTAAAGATCTGCAGGCCACCCTTGCCTCATTTATGGTCACTGTTCATGACACAACAATAAAGATGATACTGGGTAAAAATGGGATCCATGGCAGAGTTGCAAGGCGAAAACCACTACTGACCAAAAAGAACATAAAGGCTCGTTTGTCTTACTTTTGTGAATTAAAACATGAATGATTCCTAAGACTTTTGAGAGAATATTATATGGACTGACGAGATGAAAGTTGAGCTTTTTGGAAGGTGTGTGTCTCGTTACATCCAGTGTAAATGTAGCACAGCATTTCAGAAAAAGATGAAAGAAAAGAATCACACCAAGTCAAACTTGGTGGTGGTGGTGTGATGGTCTTGGGTTGAATTGTTCCTTCAGGATCTAGACAACTTGCTGTGATTGATGGAACCCTAATTCTGCTCTTTTAACAGAAAATCCAGAATGAGAATGTTCAGCCATCAGTTTGTGACCTCCAGCTGAAGCACACTTGGGTTGTACAGCAGGATCACGATCCAAAACACACCAGCAAGTCAATTTCTGAATGGCTTAAAAAAACAAAATGAAGGTTTTGGAGTGGCCTAGTCAAAGTCCAGACCTGAATCCAATTGAAATTCAGTGGCATGACATTAAAAAGGCAGTTCATCTTCGAAAACCCTACATTTTTGCCAAAATGCAGCCAAAATATCTCCAGAGATGTGAAAATGAAAACGCTTGATTTCATTTGTTGCCGCTGAGGATGGCCCAACCAGTTATTAGATTTAGCCGGCCATTACCTTTTCGCACAGGGCCAGGTAACTTTGAATATATTTTTTCCCTTAATAAATGACCATTTAAAAACATTTTGAGTTCACTTGGGTTATATTTGTCTGATATTTACATTTTTAATTCGAGAAGCAGACCAATACTTTTTCACGGGATTGTATGCCAGAGAGTATTGTTTATATTGCCTGTTTGTATCTGGTTATACAGCGTTTGTGTAACAATATTGATTGTTTTGAGAGATTTAAGTGCTGCGAGTTTCATTCAAATTTTCACTAGCCGTCTATGCTGTTTTTCAATCATTGTGTGTTAGCTTTGAGCTAGCGATTTTTGTAAAGAAACCACGTCCGTGATGTAGTTGAACATTCAAAAAGTGTAATTATTTTGTTTTGTAAGTTAAGTTTTACAGTGAACTTCAACTGGAGTGTAAATAAGCGACTTTAAGCAAGCAACATTCACTCTCCTTGCTACTATGTTAGCACCTTAGCAACCTGTTGTTGTGATCCTGTGGGCTCCCCGTGCCGTCCGGGCACTGCTGGATAGAAGTGCTGGAGCAGAGCATGGAACGGACTGCGGCGTTTCAGTGTCCTTCCTCAACAAGTTGTCCCCATCTTTGTCTCGGGTCGTCTACCAGAAGCCTGGGAGCTTGAGGGTTCTGCACAGGACTGCTATTCACTGTTCCCAGTATTGCGCTCTTCTGGACGGAGATGTCCGATGTTGTTCCTGGTATCTGTTGGAACCATCCTCCCAGCTTGGGAGCATATTTGGTTAAGATGTTACGGTACACTGTTCCTGCTACCTGGTTATGCCGCTCCATGTATGCCTTACCTGCCAGTATCTTACACCCTGCTGTGATGTGCTGCTCTGTCTTTGGGGCTTCTTTGCACAGTCTGCATCTGGGGGTCCTGATTTGGTAGACCCCGGCCTCTATTGATTTTGTGTTTAGGGCCTGTTCTTGTGCTGCCATGATTATTGCATCTGTGCTGTCTTTCAATCCAGCCTTTTCCAGCCACTGGTATGCTTTCTCTATGTCAACCACTTCTTTAATTTGTCCGTGGTAGATGCCATGCACGGGCTTTTCTTTTCATGACAGCCTATCTGCCTCCTTCTCCTTACTGGGCTTCTGTTGCCTGAGGCATTTATTTAGTAGTTCGTCCCTGGGGGCCATCTTCTTGATGTATTCTTGGAAACCTGTTGTTTCCTCCTGGATAGTGCCTGTGAAGCTTACTCGTCCTCGCCCCCTCTCTTTCCGCTTTGTGTACAGCTTCAGGATGCTGGACTTGGGGTGGAACCCTCCCTGCATTGTAAGATTGTAAGGCGCATTCTTGTCTTGATGTCAGTGGCTTGCATCTCTTCGAGTAGCCAGGGTATTATGCCAGTGAGCTATCTGATTACTGGCAGGGCATATGTGTTATCTTAATCTTGCCATTCAGCTGACTATTCAGGATATACTGTATATATATATATATATATATATATATATATATATATATATATATATATATAAACATCAATTGTCTGTACTGCTTTATATATATATATATATATATATATATATATATATATATATATATATATATATATATATATATATATATATATATTATATATATATATATTATATATATATATATTCAACGTGTTAATCATGATTAATTAATTACGAAAAATATTGACGCACATCACAGTTTGCTTTCTAAACAAACGCGGAACCTTTGTCTGTGAGTGCACAATTTCCTGGTACACCGATTACACTGATGAACACATCGAACATTTGCTTAACCATATCTCTACGTGGCTTACGGCTCACACAATGAAGGAATCGGATGAAGGACTACTGGGAGGCAAACCTAACGTAAAAAAACTACCCCATGGAAGCCACGATAAAAGGATGGCAAAAAGGAGTTTGCATACCTACAGACCACGTAGACCCTCCTGTACAATCTAAATGCAAAGCATGTCAGAGCAAGCACAGAGAAAGCCGGAGCTGTTAATACTAGCAGTCACAGTACGGCTTGTCGGCAAACCAAACTCGAGCAAAGTGACCGGATTCAGGACCAAATCTACTAAGTCATCATAGGAGAAAATCACAAGTTCACTGGAAAAGTGGATTGCTCTGGACTGTCGACCACTACTAGTAGTAGAAGATGAGAAAATATGCTACTGATAGCGACATGCAATCCAAGTTGTCAACTGCCATGCAGAAAGACTCTGTTATTAATACAAATTACATCGGCGTCACTGCACGCATTACTCATGTCATAGACAGGACATGGTATCTACAGTCTTTTGCCATGACCACCAGACACTATGCTGAAAACTGTGCAGAGCATTTTCTCTCTGTTACAGATGAATAGGGAATTCTACAAAAGGTAACCAGAACAGACATTGCACAAACATTGATAGCTGCAGCAAGACACCTCCCATTCCAACACATGCTTTGTATTGCTCACATCTTAAAAAGAGCCATCACTGTTAGCCTTGCTGGTAGTTGATTTAGAGATGCAAACTACCCTGAAATGACACTTTAGGTTTCGGTTTATTGACTTTTGACCAGGAAATATTTGTTTTTGTACTGTTTTGTATTGAAATACAAAATAAAAATGTTTCCAGAGGTAACAGTTTTCATATCAATGTCTATTATTTTATTCAGTTAAGCACAAAAATCCATCTAAATTAAAAAAAAAAAAGTTTTTGGGGACAAATATTGTTATATGATTAAAATGTGATTAATCAAGATTAATTAGTGACAAAGCCTCTGGTGAATGAGTCCCCCCCCCCCCTCCACCACTAATATATATATATATATATATATATATATATAAAGTATGTATGTATGCATATACAGTACGTATGTATGTATATGCTCCCCTGGAGAAAACTCCACCAGCCGCCACTACAATACATTTATGAAATTGATTCTACAGAAGCCTCGAGCATGCCATGTTCCTGATTCTCCACTGTGGGCTCAGTCACCAAACATTTTTAGGTTTTTTTTTTGGGGGGGGGGGGGGGAGAGGAGAGAGCAGGACAGCGTCAGATGGACACAGTTTCTGGGTGTATAGAGATAGAGGAGGTCAGTTACGTGTGGTTGTGGCCAAAGCATGGCGGACTTTGAATGTAAGTAGGAGACGTTTCAAGACTACGCAAGACCGATTAATTGGAATTGACAGAAAAGATAAAGAAAAACAATATGTAGCAACCATATTTTTAAAACATATCATTCAATATATCCCCTCCCTGAGCCGTCACCTTATTGTTGTGGAGTGGTTTGTGTGTCCCGATGATTCAAAGAGCTAAATTTTGTTTATACCCCTGGTAGGATCACCCATGGCAAACAAGTCCTCGGTAAGGGACCAGACAAAGAACGGCTCAAATGACCCCTGATGATGGTGAACACAAATGGAACTCAGTTTCCCTTGCCCGGACGGTTGTCACCGGGAGCCCCCTCTCGAGCCAGGCCTGGAGGTGGGGCTCGAAGGCGAGCACCAGGTGGCCAGGCCTACACCCATGGGGCCGTCCGGGCACAGCCCGAAGAGGCAACGTTGGTCCCCCTTCCAATGGGCACCTGTGGGAGGGGCCAAAGGGGTTGGGTATGTAGTGAGCTGGGTGGCGGCTGAAGGCGGGGACCTTGGCGGTCTGGTTACCGGCTACAGAAACTGGCTCTAGTGGCGTGGAATTGTCACCTCTCTGGCAGGGAAAGATCCTGAGCTGGTGTACAAGGTTGCCAAGTTATGACTAGATATAGTCGGGCTCACCTGCACACACGGCTTTGGCTCCGGTAGCAGTCCTCTTGAGAGGGGTTGGACTATTTTCTACTCTGAAGTTGCCCATGGTGAGAGGCGCCGAGCAGGTGTGGGGACTGATTGCCCCTCGGCTCAGTGCCTGTACGTTGGGGTTCACCCCGGTGGACGAGATGGTAGCCTCCCTCCGGCTTGGTGATGACGCCTTCGGGTGGGGTGATGGATCCTGACTTGTTTGCGCCGTGTGGGGCGGTGGGTGGGGTGGGGTGGTTGGTAGGGGGGGTGGCATTGGGTCCCTGCGGCCCCCACCGGGTGGCCAGCTGTCGGTGCACCTTGGTGGGACCAGCGGACCGTCCTGGGTCCCTCGGTGTGGGACGTGTCCCGTCCGCCTGGCTGCTCTCGGGGGGAACCCTGGGCCTGATCCCGCCCCTCGATTGATTGGGTGGGGTCCTCAGCCGCTGCGGTGCAGCCACAGCAATTACAGGACACTTCTGTCAGTCTTTGTGCATGTAAAACGGTATCAATTCACTTGCATGTATCCGCAGACACACACCCCTAGGACTCTTTCACTGGGTGTGGGGTCATGCACTTATTGCGACAAATAACTAATGAATATGCAAATCGCTTGTGTATCCCCTCACTTATACTCTTGTTCTGTAGACTTTTATAATCCACATAATTAATTCCACCACACTTCAGTTGTACAGTCGGGTTCACAAACCTAGTCCTGCATGCTTCTTCTCCTGTCCTTGTCCTATTCTGTCTTGTCCTGTCGTTCCCTCACAGGGTGTAGCACTACAGGCTCATGCAACATCCCGGAAAGCGTTGGTGGACACCAGCGGTATGGGATGCCGTCAAGCTGAAGAAGGAGTCCCATTGGGCTTTTTTGGCCTGTGGGACTCTGGAGGCAGCTAATTGGTACCGGCTGGCCAAGCGGAACGCGGCTTTGGTGGTCAATGCGGCAAAAAATCGGGCCGTGTGGGAGGGGTTCGGTGAGGCCATGGGGAATTACTTCTGGACGGATTCGGGGAAGTTCTGGTCCACCATCCGGCGTCTCAGGAGGGGGAAGCAGAGCATGGTGTCCAGGCTCTCCCTTAGAGATAGGGTGAGAAGCTCGGTCATCCGGGAGAGCCTCAGAGTCGAGCCGCTGCTCCTCCACATTGAGAGGAGCCAGATAAGGTGGCTTAGGCATCTGGTTAGGATGCCTCCCGGATCCCTCCCTGGTGAGGTGTACCATGCACGTCCCACCGGGAGGAGTCCCTGGAGACGACGCAGGACACGCTGGAGAGATTTTCTCTCTCAACTGGCCTGGGACCGCATGGGATCCCCCCCGAAGAGCTAGACGAAGTGGCTGGGGAGCGGGAAGTCTGGGCTTCCTTGCTTAAGTTGCTCCCCCCGGGACAAGGCCTTGGAAAAGCGGAGGAAAATGGATGGTTGGATGGATCATTAAATATTGTTTATCATTGACCATTATAAGGAAAATTAAACTGGGCTCACATTATATCTATGGAGTGTATGGAAGGACTATGTCCAATATTCAATGCTATTGGACATTGTATATCCTATAGCATTGGATATACAATGTATTCACAATACGTCACCACTCTTAGCTGTGTTGCAAAAAACAATTTATAGATATCGAAAGAGTGTTCCCATTTTATTTTGCTTGGCAAAAAAAAAAAAGGCCATATCGTTTTAAAGGTTTTACTTAATGTTTTGGTGTATTTTGATTACATACCATACTACCATTTGCCTTACAATATTGTATATTCAAAGCAAGAGTCATTGTTTATATTGTTAGCATAAATCTTACCTAATTTCCATGAAGACACAGGTGAGAGTTACAGAGGAGGATACATTTTTTATTCATGAGAGCGTGTTTAAAAACAGGTAATAATCACAAACCACACCGTCTACCTATTGACCCACCTGAGTTATAGTAATCTGGATTAAAACATCTGGAACCCAACCTTACTGTCACCAATGAAAGAGCTAAACTTTTGGAGCCTATTTATTTCTACCTACGGCCTCCATAAAACTGATCCCCAATATGGTGAGTTTTCGCACAGTTGATTATCACTTGCATAGGTGTTATAGTGAGCTGGTTAATACAACATGCGACCGTGCCTTGACTTTAGCTTTTGCATCTGGCAGTTTGTCAAGCATTACATAGCAATAGAAACACTGACCTAATTCCATAAATCTGCTGGCCTAAATCACAGGGTCTCTCCAAATAAAGGAGCACTGCCCTTAGAGCAGCAATAGCCACGCCACAGAGGTGTAAATGACACTGCACCACAATGTGCTGTATGCAAATTCTATGATGTATGTCGAGATTTTGTTCCCCAATATCCTGATTTACTGTATACGCTATGCATGTACATTCCAGGAGAAGAGACAAGATTTGTCATTGTCATTCAAAAGTTTTCACAGCACTTTTTTTCTACCACCAAAAATGGGTAGGTTGCAAAGAAAGGGCATCCGGCATAAAAATTGTGGCAAACAGGAGTGACTCGCTGTGGTGACGCTTGATGGGAAAAGTTAAAAAAAAAAAAGCAACGACAACGCAAATGAAAAAGAAAGTCGCATCGACAACTTCATTCTCTTAAAAACACGTCTCGCTTTAAAAAGATAAGATAAGCTTTATTAGTCCCGTAATGGGGAAATTTGTAATAACTTTAATGGACCTTGAAATTTATTGCCACACCACTGATGCATATACAGTACAAATGAAATACAGGCATAACCTCAATGTGCTTATGAAGATTATGAGAATTCAACGAATGAGACATTTTTTGTGAGAAGAGATTGCAAGATTATGGATAAGCGTGTGAGCTCCGTAAAAGCTGCTTCAACAGGACATTGAATTTTGGTCACTATAAACTAGGGCTAGAAATGCAGTGCTGTTAATAATAGAAATCTGTTGGAAAACGGATGAAAGCAAATATTAAAATAATTCCAAAGAAACTTTATAAAACTAGTGGAGAGAGCACATCTGTGTGACTGACCTTTCTCGCTGATGCTTTCCATGTCCACGTCCTCACAGCTGGTGTACTCAGGCGTGGAGCCGCCCTCCTCCTCTGAGCTGCTGATGGACATCTGCCTCTTGTTTACTCCGCGCTTGCTCTTGTACGAGCGCGAAGGGGGCGGCCGCAAAGACTCAGACTGTTCCGAACTTTGAGAGTCCTTCCTCAACAACTTGTCCCCACCTTTGTCTCTTGCCGTGTGTGCTAAACCTGGCTCAAAGCAGCCCTTCTTATCAGGAGGTGCCCGTCCCCCAGGTTCCCCCACGGTCCTTTCCACAGAGTACGCACGATAGTTTTCTGTTTGGGCTTTGCGGTTTCCTCTCCTGGTCAGACGGCTTTCAGTCACCTGCGCTTCACAGCCTCCTCCGTCACCAGGCCCCAGTCCGACCTCGTTAATTGCAAGATCACTGTGTCTACGTTCGTGGCGGACCTTTGATACCTTGGCGTGCATGCGCATCTCCTGTTCCTCCTTTTGTGGCTTAACAGGGTATCGAGCAAGGTTGGGGTCACTACGATAACGGTTCTGGAACTCCTCCTCACGTAGCTGGCGCTCCCTCTGTTCATCATCCTCTGGTCGTCTCCGGTTTCTTTGTAAATGACCCAAGTTGTCTTCCCCATCATTATACTCCTGAGAATGGATCTTTTCCAGCCTGTGAGCATCTCTTGGTTGTCTCTCTCGTCGGTCCCCAGGGCTGACCCTCTCATCCAAAGATGACTGAGATGGCAACTTTCCGGCAGACCTCCGGCCGGTACCATGCCCCAGGCTTCCTCTACCATTCTGTTCATGGTAGGAAACTGGCCGTTTTCTAGATTAAAAATTAGATAATTAGATAATACATTATGGTGTACAGACACACAAACATAAACACATATGCATCCACAATGAGTTTCACTCGTTCTATGTCTTTAAATAGGATTACAGTGACACTAAGAAGCAAATTTACATTTAGCTTGAGGGGCTAGGCATGGATTAACAAATATTTGAAAAATAACGGTGAAGCATCATTAGTGAAGTAGAATTACTGGTCATGAAATCATTTACATTATACAGTTATTTCCACATTAAAAATGTTTACTACTGAAACCTTTGATCCTCCCCCCAAATAAATACAGTGAAGATCTTATTTCTTGTCCAATTTGCCAAAAAATAAAAGGTTAATAAACAAACAACATATAAACTCTCTATCTCTATGTAAAGTCTATATTGTGGTTCATGGTTCATGCCCCCTGGCCCGCAAAATTGCAGATTTTTAAGCAATGGTTTTTATGGTTTTTTTATATTAAGGCAAGGCAAGTCCAAATTTATAGTTGCGAGCCTTCAACGTAACACTAATTGTGGGGGATAGGGACTGGACCAGACTGGGAAGAGCGAAAAGCCGCAGGTAAATAACGCTTTGCTTTCTTTTTTGCTTTTGCGTTTCTGCTTTTCTTTTCTTTTTTTTCTAAAACCCAAACATTCTTGAATAAGCGGATATAAACTGCCACTGAACGTTTTTGGAGTTAGTATTACATGAATATTATATGGTTTGGTTGAAAATGTTTGTTTGAATACATAATGCTTAATCCATTTTGTTTTATGTTTAATTTTTACCGTAAACTTCAACTTGGAGTGACAAAAAAGCTCGAAGCAAGCATGATTTGCTTATTTAAAGGGTCTTCTTCTTTCTCTCAGAGTGATGTTATACAATAGTCTCCCATTTCTTGACAGCGAGAGAGTAATCTGTACTTAGGGATACTTAAAATGTGTGATTTAAAAAATTTAAACATTTTCAATGAATGTGGGAGGGGTAAAACTAAAGAATGTTTTTGGTGGTCTCTCCATATTGCAGGTGCTCCTCGTTGTCACGTCAGTTTGATTTTATTGAGTTCCCTGCTTTCTTTCAGTCAGGGTTGGTTCATTGTCAAATGTCATCTGTCGCTGTCGGTCATGTTTCCCATGTTTTTGGTTATAGTGCTTTTAGCCCTTTTTTTTTGTTACATTGAATTTTGCTGTTTTGACTTTGTTAATTTAGTATCTGTTTGTCTCCATGATCCTTGTTTGCCATTATTGTTTGGAAATAAATCCTCTTTTGAGTTGCCCGCACTCCTGCCGTGGCTCACTGCTTCCCTGCATTTGGGTCCACCACCTCCTTGCCTGCAACCTGCACAAACTCTGACAGGAAAGCCCGGTAGACAGCCAATTTTGAGCTGGATTCTCCCTTTCAACCAGTCAGCAAAGGCCAAATTTCTGTAAAGATTATGATTTATTATTATTATTATTATTATTATTACTTGGTTAAGAATTGAGGCGGCACGATAGCCGACTGGTTAGAGCGTCAGCCTCACAGTTCTGAGGGCCCGTGTTCAATCCCCGGCCCCGCCTGTGTGGAGTTTGCATGTTCTCCCTGTGCCTGCGTGGGTTTTCACCGGGCACTCCGGTTTCCTCCCACATCCCAAAAACATGCATTAATTGGAGACTCTAAATTGCCCGCAGGTGTGAATGTGAGTGCCGATGGTTGTTTGTTTCTATGTGCCCTGCGATTGGCTGGCAACTAGTTCAGGGTCTACCCCGCCTCCTGCACGATGACAGCTGGGATAGGCTCCAGCACGCCCGCGACCCTAGTGAGGAGAAGTGGCTCAGAAAATGGATGGATGGATGGTTAAGAATTGAACCAAAAACTGTTTGGGTGAAAACATAAGTGTTCATGAAAATATTTTTTTTTGCCTTTTATTATTATTAGTTATGTGAGAATCTCTCTTTGAATGTTTTGAACTCCTGTTTGGGTGCCAGTGTTGTTAAGCATCATCTGCTATAGCGGAGGTCTTTACCGATAGTGCTCATCTTCCCAAACGTACATCATGTTGTTCTTATTTTAAGGGAGACTGAATTAAGAGTACCTCTGCACTCTTATTGCTCACATTTTGCTTTGCTTTATTTCAAAGACAGGATTACTCAATTAGTTCCACACGACAGAATTTTTACCAATCTATGAATGTATTATTATACCCATCCCTAATAGCGATACATTCTACATGTAAGCAATATAATACATTTTGTAATGAGAATGTATCTTACTTTTCTCGAGGTGGTACACTTTGGGAGCGAGTACCAGGCATGGTGTCTGGAGCCTGAGAGGCAGTACTGCCAGCAGGCCCCTGTGTCCTGTGTGGCAGTTCTGTATTGCTGTTAGTTGTAGAGGACGGGGCTTGAGACTTGGAGCGGAGTAGCTTCCTATCCCGTTGGACGTCACCCCCTGTGGCTGGGTCATTCAAGGTGGAGCCCAGGCTCCCAGGCCGCACTCCTGACTCTGAAAACCATTCTCCTGATTTGGTGAGAATCTCTTGCTGCTTACGGCACAGGTTGCATACCCACATTACCTGTAGGGGGGTAAAAGGATGTGTTTAGCAGGCTCGTTCTATTAATAACAATAAATGTACTTATTTTCCAAAAGTGTTCGGACGTGCTTTTTTTAACTACTATATTATAAATTAAATTAAAATTAATATTAATAAAGGCAGCATGGTGGGCGACTGATTAGCACATCTGCCTCACAGTGCTGAGGACTGGGGTTCAAATCCCGGCCCCGCCTGTGTGGAGTTTGCATGTTCTCCCCATGCCTGGGTGGGTTTTCTCCGGGCACTCCGATTTCCTCCCACATCCCCCCCTCCCCCCAAAAAAAACATGCATGGTAGGTTAATTGAAGACTCTAAATTGCCCATAGGTGTGAATGTGAGTGCCAATGGTTGTTTGTTTCTATGTGCCCTGCGATTGGCTGGTGAACGGTTCAGGGTGTACCCAGCCTCCCGCCCGAAGATAGCTGGGATAGGCTCCAGCAGCCCGTAACCCTAGTGAGGATAAGCGGGAAAGAAAATGGATGGATTAATTAAATTACTGAATGAAGAGGTCAGGACAACCAGCGCAAAGTTTTTAATATATTGCTGACCTTTTCTCTGAAGCCATTGAAATACTGTACTGGCTTTGATACAGGTGAATGTAAGTCATTCACATAAAAAAGCATTTCATGATAATAACGTCATCATTGGTGATGAAATAAAATGTATCTAAAGTATTTAGGGAGTTTGTTGGTTTCATCTCAATAGACAGATGATTAAAATTGTTTAATTTATGCATTTTAACAATAACTCAGCCCTGCTGCTACACCACATAACATCACACATGATGATTGAGTATCATGGGCAGTGAAATGATCAAATTTGATTCCTCATCCTCTAAATCAGACCCAGAGACAACATTAAATACTCACATGGAAGCATTGTTACAGGATATCGCCTCACTTAAACAGCACAAAAGCAGGATTAATCACCCTCCGTATTTATAATCCCAACATTTATTTCTCAGCAAACCAATCCAGAGCACCAAAGAAAAGCAGTGATCGCTTGTATTCCACAGCAGAAACATAAGTTAAAAACAGGGCACTACTATTAATTCTGCAATCCATTTGATGATGTTTCTCAATCGAAAGCAGGATGGACTTGTAGCAGCCATTTTAGTAGTTAGCATCACGCTTGCCAGAGCACATTCATCCTGAATCCCAGTTGGCGCATGTCCAGACTAATCTAAAATAAATCAGCTGGTAACAAGGTCCACAGTGAACAAGCAAACGTTCAGCCACACACCACAGTCACTCTCATGTCGTTCTCCACCTCTTTACGTCAGAAGAGAGGTTGAAGATCATCTTTGTCCAGTAATCCTTTCAGCTTCTCGCTATTTTTTTTTAACTCATCATCAAATGACAATAAAAGCGTCCAGTTCTCACTTTAATGTAAAGTCCCCGTTCCCCTGTGATTCCTTCATGCATAATGAAAAAAACTGGAGATTAAACCAGAAGGAACCACAATAGAGTATTTGTATAACAATAAACTAAATGGTAAAGTAATACAATATTTTACAATAAAATAAAAAATAAAAATTATAATCTCAAAAAAGTGAAACTAATCTGTCACAAAAGATATTTCATTTGATGAACTCCAGGATATACCAGATAGAAAGTGTGATCCAGCAATCAAAAAGGTATCTTCCAGAGGAAACAAAATCACCATTTTCCTGGTACAGAATTACATTTTTTATTTTATTTTTTTACCTTTGTGGCTTGGTATTTCTTGAAAACTGTAGGATAATATTGGTAAAATTGTCAAAGAATGGTATAGACAATGCCATTACAAAAATAAGTATGCTCAGTTTTAGTATCAAATATTTCAGCTATCCTAAAAATATGAACTAAGATGATTTATATTCAGTTATCAATGGAATGCTTCTATAACAGTGACACATCTCAGTTTTACAACCCAGTAAGAGCATTTGTTCCCATGTTTGTTTTTGTGTGAATGCTTCCATGCATGCACGTGTGCATAGGTGTGAGAACCCAGAAAGAGAGACTCATTAAAAAATTATTGACTCTTGAAATGCTATGCGCTACATGACTTTGCAACGTTGTGTGGACATCGGGGACAGTGCCTCTGGATTGGCAGACCAGGGTGGTGGTCCCCCTTTTTCAGAAGGGGGACCGGAGGGTGTTTTCCAACTACAGGGTATCACATTCCTCAGCCTCCCTGATGAAGTTTATGCAGGGGTGCTGGAGAGAAGGGTCCGTCAGGAAGTCGAATCTCAGATTCATGGAGGAGCAGTGTGGTCTTCCTCCTTGGTGTGGAACAGTGGACCACCTCTACACTAGGGTTGGTAACGATAAACCGATACGACCAGATATCCCTTCATGAAGGACCTGTATCGTTAGACTAGACTGGACTAGACCAGACACACTAGATACAAAATCCGCCAGGAATCCTTAACTACATCAGTTGTAGGGCTGTGGACTGGATATCGCGAGGCTAGGAATTGGTTGCCTGAGGCTTTATGGTTTTCATCTTGTAAAACAAGCACGAGAGGTCTCACGCTCTGCTCCGCAAGTAACGTTATGTTTAAAGCCAAACACAGCAGTGGTGGATACTAGCGACACTACTAGTTGAACTACATTTCTCCGTAGCGTCAGTATTTCAATATCAAATAGCTTTTGAGTAGTTAAGCTAATGTCGTGGTCACAGCGATAGCAAAGTAACGTTCCCCGAGGAGTTGTAACTATTGAATGCAACGTCACGTTGCGTACCTTATTTCAAGTCCGCCGTCGACATCGGGGCCGGCGGCGAAATATGTGGCGCATATTATAAACATGCAGACAATATGGCAAAGGTAGGTACATCTCTGCAATTACCTTGGGCTATCACACAGAAAACTAATGCTTCTTCTCGAGTCCTCGCGGTCCACTTATACGTTCGTAGTGGTACTGTGCAATCCTAAAAAGAAACTTCCGAGAGGACACACAGCCAGGTATATCACGAAGCTGACACAATAATCACCAGTTGAACTAAGCTAGTCATCATGATTTAAAAGTTAAAAAACTTAGTCGGCACTCAGCAAGCAGCAATAAAAAATAAAAAAAAATTAAAAATGGTGGTCCTAGCTTGAATGGTGTACGAGACGACCCCCCATGGCTCTTTAAATACTGTTTGTGGAGAGAAAATCTTCAAAATTGTTGTATTGTTGTGGTCTATTTAAATAATTCATTTGATATTTTAAAAAAGGGTGGCACGGTGGACAACTGGTTAGAGCGTCTGCCTCGCAGTTCTGAGGCCCCGCCTGTGTGGAGTTTGCATGTTCTCCCCGTGCCTGCGTGGGTTTTCTCCGGGTATTCCGGTTTCCTCCCACATCCTAAAAACATGCATGGTAGGTTAATTGAAGTCTCTACATTGTTCCTACCCTCACCTATGATTATTAGGGTTGGGCATCGAGAACTACCGTTCTCCAGGAACCGTTTAAATTAAAAAATTCCGGTTCCCAGTTTCAATCAGAATCAGAATCATATTTATTTGCCAAGTATGTACAAAAAAAAACAAAGAAGTTTGTACGAGAACAGACAGTCAATTGACAGAACACTTTTGAGACCTAAAGAAAAGGGTTGCTAGTTATCTGGTAATGCCGGTACATTTTTTCTTGACAATTGTGCAAAAAGATGCAGTCTTCTAGCACTTAGAGCAGTTCGAATGACTAATATTGCAATAGTCCGGTGCAATGACCATTGTGCAAAGGGCGCCGAGACTTCAAGCAGGTAGTGCGATAATCTGGGACAATGTTGATTGTGCAAATGTTGCAGATACTGAAGGATGCCTCCTGAAGTCCACGATCATCTCTACACTCTTGAGAGTGTTCACTCACACACTCGTCACTGTCCTTGATGAGGCAGATGACAGTGGTGTCATCTGCAAACTTCAGGAGTTTGACAGCCAGGTGCATTGAGGTGCAGTCGTTCGTGTAGAGAATGATGCCTTGTCTTCCAGCCGTGAAAAAGAAGTGGTGAAAAACAACGAAGAAGCTGCATAAACCAACGAAGACGAACATGCACGATGGCGTGCTTGTGCCCAATGGCAGCTGCGGCGAACAAAAGTGTGTCTTAACTTCGTTAAAATTAATGACCAGTCACCTCAGTGCAACACTTGGAATAAGATTACATTGTGCAAAGGAGGCTTTCACGATGTGTAGCGTCTGACGCGCTCCAAGCCTCAGCCTTCACCGCGCGGAGCTTCAGTCAACTCTCAGTCAACTGTGTGATTGAAACAATAAAATATATCTATGCAAACATTGACATAGTTAACAAGATAAACGTGTGTTTTAGCGCTTATTTTAGTCTTCAAACCAACGTAACAGCCGATTGGGGGGGGGGGGGGGGGGGGGGCTGAACATTGGGCTAAAACGTCCCTGTAGTAATATTACATCGTAATGAATTGGGACAAAATTCACATAAACGTTGTCACACTGTCTCACAAACACTAACCTTGTGCCTCATCGGTGGGTAGGGAAGTAATCAGCGTTTTATAGCATTTGGTTCCAACCATAAAAAAAAAATATAAAAAGAATAAATCACCGGTGCTGTGTGAAGTTACTTTTCGTGCCAAAATGCTGCGTTCCAGTGCGTACGATTCAAAGTAAAAAGGTACAAGCTTAAAACAGGAAGTCAAGTTAAAACTTTCACATATAAACCATTTGACGTGATGAAATAGTCTATTTTAACAATGCTAAATTTAACTTTTAGCTGAAACGTCCATTGGGTTAGTTCCACACACACATCATTAGGACACCCTTTATTTTAACCCTGCAAACATTTTTGACCCAGCCCCCTAAAAGAGTCGGACTCAAGAATCGTTTGGAACCGGAATCGAAATAAGGAACCAGAATCGGAACCGGAATCGCTCAAATTCAAACGATACCCAACCCTAACTATCATCCTAGCTGCACTGATGTTAAAATCCAAAAGAACAAACTTGATTGACTGTGGCTGTAAATCCACCAAAGTGCAAGAATTATTCACAAAACCGAGAGAATTTCTGTGAGTTAAGCAGTAGTGATGTGTCAGGCGCGAACAAAATGGCTCTAAGATCCGGATCTTTGAACTAAACGATAACAGGCGGCTCGTGATTGGGAGCCGCTTTCATTGTTCACTTAAAAGAGAGCCCGCACATGATTGGTCAATATGTGTGGCACTGTCTTTCTCTCTCTCTCTCTCTCTCTCTCTCTCTCTCTCTCTCTCTCTCTCTCTCTCTCTCTGACTGCACCTAGCAGAGAAGGGGAGGGGCGGGAGCACACACAGCAGTACACAAATGGAGGAAGGAAGATGAGTGAGAAGCAGAGTAAGGGGTCATAAGAGAAAACACGAAGGTGCTGGTAAGGAATAGTTTTGAAAATGAGTGATAGCAGGAAAAGGAGTAAAATCTGGACATTTTTAAATTTCATTGACAATACAAAGGCAGTGTAAAGTGTGGAGGGAAAAAAAATCTCTTATCGGGCTGGCTGCACAACCTGCTTAGGCACCACTGTGCAATGAGAGGAATAAAAGACAAGCATTTGAACCTGGTATTAATGAAGGTTCCAGTGTGTCTAATGCAACTGTTGCACATTGTAGCAATGTCAGTCCCTTCTGAGAGAACCTTCTCCAAAATTGGAAACAAAAAATAATTGACAGAAGAAACCAGATTAGCTCCTCAAAGCTGATCAACTTGTTTTCTCAATGCCAAAATTAACGATAGATAAGTTATCTTTTTGTTTTTGTTTTCCATATTTTAATTCATGTTTTGTTGTGTTGTGTTTTGCAGCAATTCTGTGTTGTCTCAATTTGAATTTAATAGAACAAAATTAAAAGAATAAAATAAATACCAAAATAATAAAAACAAAAATAAAATATTTATTAGTTGAAGTCTAAATAGTTATGTTTGTTTTTGTATTTTGTTTTATTGTAGCACCAAGTAACGTGAATAAATAAAGCCATATTTGTATAATAAATATAATGGAAAATATTGCACATTTTTACATTAGTATGCATAATTTTACATTCTTTTTGCATCATAAATGAAAAATAACAAAAACAAATCTGAAGAGCCGTTCTGGAGCCAAAAGAGTTGGCTCTTTTTAGTGAGCCAATCCAAAAGAGTTGGTTCTCTAAAAAGAGAAAGCAGACAAAGCAATACTCAAAGCAGGCGACTGGTTAGCACATCTGCCTCACAGTTCTGAGGACCGGGGTTCAAATCCCGGCCCCACCTGTGTGGATTTTGCATGTTCTCCCCGTGCCTGCGTGGGTTTTCTCCAGGCACTCCAGTTTCCTCCCACATCCCAAAAACATGCATGGTAGGTTGATTGAGGACTCTAAATTGCCCGTAGGTGTGAATGTGAGCGCAATTGGCTGGCAACCAGTTCAGGGTGTACCCCACCTCTCGCCCGAAGATTGCTGGGATAGGTTCCAGCACTCCCGCGACCCTAGTGAAGATAAGGGGAACGGAAGATGAATGAATAAATGCTCAAAGCATCCCCATATGTGTTTTAATGAATGAAATGAGAGATACTAGCTTCCAGCTTAAAATAACACTTTATAAACACAAAAACGTATTGAACAATCATTAATAATAGCTTAAGTACTCTCCTGTATTGTGTTTTTAAAGAGCATAACATAAAAACACTAAATGAGTTGAGCTGGGCAATGTATTGCACATGAAGGAGAAGGATGACAAAACAATGTGCCAGTCATCTGGTTAAAATGCATAAGGTCTGAACGATTAATGGCACTTGCATTTCTAAAATGGCAACATGATAACATGCAATGTTCTAATCGAAATATACATGATGTTACAAGGTGGTTATGTGATGTGCATGCGAAAGAGAGCATCTGGTGCTATCAGCTTCTCACGCTGCAAACTATAAGCTTCAACATGAGAGAGAGATCGAGAGCGAGAATGCGAGAGAGCGAGAGAGAGAGAGAGAGAGAGAGAACGTGTCACCGTTGAATGTTAGCGCTAAAGGACCCTGATGGAAATACAAACTTGTTTCACTGCTCAAGCCATATCACATTGTGGAGTACAGTCGGTCTTGTAAACAAATAACTCAACAACAACCTAGTTTCCCTCCATAATAGAAGAAAAGCAAAGGGTAAAAAACTACTCTCGTCACATATTGCAGCAGATCATTTTTAGATAATACTGCACAGTTTCAGGAATTTTACACATACAAGTGGAATGTGAAGGGACGTTTGCAGAAAATAATTGCCATTTTAGTCATTCATAATTTCCCTTTGTGTTTTATTTCCATGCTGTATTCTAATACAGAGACTAAGCAATAATTGCATGTGGTAATTTCAGCAATGCTAATCTAATACCTTTGCTCAGTGCAGTGTACATATCTATCCTTGTTAATTAATGTCATGCACCCACTCAACAATACAGTTGCTACAAACGTATACCAAGTGGTATGACATGCAGAATATTTCCAAATCTATATGTGCTGTAATGAAACAATGATTACATAAACTTTGACTTGAGTATCTGGTGCCACCTGTGGTACAAAATAGAGAAAAGGAAGGGGAACAGGTAATCGAGCTATTTGTTATAAAATGTACTGATGATGCTTCCAAAAATGTTTCAGGGTGGGTGAGGGTTTATGTGTGTTCACAGCCGTGTGTGGTAGGGACCAGCGCTTGACTGCTTTCCACTGGGAGGCAGTGCTCCTCTAAAAACAAGACAGACTATCAGCATTTGTTCATTTTCTGGATGCCATCTGGCAACAAGTTCTAGCACCTGCAACAGCAGAGTAGCTTGTCAGAGAAACCTTTCAAGCACACCTTGTTCTACTTCAATGTCCAGAAATTAATTGGACATGGAAAAAAATCAACTTACCACCGATAAAATGTCACTTTGGAGAAATGTTTAATACATACACTTATAAATGGAATGGAGCCAAGAGAGGTCTGATAGATAGAAATAAATAAATACATAATTTCCCTTGACATTCAAGCTATCAACAAGACCAGCAAATCCCAACCTCTGATCGTTCTGCATTCTTGCCTACTGCCTCGCTGAGCCAGACGGTCACACGAATCCTGGCTTATGTCACCCGGACCACAATCTAATTAACAGCTCCCCTAGAAATACGGGTTTCCATTCATCAAAAACCCCATGTTGTGTAGAACTGAGATGCTGACCAAAAGGTTGGGAGAACCTCTTTCCAAATGTGACTGTTGGAGCCAGATCGACAACAATATATTTATTGGTTAGACAGGCACTAGATTGAACTATTACCCCCGGACCTTGATTTAGGTTTAATCACTGTTTTTTTTTGTTTTGTTCTTAGGAACTCAAATACAGCAATCAACTATTTGTTTTAATATTAAAACATGCACACAAGGTGCTGCCAGGGGCTCTGGGACAATTGATGGAACACAAGCGACACCCGTTGTCGGTGCAGAGTTACTGCAAGCCTCGACATTTACCAACGATTTTCAGACTTTAAATGTCCGCCGTGATTTTACGAACTTTGCATGAATGCTCCTAGTATATATCATGACACCAATGTCAGTAATGATTGCTTTTTCACACGTCTGATGTCAAATCTGTTTGTCAACTGAATCAGCTGAGATGTTTTACCTCACACAACACAAATGTGACACCACAAATATTAAGTGTTTTTAGCCACCACATAAAATTGAAACACGCATTGCATATATAACCAGGGTGTGTGTGTGTGTGACAATGCAGAAGCTGGGAATGAATTCATTAATCTCTTATTTCCAATGGTTTTAAAACCACAAATAATCGTAGGATGGAAATTAATACTAAGAGGTGAGGTCTGTCTTCCTCTTGGTCTCCTGTGCATAAAAGATCGGCGCCCCCTTTGTTCTGTTTCTCCAGCTAGCCAAAGATACTCTCACCACGAGGTGGCAGAGATGCACTAAACCTTCCTCGCCGCACTGACAATTGGGGACCGCACAAGCATTCTGCCCGTGCCCCGAAACTACACTTCTGTGTGTGGGGAAAGCTTGCGAAAAGATCTGTCAGGAAGGAATTTTTAATTTAAATTTTTTTTTCTCCCTTTTTCTTCAAATACACCTGTTCGGCACCCCGGCTCATCCATGTGGAAGACCGACCAACCTGTCTAAGTTCCGTTCTAACTTGAGCGCAACATGTTGTTTCCTAAATACAAATTGGTGCATAATTGGATTATAATAACGGTCACAGAAGTTCGCAACTCTCACATTGTCACCGTGCTTGCTCATTCCACCCTCACATCACGAGTTCATTCTTTCACCCTACATTTTGTTCTTTACGTACATTTGCTTGGAATCTTTGTAGTCCAGTCCCGCTGCCTTGTTTCCCTGTAGTTTTCCCGCTTAGATATAATTAAATTTTCTTTAAAATTCCACTTTTTGTGTCGTTTTGTGTGTTTGAGTGCGTCGTTTTGTGTGTTTGAGTGCAAAAATAAATCTATAACTATTTTGTCCATGTGGCAAACCTTCCAGGATAGAGAGATTGATTAGAGGTTTTCATCACTTTTCCTCAAGTTTATGAATATAAAAAGAGACGTGATGCCCCTTTACGAGACAAAGATAGTTTGATTATAACGTTAAACGTAAATCAAATTAAATGCAGGCGTCGCTTCAGGCATATTCTTTTCCTGAATTAATTACGTTTTTATCAAAAACCAAATACGCTACACCAGAGATAATGAATAAAAACTAGCGGAAAAGAAGACCAGACAAAAAGACAACTGGTCACGGACGATGGTCAACTGAAACATTTAAATTGGCACCAATATGGTACTGGCTGTGTGCCATACATGTGACAGTCTTTTGTATGGTTCATATGTCATGTGGCAATGGAGTATGGAGAAAATAAGTCATTGTATATGTATACTATGGTGTTACAGAGATCAAACCTTTTTGACATGATTTTAAATATAGAGTCAACAATTCAGTCACCTAAAGCATGTATGATAATTTTAAAAAATGGCTCCAGAAGTAAATGAATATTTTACACTGGCAATGGAAGTTTGTGGGTTCACCTGAGGAGGGCAGTCCCGAAGAGATGCACTCACAATCTCAGTAATTTAGAAGAAGCACTGCAAGCACTGCAACGAAAACTGGGCAAATTGATGTGCAAAAGATGTGCGATACCATGTTATTCCCAGTGTCATGACCTTGTCCTGCAGTACCTCGTAGAAGCTCGGGTGGCGCCTTGCACCTCTCTCGCCCTCTCTTTCTCTCTTCTCCTCCATCCATCCATCCATCCATCCATTTTCTGAGCCGGTTATCCTCACAAGGGTCGCGGGAGTGCTGGAACCAAACCCAGCTATATTCGGGCAGGAGGCGGGGTACACCATGAACAGGTTGCCAGCCAATCGCAGGGCACACATAAACACACAACCATTTGCACACACATTCACACCTATGGGCAATTTAGAGTCGTCAATTAACCTGCCATGCATGTTTTTTTTTTTTGGGGGGGAGTAAACTGGAGTGCCCGGAGAAAACCCACGCAGGCACGGGGAGAACATGCAAACTCCACACAGGCACGGGCGGGATTTGAACCCCGGTCCTCAGAACTGTGAGGCAGACGCTCTATCAATGGCATCCTTACATTCCCTCGCTCTATCAATGGCATCCTTACATTCCCTCACACAACAAGTCGCCCTCCTTACCACGAAAATGCAATCCGATCATCCTCCCGTAAGTAATCCTTCCGAGCCCGCAGCCTCCAAGCCTCCCCGCCCCCCGTACAAAGAACCTCACATCCCTCCGCCCGAGCCCTATTCTGTGGCCTTAGGTGCTTGCAGCCAATTCCTCCTCAATTGCTCCCTTGTTTTCAACCTACAACTGCTAAGTTATCCCACTGAAAAATCCAAGGTCGTATTTGTCAGCTTAACGGGCAACGGCGTTATGACACAACTCCTCTCCGGTACTCCAGTCATTTGATTCTTTTCCACCGAACTCAAGAAGGTTTTTCATCACCCCGTTCAGATAAGAGAAGCTACCCGCCACCTCCTTACGCTCACTCACGGCACTAGTTCCGTTGCCTCATATTCCCTAGAATTCTGAATTCTTGCGGGTGAATGCGGGTGGGACGATGCCGCGCTTAGAGGAATCTTTTTGAACGGTCTGTCTAAGCAGCTTAAGGACGCGCTCGCTGCGCGAGATGAGCCCTCCTCTCTGGAGGATCTCAATTCACTTTCCATCCGTCTTGACAACTGGCTACGGGATAGAGCGTGCAAGATCACGTCCACCGTGGGCACGGCACGGTCAGCATCTCACCCGCCTTCTGCACCTCCGACAGCCCCTTTGTCACCCCCCACTGCACCAGATAAGTCCATGCAACTAGGTAACACACGACTAGACCCTCAGGAATATCAGCATCGCGTCACCCAGCGACTGTCGATTTATTGCCGCAAATCCAGTCACTTCACTGCTTCATGTACCTTACGTCCAAAGGACCAGGCTCACCATGACCCGAGAGCGCCGTGGTGAGCCAAACTATTTCCTCAAGCTCTTCTTCCCGTATGACCGTGCCCACTTGATTCTGGTGCAGACGACAATTTAATTCATGAAGGACTGGCACTTCAGCTCCAACTCCCTCTCCAACCACTTCTCCCAAAAAAGTTACAGCCCTGGATGACCGCGTCATATCTCCTGTCACCCAGCAAACAGTTCAATTCACCCTGCTTATTTCCGGTAAATCATTGTGAGAACATCCCTCTTTTTGTCATCCCTTCCCTTGAGACCCACTTGTCCTCTGAATTCCCTGGCTCAAAAAACATAACCGCCATAGACTGGACGCACTTGTCAATCACTGGATGGAGCCCTCACTGCCATTCCCACTGCCTGCTCTCTGCCATACCGCCCTCCTGTAAACCACCAACATCTGCCACACCTGTTGACCTCTCCCGGATACCTGAGGAATACCATGATCTCTCCCCTGTTTTCAGCAAAGACCTGGCCACCCCCCTTCAACCTTTCCTGCCCCGAAAAAAAAGCAATGGAGGACTATATCTGTGACTCTCTGGCTTCCGGACTCATTCTACCTTCCTCATCTCCAGTTGGGGCCGGCTTCTTCTTTGTTGAGAAGAAATATACCACTCTCTGCCCCTGCATCGTCTACCGTGGACTCAATGACTTCACCGTGAATAATAAATTACCACTACCCCTCATTGACCCCTCTTTTGAACCCCTCTGTGACGCCCAGATGTTCACCAAATTGGACCTACGAAACACCTACCATCTCATCTGTATCCGAGAGGGGGATGAATGGAAAACTGCTTTCAATACCCCGCTCGGACACTTCGAATACTTGGTCATGCCGTTCAGATTAACCAACGCCCCCGGAGTCTTCCAATCCTTTATCAGTGACGTTCTCCGTGATATGTTAAATCAGTTTGTTTTTGTTTAATTGGACGACATCCTCATTTTCTCTTGCTCTCCCGAAGAACATCGCAGTCATGTATGCCAAGTCCTCCAGTGCCTCCTTGAAAACCACCTGAATGTCAAACCAGAAAAATGTGAATTCCACCTCTCCTCCATGCACTTCCGAGGCTACATCATTGCCAAAGGACAATTGCAACCTGACCCTGCCGAAATCCAAGCAGTCGTTAACTGGCCTAATCCCACCACCCACAAAGAATTACGTTTCCTCGGATGCGCTAATTTCTACCGCCGCTTCGTCCGCAATTATAGTAGAGTCGCAATTCCTTTCACCAGTCTCACCTCCACCAGCTCGCCGTTCCAATGGACTCCAGCCGCATCCCAAGCCTTCGACCAGCTGCAAACCCTTTTCGACCAGTGCTCCCATCCTATGTCACCCAGAACCCTCCCTCCAGTTCATGGTAGAGGTGGACGCCTCAGATACTGGGGCAGAGGCCATTCTGCTGCGCCCCTTACCCATCTCAAGCCGCCCTTGGTCCCACTTCGCTTTGGATTTCGTCACCTTTTTCACTATTATCGATCGATTTTCGAAGTACATTCATGACATTCCCCTTCCCAAGCTTCCTTCTGCCTTTGAAACAACTAACCTCCTTGTTCTTCATGTTTTTAAACTCCACGGTATCCCCATAGACATCGTCTCAGACCGAGGTCCTCAGTTCTCCCAAATCGTTTGGAAGGAGTTCTGTAAAGCGGTGGGCGCAGCAGCCAGCTTGTCTTCCGGGTACCACCCAGACGGAGCGGGCAAATCAGTCTCTGGAGTCAGCTCTTCACTGCGTTGCCACACGCAACCCCACCTCCTAGAGCTCATTCCTCCCTTGGATTGAGTACGCCCGCAGCGCGCTCACCAGTTCAGCCACCGGTATATCTCCATTCATGGCCTGTTACAGTTTCCAACCTCCGTTATTTAAGGAACAGAAGAAGGCGGTGGCAGTTCCCGCTGTAAAAGATCACCTTAAAAGGGTCCAGTCCGTGTGGAAGGACGTCAGGGCGGCGGAGAAGAATATATAGCTCGCGGACCTTCATCGTTCCCCTACGCCTGATTACAAGGTGGGTCAGACCGTTTGGCTTTCCTCCTGCGACCTCCCACTCCGGACTGAATCCCGCAAACTCACTGCGCGCTTTATTGGTCCGTTCCCCATCACTAAAATAATCAATCCCACGTTAGTTCAATTTATACTGTCATGTACTGCCCTGCAGTACTGTTTTTGGAGCCTGGATGGCGCTTTGCGCCCTCTCGCCCCCTCTCTCTCGCCTCCCCTCTCTTTCAGCACCTTCCTCAAGCCGCGCACCTGTCTACAATCAGCCCTCATCACCACCTACATATAAGCCTGCCTGTTCCCGGAAATCCTCACCAAAGTATTGCAGCTTATTCCAGCGGTACCACGGCCCACTTACCTCACGTAAGGCACACTGTTCCTTGTTTCCCTTTTTGACTCTTGTGTCTCTCCTCGTTGCCAGTATTTCCCCGTGTTCCTGATCCACGTCATTCCTGCCGCCAAGCCAGCCTCCTGTCCTCTCCACTGCCTGCCACCTGTCCATGCCACTGCCTGCCAATGCACCCAGTACCACCTCCATTACCTTCCGAAATAAACTGTTCATCACAATCTATCTGCCTTCGCCTGCTCTTGGGTCCAGCTCCTCTCCATAGGTGACATAAACTTCCACAATCTCTGAAGATTCGTCCAACTTTCCATGTGTCACTACTCAAGCCTGTCTACACCTGCACACTTAGCCCTCCGACCGTGCCCCCTCCGCCCCCCCCGCATTGTCGACAACCATCCAGCCTTCACGGTTTTGCGCATCCTCGATGTGAGGACCAGGGGGAGGAGTCGCCAGTATATGGTAGACTGGGAGGGGTATGGTCTGGAGGAGCGCTCCTGGATTTCCCAGAAGCTCCCTTCTTTCTGACTTTTCTGCGGCTCACCCGAGGAAGCCAGGCAGGACGGAAGGAGGCGTTCGATGAGAGGGGGGTACTGTCATGAGCTTGCCCTGCAGTAGCTCTGTTGGAGCTCGGGTGGCGCCTTGCGCCTCTCTCACCGTCTCTCACTCGCCCTTCCCCTCTCTCTTTAAGTAATCAGCCCATCCTCGGCCGTGCACCTGTCAACAATCAGCCTTCGTTACCACCCGCATTAAAGCCTGCCAGATCCCAGAAATCCTCGCCAGAGTATTAACGTTTCTCCTCCGGTACAATGGCTCTCAAATTGCATGTAAGATACGCCAGTCTCCGATTCCCTGCTGATACCCGTGTTCTTCCTTCTCCACAGTGCTCCCTCCATGTTCCCCGCCATGCTGGCCTCCTCCACCACGCCGCCCAGCCATCCACCTGCTCACGCCACCGCCTGCTGCACGTTCCCCACCTCGACAACTTGCAATACGCCCCAATGATCCGCTTCAATAAACCTTTCTGGGTCCAGTTAACATCCAATCGTGACACCCAGATGGAATACTGTAAATTACCGGTACTGTAACCATATCGGCGGCACGGTGGCCGACTGGTTAGAGCGTCAGCTTCACAGTTCTGAGGACCCGGGTTCAATCCTCGACTGTGTGGAGTTTGCATGTTCTCCCTGTGCCTGCGTGGGTTTTCTCCGGGCACTCCGGTTTCCTCCCACATCCCAAAAACAAGCATAAATTGGAGACTCTAAATTGCCCGTAGGTTTGACTGTGAGTGCGAATGGTTGTCTATTTGTATGTGCCCTGCGATTGGCTGGCAACCAGTTTAGGGTGTACCCCGCCTCCTGCCCGATGACAGCTGGGATAGGCTCCAGCACGCCCGCGACCCTAGTGAGGAGAAGCGGCTCAGAAAATGGATGGATGGATGTAACCATATCAAAAAGTGATGTGTGTACTTGCGCAGCCGGAAGCAATTGAAGTTTCCTAAAATTAGCTTTTCTTTGTAATTATACACATATAAGTGTGTATACGTATGTATGTATGTATATCCATCCATCCATTTTCTGAGCCGCTTCTCCTCACTAGGGTCGCGGGCGTGGTGGAGCCTATCCCAGCTATCGTCGGGCAGGAGGCGGGGTACACCCTGAACTGGTTGCTAGCCAATCGCAGATGTATATATATATTAGGGTACATATTAGGGCTGCACGATATTGGAAAATATATATATTTTTTAAATATTATATTATAATATATATTCTATATTGCGCTGTGAAATAATCCAAGATCAGTGTTGGGAACTAGTTCAAAGGTCAGTTCATCGTTCCAAAAATGAACTACTTTAGTTCATAATTAAAAAATTTCACTGGTCCAAAAACAAACTACTTCATAGTTTGTTTGTTTTTTTCATTACAGTATGTTGCTGACGGGCGGCACGGTGGGCGACTGGTTAGCACATCTGCCTCACAGTTCTGAGGACTGGGGTTCAAATCCTGGCTCCGCCTGTGTGGAGTTTGTGTGATCTCCCGTGCCTGCGTGGGTTTTCTCCTGGTACTCGGTTTCCTCCCACATCCAAAATACATGCGTGGTAGGTTGATTGAAGACTCTAAATTCCCCGTAGATGTGAATGTGAGTACAAATGGTTGTTTGTTTATATGTGCCCTGCGATTGGCTGCCGGCCTGTTCGGGGTGTACCCTGCCTCTCGCCCGAAGATAGCTGGGATAGGCTCCAGCACGCCAGCGAACCTAGTGAGGATAAGCAGTACAGAAAATGGATGGATGGATGGATGGATGTTGCTGACGGGCTCGTACCCTTAAAATACTCGCATTTCATTTCCACATTATTGCCACCCATTTAGTCCACATTAGTAGCCAGCTGCAGCTTTGACCCTACAATCTCAAAAACGTGGAAAATCTTGCTTGAATGGTGTTTTTTTTTATTTTTATTTTTTAAAAAAGCAATTAAAACAAAAACACAACTTGTTTTCCTTCATGGGCAAACAAGAACACACAACACATTATTGTGTTTTCTCCGGGTATTCTGGTTTCCTCCCACATGCAAATAACATGCATGGTAGGTTCATTTAAGACTAAATTGTCCATAGGTATGAATGTGAGTACAAATGGTTGTTTGTTTATATGTGCCCTGCGATTGGTTGGCAACCAGTTAAGGGTGTAACCCGACTCTCACCCAGAGTCAGCCGGGATTGGCTCTAGCACACCCCACGACACGAGTGAGGATACGCGGTGTAGAAAATGGATAGATGGGTGGATCTCACTGGATATATTTGTTGTAAAGTGATAACACCACATGTTTTTCATAGATAACGCTTAAGTGCACATATTGAGGGGGAAATTAGTCTGAAATAGCAACAACTATAAGACACATTGTCCTGTTCAAAGATGAACTGTATCTCAAAAACAGGCAGGGGGTGCATGCACACGCATGAGTTTACGTTATACATTTATATCAAAGTTTACTTTTTTTTCTCTGTTTTAATTGGCATGCCATCTTAATGCCAATCTCCAATCCCAACATTTTAAAAGATGTATACAATTATCCATGTCCCCTGAAACGTCCCAATGTGGCACTGTTATGCCTACAGCCATCGGAAGAAGGGTCAGGATTTTTCAGAAGAGTCATTGCCCCTGTAGAGATCCTATGTCACTGCTCATGGTCATTTTGCCAGTTGACTTTAAGGGTCTGCATTCATTCTCAGAACTAGATAAATGATGTGGTCCACTACCTTGGGACACATTGTTATTCATAATCTTCTTTAAGACAATTGGACTGGATTCTGATCCTCATGTCTGCGAATGAATACAGACTAAAATGTGGAGGGGGTAAATCATGAGACTCATGCAGCAAATCCATCACCCAGGAAGCCTTACCCTGTCCTTTACTATGATACACTTTGCAGGGGGAGGAGAAAGACAATAAACGTAGTATTAGTCATGGGTTAAACTTGTGGATTTTGAGTACAGGAGTTTCCACTCCTGACAAATACACAGTGACAAAATATGGACTAACGCTGGAAACTAATGCATCAAATTGTACACATAGTAACTCTCCTACACACACATCTTTTGCCTCTGCTACTATTTTTCAAAGATGATTCACTTTTAAAAAATAAGTCAATATTGCATCACTGGACAAATGCAGCCCGTGGTTTCACTTAGAAGAGACACACACATTACAGGCACATCACACATAGAACAAAAAAAGATGCTAACCACTTTGTCCTCCTTTGTGGCATGCAGTCCAGGTTGCAGTGAGAATTGGAAGGAGTGAGTAGGGAAGTGGAGCAAAAGAAAGAAAGAAGGAATCCAATAAAAGAAAAGGATATGTCGAGGTTAAATTTGTGATGATACAGTAGACAGATATGGGGAAAACAAAGAAAAGTAAGGTAGAAAAGGGGGAGAAGAGGTGTTGCAAACATTTGTTAATTAAATCCTGCAAAATAGAGATCCCTTCACATTTAGTGAAAGACAGATGTAAGTGGATGGCATGTATATGAACATTGACAGGAATGGCTGCAGTCATACATGTTTGTCATGACCTTGATTTGATATAGGGCTGGGCAATTAATCCATTAAATCAATAGATTTGAGTTTATTTGTCTGGAGGAAATGTTTTCATCTTTTTTTATTATGCCGCTTCCATAGTTCCAAGCCTGTCCTGGCTGATGTGCACTGCTTCCACTAACAACATGGCTGCGGGCTGAGCTGAACTTGTTTACAAAAGCACAGTAAGTGTTGCCAAATTACCGACTCTAGCCAACGATTTTTTCAACTAGCAACTTCAATTTAAGCTAAGAAACAAACAACATGAACTGAATTGTTTACACATCATTTTCCGTATGACAAGAAAGGGAGCCCAGCGGAAGGCACTCACGGAGTCAGTTGCGCTGAACATTAGTACCAGACATGGTGTGCATTTACACATTGTAAAAAAGCAGTTAGTTATCCAAACTTTTGAACCGAGGTATGTGCTTCCAACCTGCAGAAGTTGCCTTGCCTCACCTGTGTAACTTTACCTGAGAAAACACCATGAGATAGCTGGAGGGAGTGTGGCGTTACTATGTACTAGACAACCTATGGACCAGCTGATAAATGCAGTTTGATAGCTCATTTTATTATGTTAAGTTCCTGACCATTTAAAAGGTTAATTTATTAAGGATTGTTTCCATACATGTTTTGACAAAAGGGACATTTTTACCCAAATAATGCACTTACTATCTGTATAGGAATTGTTTTTTTTATTATATTTATGATTATTTCTGTATAAGTCGGTGCAAGTTAATGATGGGGGGAAAAAACTTGGTATTCAACTATCATGAGAAATAAAACAAATCACACAAGGGGGAACAAAACAAAGAACAACATTTGTTTTGAAAGTCATTGTCATTTGCTGTTTCAGTAAGCAAAGAGAAAAAAATTAAAATGGGAAATATTTTTTGGGTGAGAAAAATAAGAGTTTTAATTTTAAGGTTTTAAGTTTGACATTATCATGATGTGTCACGGTGTTTGTGCAAAAAGACATTGGGACTTATCAAAATGACATTGGGACTTATCTTGTATTATTATCTGTGAACGCCTGCACACATATCTTAAATTTTACAACTGCTCCTTCGGAATACACTACAATGAAAATGGTATTTAAAAATCTTCATCACAATGGCTAATTGCTTTAATCAATATTAAGTACTGTAGCTCTATAGAGTAAAAGCTGTAAAATGTGAAAACTTGACTTAATTAAAAAGGGTATTTATGCTTGAGTATGCTAGGATAAAGCTTTCTTTAGAATTAGAATCAGAATAATAATCCTCTTTATTTGCCAAGTATGTCAAAAACGCACAAGGATTTGTCTTGGGTAGTTGGAGTCGCTCTAGTACAACAAGAGACAGCCATTTTGACAATAAATACTTTTGAGACATAAAAACATTAAAAAAAACACTACAGAGAGTCACTTAGCCTCTAACAATTTAATGGCAAGAGGGAAGAAGCTGTTGGAATGTCTGCTGGTTTTAGTTTGCATTGATCAATAGCGCCTTGCCTGAGGGAAGGATCTGGAAGAGGTGGTAACCAGGATGTGGAGGGTCCAAGAGGATTCTGCACGCTCTTGTCTTAAGTCTGGCAGCATGCAAGTCCTTAAGCGTGGGTAAAGGGGTACCGACGATTTTTCTGGCAGTCATGATTGTCCGACTGCAGTTGGAGTTTGTCCTTTTTTGTGGCAGCGTCAAACCAGACTGTGATAGATGAACACAGGACTGATTTTGACACCTGCTGTGTAGAACCGCCTCAATAACTCCTGTGGCAGACCGTGCTTCCTCAGAAGCCGCAGGAAGTACTTCCTCTGCTGGGCCTTTTTGATGATGGCGTTGATGTTGGTCTCCCACTTGAGGTCCTGAGACCTCAAGTTGAGGTTTCCCTTGAACTTGAAGGTTTAGGCACCAGATAACACTTGATATATAGTATCTCTCTGTGTGCTGTTTAATTATTACTGCCATTAAAAAATACATAGTGTTAAGTATAATACCAAAAGCAAAATGATGAATGGATGTATGGCCCAATTTTCCAGCATCAAACCATCAGTTTTACTGCAGCTTTTAATTTTTTTCCAACCATGATCACATCACAATAAATATGGGCTGTATGAATATGAGTACTTCAAATACCATTTTGGAATATATAATCCCATCCATGTGCCATCCACTTATTGCAGTGGGGGGACTGCATGTTCCAATGATCCTAGGAGCTCAGGGTAGGGTTACCCAGGGAAAATAGTATATAAGTGAGGGAACAGACGAAATGCTGCTCAAGACCCTCTCTAATTAAAAATAAAGTGGTCCTCTCTGGAACCAAGAGCCTGGTGGCTAGGCCTCCACCTATGGGGCCATGCTGGGAATGGCTTGATGGGTGGGCATGGGTCTCCGTTCTCATGGGCTCAACATCCACGTGAAGGGCCAAGTGGGTTGGGTGCAGTGTGAGGTATGTGGTGGCCAAAGGCAGGCACCTTGTCGGTGTGATCCCTGGCTACAGAAGCTATAGTATTTACACTTGGCACCAGAGCATCCGAGGTGTTGATCGACTTTGTGGTTATATCACTGGGTTTATGGCTGGATGTCTTAGACACTCGGGTGAAGAGAAGAGCGGCGCAGTCAACTGATCACCATTCTATGGTGTGTTGGCTCCGCTGGTGGGAGATGCCAGTCAGGCCAGGTAAAATAGAGTTTCAATTAAGTGGGTGCTCTGGGAGTATGGGGTACGGAACCACTGACATGAGTCAGTCAGTCCCTATACAACCAATGTAAGATTTGAGCTTCATTGCTAGCAGTAAGTTGATGTGGTTTCCAGTGGGGGTTGGACTCTGCAAATACTACCCCTTGTCACCTATTGTGTTGTAAACTTTACAGAGAGTTTCTAGCCACAGCTACGGAGTTGAGGGAGGCTGTTTTGGTGGCCTCAGTATTGTGTTGTTGCTTTTTGCAGTGGTTCTCTCTCTCGTCGGTGCGTGATCTTCACTTGACTAAAAAAATAGTCCCAAGATTACCACCATTCCCTCCACTCGTGTGTCCTCTTCCAGGTTGCATCTTGTTTTTCCCAGTTGTGGCTGTATCTTCATTTTTCTTAAGTCACATTTGATCAAGCAAGATTTCTGTCATGGAGCACTGTTTTGGTGGTCTCGGTATTGCTTTGTTGCTTTTGGCAGTGGTTCTCTTAGCTTTCATCAGAGCGTGAAGTTCATTTGGAGCCAGCTATGTGTGAAACAGTTGGGATAAGAATCAGCACCTCCAAATCTGAGCTCATGATCCTGAGCTGCGAAAATCGCCTTTTCAGGTCGAGGATGAGCTCTTGCGTCTAGTGGAGGAGTTCAAATCTCTTGTGGCCTTTTTCATCAGTGAGGAAAGAATAGAGCACAAAATCAACAAGCTGATCGGTGCAGCGGTGCGGACTCTGCATTGGTCTGTTGATGTGAAGAAGCTGATGTGAAAGACAAATCTCGCAAATTACTACTCTACAGTTCCACCCTCACATGGTCACAAGATGTGGGTAGTGACTGAAAAAAAAATACTCTGTGAAGAAAAAGATCCAAGAATACAAGAGGCTGAAATGAGCTTCTACCACAGGGTGTTTGGTCTCCGTTAGGCTTGGTACATACACACACACACACACACACACACACACACACCTGTAAATGTAATCGGACGGTTTTTGTCCCAATTTTCCAGCTTTCCAGACCATGGATGACACACACCAGATTATATTCTCATGTGTTATAAGATTATACTGCGGTGAATTTGCACTGGCTACTAGGACTCAAACGAGTCAGGCTGACAATCGTAAATATTAAATGTGTTCAATAGTTACGACCAAATATCTTCGCATGCAGGGAAAGACTACAACTCATGAGTCATGATTTTGTGAATTTGTGAATTATGCAAAAGAATCAAAATCAGGTAGCCAATCAAGAAGTGACCAGACTCTGGGGACGGGTCCACCTCCCGCACTCTGGGGCGGCTAGTGGGCGCTGACTGGGATGGGTTGGGGGGTGTTCCGGGGGCGGTGGTACTGTGGGGCTGGGTGTGACGAACCTCTCTCCCTGTGGTTGTTCCCCCCGATGGGCCCGGCCTGCAGGAGCCATGCCTCTTAATCACTCACTCAGCACACACACACACCATTCACTGTACATATTTATTCACCAATCACATCTGGGCACGCACACATACTTAGGGTTTCTTGGGGGGCTGGTGCAGGGTCAGGGGGATGTGGGCGTCGGACCGGGATTCAGTATGTCAGTGCTAGTTCCCAGTCTAGACGTTTAGCGACACCTTACCTGCCCCCCAGGTATTTTAATGCATCACACACACCCATCCCCTGTTTTAATGCACTAGATACACTGATCTCTGAGGGACGGTGGTATTTGGGTTCGGGGAATTTGGCTGCGGGGCAACAGTGTCCGACAGCCCTACCCTCACCCCCATTCTCATGGGCCACTCCAGATTTTAATGCAGTACACCACTCAAGGGCCACTTATTCACGGGGTAGGGCCAATGACTGCCAGTTGGGGACCTGGCAGCCATAGCAACAGGGGGGGAGGTGGGTTTCTTGGGCTCCTGGGCCCTCTGGCTGGATGGCTGCTCGGGGTGGGGGCTACCCTCTCATGGCTGCTCTCCAGCCCCCCTTACCCACCTTATTGTTCCTCTGTTGGGCATCCCTATCTGCCACCCTTTCTACCTAATAGGGGACACTGTCTCGCCCTCTGGCTGGGTGGGGACTGGCTACATTGGCGGGTCTTGCGAGTTGGTGGAGGGCATCTCGTTCTCCTGGGGGTGGGGAGAGTGGTGGTGGCCGTGTGCGTGGGGCGGTGGGGTGGCTTTGGGTTTTGGGGCGCCTCAGTGGGGCCGGTGGACCACCCTGGGTCCCTCAGTGTGGGTGGTGTCCCGTCCACCAGGCTGCTCTCGGGTGGGCTCCTGGGCCCGACCCCATCTCTCGGGTGGGTGGGATGGTGTCCTCAGCCCCCGCGGTGCAGGCTCAGCAAGGACAGGTCACCTCTGAAGGTTACAGTGCATGCGAGACGGTGTCACTTCACTTGCATGTGTCCTCAGATACTCACTTCTGGGAATTATTCGTTTGGTGGGGGGCCACACACTCATTGCGATAAACAACTCATAACTATGCGAACTTCCTGGGTTTCCCCTCACTTGCACTCTGTTTCCATCAATGTTTAGAGTTTGCATAGCCACTCCCACCACACTGCAGTTGTACAACCAGGTCCACTGCCTCTGTCGTGCATGCTTCCCCTCCAGTCCTTGTCCTGTCCAGTCCTGTCCGATATTGTCCGGTCCTTCCTTCACCAGGTTTAGCACTACTGCCCATACAACACTCGACTCTGATGTGTCATTTTACTAGGCATATAATGATTTATTTTTCTCATCTTTCTTAAAGCTAATGTCCTGTCTTTTGTTTTCTTCTCTTCCTATATTATTCATGTTATCTTTTTACTCTCTCCCTGTTGTTTTTTCTGTCACGCCCCTTTAAAACTTTGTTCTGTCCAACTGAATTTTTTAATAAAAATTCAGCAAAATACAAAGAACCATAGTGTTAAAACAGTTCTGGCATAAAAGGGATACAGATCTTCCTTTCTGCTTGACCAAACAGCTGTACAGGACAAAAAAAAAAGCGTCCAGACTGAGGAACAATTAAACAGCCCTAAATTAAAAAAAAAAAAAAACATGTCCGACATGAAACACAAAGTCCGGTCGACCTCGGAAATTGGAGGACCAGCTTGTGGAGTTGTGGAAATCCCTCAAGTGCTTATTTAACATCTCTGTAGAATATAAAGTCTGCTTTATCCCTGTTTCCAAGATTTTTAGCAGTCTTTTTTCCCCCCCTAAGACAAACAGCATTCCTCTCCTGTCCTCTTTCAGGTTGTGGCTCGTTTTTCCCGGCTGTTGCTTTTTCTTATTTTTTGTTAGATCATGTTTGATCAAGCGACATTCCTTCTTGGAGCACTAGACTTATGATTGGTGGTGGAACAGAATGTTTTTGTACAGTATGTGGTGTGCTGTGTTTAGATTATTGGAGCACAACACACACTGTATGATAAACTGTTAAATGCCTTATTTTTATCTCCATGTGTGGGGCACTGGGGTCAGTAACATAAAAAAAAAAAAAATTCTAGGTTTAAAAAATCCTTGTGTGTACCAGGCCTCAGCGTTAGGGTGAGAGTTATGGTTATCAGGGGCTCATCGTAGAGCCACTGCTCCTCCACAGTAAGAGGAGCCAGATGAAGTGGTGGGGTGGTGCATCTGGTTACAATGCCTCCCAGATTCCTCCCTGGTGAGGTGTTCCAGGCACACCCCACCAAGGAAAACCCAACACACTGCAGAGACAATGTCCCTTGGCTGGAATGGGAATCCCTCAGTATTCACTGGGAAGAGGTGGGCAGAGGGAAGTCTGGTCCGGAAATCTGTTTCGGCTGCTGCCCTCTCCACCCGACCCTTGGTAAGTAGAAGATCGATGGAAGGATAGACAGATGGAAGAATGCATGGACGGATCCATGGATGGATGAATGCATGATGGTAAATTAAAGATTTTTTCATTAAATTCTTTTTGAGATGATATGTTAGCAGTCAATTCAGTGTTCACAAAGCACAGCAAGCATACAGGTGTCTGTATGCACATTTTCAGACCAATTTTGCCAAACTTCAAACCTCCACAAACCAACCACTAAAAAAATTTGAAACAGTCACAGTTTCAACACGTAACTAAAATAATTTATTCTGCATCTTCAAATCATCACTCACACACTTCTGCATCACCTAATCGACTCCCCAAGCAGTTCTTGGACAACCTCGGAATCGCCTCCCGGTTGGTAGGTAAGCACCTCTTATGGGAGCCATCCAACAGGCATTCTAATCAGATACCCAAATCACCGAATCAGGGTAGATTACAAAGAGGAAAGGCTCCTCTTTTGAGCACCTTAAGCGAGCCATACAACCCACATTATTGACGATACCACACCATTCTGCTTCAGTAATTCTGTTACTCTCACTTGTGAAGAAGGCCTCCCGATACCTGAACTCTCTGGGATGATGTCTGACATGGGAAGGGTCACGATAACACTCATTCCAATCATTTCAGACTCAGCTAAGAAGCTAAATCAGTGCCTGCTGTAGACCATCATCCGACCTAATAAAAGAATATATATTGTCAGTGTGGGTTGGTCAAATAGAGGTGCTAACGCCCTAGCACTGATAGTGTTCACCACATTACTTTACTTGAAGACAAAAAGTGAAATGACCAATAGACTTTACACCGATTTTATTGGGGTGATCGGTATCGGCCGATATTTAGCATTTTATGCTAATCGGCTTTAATGTCATAATTCACCGATCCGATCAATGACGTCATTGATCGGCTCTGCAAAAGACATTTACTCCGCGTCGCTGCGTGCACAGTATATTTGAATCCAAAAGCTTATTATTTACTTTACTTTTTAGCCTTGTCTCGTGTCTTTTGATGTAGTATTGGAAATATCTGACGGCCAATAAAGTTATTAATTTTTTTTTTTTTAAAAACATGTCGGCGGTGTGGAACAGACAACATGTCTGAGACAGACAACACGCAATGCCCGGATCAAACTACAAGACAAATTAGCTCTTTCACGATTGCACTGTCAGACTACTGCAATAAAATCTTGTATTCCGATACCACCGCATCCCGTTTTTTACGATCATTGGGCTTTGCCATGTCAACTCAAATGCGACCGGAGACACTCATTACCGTGGTGACGACAACAAGAGTGGAGCAAAACCACTGTATTATAAAAACAAAATGGGGGAAAACGTGTGTTGGTGGTCACCGGTGCTCAGGACAGGAGAGGACATTCGTTTAAGGCTTGCTTGAGGTATGTTCACGTACTTTTAATACGATATGGCTCGCAAGCAGGAAACAAAAACGATATGTAGCCAAGCAAGCTAGTGCTAGCGCTAACGGTTCTACGTAAACATGCCGCCATTCTGTCGAATCATGCTGTAAAGTTTCGGTGTGGGTGAAGTAATTTAATTGCAATAAAGTAATTTAAGTTACAGTAAGTTAGCACCCATTATTTCTATCATGTAATGTTGGTTTGACCTGACAGTTTAGAATACACGAGCTGACTCGAGCAGTGATTTCCAACCTTTATGGAGCCAAGGAACATATTTTATAATAGAAAAATCTCACGGCACACCAACAGACAAAAATGTCACAAAAAGTGGATACATTAATTACTGTATTTACTTCCTGCCATCTAATAGAAGAGCATTCATTTGTTCTGTCTGTCACTATGCGTCACTCGCATAAATAGAGGGACAAAGATATACATGATTTATCCTTCCATCCATTTTCTAAGCCGCTTCTCCTCACTAGGGTCGCGGGCGTGCTGGAGCCTATCCCATCTATCATCGGGCAGGAGGCGGGGCACACCGCGAACTGGTTGCCAGCCAATTGCAGGGTACATACAAACCAACAACCATTCGCACTACACATTCACACCTACGGACAATTTAGCATTGTCAATTAACCTACCATGCATGTTTTTGGGATGTGGGAGGAAACCGGAGTGCCCGGAGAAAACCCACGCAGGCACAGGGACAACATGTAAACTCCACACAGGCGGGACCAGGGATTGAACCCCGCTCCTCAGAACTGTGAGGCAGACGCTCTAACCAGTCGCCCACTGTGCCGCCTACGTTTTATTGTAAATATAATTTTTTGAGCAATTAAGTACTCAAGCAGATGAGCAGATAAAGTAGTATATTCGCTAATATACATGGATAACCAGTTTCAAGATATACGGCAGTTTTAAAATGTCAAGGTTTCAAAACCGCTTAGACATTCCAGCAGAAGTATCAGCTGTTTTTGTTTTGTTTTTTTGGGGTTTTTTTTGAGCCGCCAGTGCAAGCAAAGTGATAAGACCGCTGCCCTTCCTGCTCTTGGGGCCATATTCTCCCGTTGGTGCATAAGTCTACATTTTACACGCCTGGCTTGTACGCTGTCAAGGTGCGCTGATTCTCCCGTAATTACTTCTGACACACCCACCATGCATACCAGGCGAATATGTGCGCACCAACGCAAAAGGTCTGATTCATTGAAGTCTAAGGCTCGCTGGAATTACCAGATCGTGGAGTTTTCCTGAGACACAAGAATGCCATAGAAATCCATTTGGGAAATATGTCACACTTTAAACGTGAAATTAACTCATGTAGCGCATAAGTCAATCATTGTCAGTGAGATGTGTGCACTCCTTCATGTAACAGGCTATTTTAACGGAGCCTGTTTTTTTGTATTCTGTATTTTAAATATCCAATAAAAGTAATTCAATCGGAAATCACAATACTGTGCTCATAACTGAACACACTTTGAACGGCCGTTGGGCACTCTGTGAGTGGGCCAGATGTCTCCAGTAACATCAGCGCAAGTCAGCCACCATGCCTGGCGGACCGTCGCCGGCAGTCGGAGCACGGGAGCAGTTAACTGAATCAAAACATGCAATAGGATGTTTCGCTTTTCCGGGACACTTGACTTACTACATGCCTAAGAAGTGCAGATGAGGAAATAGACTTAAGTCTTTGAGAGAATACGCGCTCTGCCAGATATGAGAGGGAACGCCCACACTTCAGGGTTGCTCCTTGCTCTAAATGCCCAGGTATGCAAATGATACAATTAGGTGAACGGCGGAATGGGCACTGTTAGAAAAGTGCAGAGGTGCGCGCCTTTTCTGACTTAAGCATATGGGAGATGGCTCTTTCAAACCAGGGGCATTTCCTGTCCAGAATTTGGAGGTTATTGTCTTCGAAGGAATGTCCATTATTCTTTAGATGCAAATGAACCGCTGATTCTGGACTTAAAGAAGCCGGCCATCGATGCTGCGCCATGAAGTGGTTGCTTCATCTTTCCGATGCAGAGATCGTTGCACTCCTGCATTGCACCACCGAAACAACATTGCTGAGTTTGCTTCTTGGGATTTTGTCCTTGGGATGAACCAGTTTTTGTATGAGGGTGTTGGTCGGTGTGAAATACATTGGTATATCATGTTTGGAGAAAGTTTCTCTGACAAAGCAGCCAGGTAGGGGACCACCACATTTCACCTCCTGTTTCTGTCTTCAGGTTCACTACACCCGAGCCTGAAGACAGAAACAACTAAATCTCTCCCCTAATCTGACCAGTCTTCCAGATCAGCCTACATTTGTTCACAGTGTGAGTCAAGGCTAGTTCGGTTGGTTGGATCCTGAGCAGATTGGGCACCAGCAGGCATAGGGTAAGTCTCATGGCCATCTACACCAAGGAGGAGTCCTCAGATTGAATGGAAGAAGCGCAGGTCTTTGAAATAGCACAAACATGTATACTGTAAGCACTGATGCCCTGCTGATTCATCTTAACAGTAAAAATTGTCTTGACCTTGTCTTGAATGTTTTATTTCAGTTCATACATGACATACAGAAGGCTATGGAAATTATAATAACTATCTGTTTATTTCTTTTGAGACATTTCATGATCCCAAAGTGGCCGTAAACAATTATGAGGCTATTGAGGTCCAGAACTCTGTAATTATTTATTATTTTTCCCTACATTCACGTTTACTTGATGTATGGATGTGAAAAGACAGAAAGTTGTGCAATGTCATGAGTTGTGGCTGAATTGGTTCAGACTGTACGTGCAGGTATTTCTAAAGTTTTAAAGTCTGATCAAATTAAACTGAATTGTAATTCTTATTACATTGAATATAGTCGAAAAAGCAACATAACATCTAATCTAAACTTTAAAAGTTGAAAGTCTGTCCAAATAATATATAGAACAACTGCGAATCCGGCACATTACGTTCAACCAGTTTCCCTCAGGTAAAATAAACATTGAACCTTATTTCGAATTACGTCTGTGTTTTGTTTTGATTTTTGTTCTTATTTTGTTGTTTTTGTAAAACTGTGCAGCCATCACTCTCATACTGTCCTGTGTTTCGTTTGGACACACAGCTTGTGGGATTAGCCACTGCCTTACATGCTTGCATGATGGGAAAATGCAAGAGACAGAAAAACACAGATGTCAGATGTGATACATGAGCTTTTGCATTCAAGTGAGGTTCAGTTTTTCAGTTTTTTAACCATTCCCAAAAACGAATGAGCCTAATGGCAACTGTTGTAGTGATCCCAAGACATTTCTCCAATACCCTTTGGTCTCGCCAAAGTTTGACTAGGAAACAAAGAAGCAGATGCTAAACTCACAACTGAACAGCAGCTAAAGCAGAAATGAAGAGTATGTGAGTGGGAGTCTGAAAGCGATAAAAGAGATGTTTTGTATTCTCACATTGTTGGAGCGCAGGGAGACTCGGCCCCCACAACGGGCACAGAATTTGGTTTGGCAGTAGGAGCACAGGTGACCACAGCCATCCGCAAACTTGGTCTTACGGCAGATGCCACAGGTGGGTGCGTCATCCTTCTGTTGTGTCTGCTGACGCCGTGTCTCCGCGCCGATGCGCCGCACCTCCTGTTTATAGCTCTCAAACTGCTGGTGCAGTGTTCTGTGAGAAAAGGAGAGGAACTTTTGGTACATTCGACAAACGTAACAGAGATACTGTCAAAACATTCTCGTAAATAAAAGTGATATATTTTTTAGGAATAAGTGAATGATTTGCCCAAAAACAGACACATACTGTCCAATTAACTGAGATTTTTGCTCAGTTTCACTCTGAAGCATAAACCTATGATTCACTAAGATCCCAAATAGCAGGTCTTAAATTTAATGCTCACTCACTCTAACAGATTGTGTGCACTGGTGGCAACAGGTGTAAACGTGATGGTACCCTTGTATTTAAAAGATTAGTTTAGGTAGTGCTGATAGTTTTCAATCATGGAACATTTGGATGAAATAGGAAGTGTTAGTAGAAGACACAGAAATTACACAGATGCTATGAAATTTGAAAGGAATTTTGCTATCGGTGACTGGCTCCAAGTCAGTCCTGAGATCATTCAGAAGTTGAAAAAATGCATTGCTTATCATTTTTGTTTCTGGCATTTAAATGTTTTTTACACGAGCTGAACAAGAACATGGTCCGAGTGGACCATCTTCCGCGCCTCCATTGCTGAGCCGGCCGACCGGAGCTGTGGCCGTAAGGTAGTCGGTGCCTATTGTGGCGGCAACCCTGAACCCGTTGGTGGACACCAGCAGTGAGGGATGCCGTCAAGCTGAAGAAAGAGTCCTATCGGGCCTTTTTGGTCTATGGGACTCCTGAGGTAGCTGATAGGTACCGGCTGGCCAAGCGGAATGCAGCTTTGGTTGTCACTGAGGCAAAAACCCGAGCGTGGGAGAAGTTCGGTGAGGCCATGGAGAAAGACTTCCTGACGGCTTCGACGAAATTCTGGTCTACCATCTGGCGTCTCAGGAGGGGGAAGCATTGCACCATCAACACTGTGTATAGTGGGGATGGGGCGCTGCTGACTTCGACTCGAGACATTGAGAGTAGGTGAGGAGAATACGTCAAAGACCTCCTCAATTCCACCAACACGCCTTCTCATGAGGAAGCAGAATCTGGGATCTCTGAGGCGGGCTCTCCTATCACTGGGGTTGAGGTCACCGTGGTGGTTAAAAAGTTCCTCGGTGGCAAGGCCCTGGGGTGGATGAGACTCACCCGGAGTTCCGAAAGGCTCTGGGTGTTATGGGGCTGTCCTGGTTGACATGCCTCTGCAACATCAGGGACAGTGCCTCTGGACTGACAGAATGGGGTGGTCCGCCTTTTTAAGAAGGGGGACCGGTGGGTGTGTTCCAACTACAGGGGAATCACACTCCTCAGCTTCCCTGGTAAGGTCTATTGTGGGGTGCTGGAGAGGAGGGTCCGTCGGGAAGTTGCTCTCTGATTCAGCAGGAGCAGTGTGGTTTTCGTCCTGGCCGTGGATCAATGGACCAGCTCTACACCATCAGTAGGGTCCTCGAGGATGCATGGGAGTTCACATCCATTTGCTCTCTCCACATGTGCGGCAATACAATTTTGAACTTCTTGAAGCAACTGGGGTTTAATTTTATTGACAATATCGTGGCAGATATGAATCATGTTGTGAGTCTCGGGGTGCTTAGCTCTCTCTGTGTATGCCTTCATTGTTGGGATCGCTGTTCCTAATGTGCATGGCTATGAGTGGCAGTGTGATGAATGCAATGAGATACCCACTTACAGTAACAAAGTAAGTCACGATTGAAAATTGTTCATATAACTACGCCAGGAAGTATTATATTGTCTGTTTGTAAGTGCTTGTACAGCGTTTGTGTAGCAATATTCCTTATTTTGAGAGGTATAAGTGCCACGTGTTCAATGCAAAATTTTGTTCACTTGTCAAAAGGTTTTTTTCATCCAATATGTGTTAGCGTTGAGATAGCGATTTTTGTAAACAAAACTATGAAAAAAATTAAGTCTGTGATATTTTGGAGCATTCAATTATTTTGTTATGTGTGTTGAGTTTTACAGTAAACGTCAACTGCAGTGTCAATAAACAACTTTAAGCAGGCAACATTCACCCTTAGTCCTTGCTACTATGGTAGCACCTGAAACAACCTATTAATGTGATCACTGGGCTCTGCATGCTGTCGGGCAATACTGGATAGCAGTGCTGGAGCAGACCCTGAAATGCTTGTATAAGAGTGGTAAAATCTGAGATTTTAGAGCCAGTCTGATCTGACTCGTTTATTTGCTGAAATTGGACCGATTTCCGTTCTCAAAGACCGAATCGAGACACCCCTATTATTCAGCCAGTAGTTGATTACAGTGAACACATTTGATTGACAGGTGAAGGGCTTGTCTCCAGCACCTTCAGAGGACAAACCACACAGTCCTGCAGCTCAAAGGTGGGCCATATTTTTCACGATTTCCGAGGGGTAAAAAAACAATTATACTGTCGTTTATCATAAGCAGTTTTTGGGAAAATATATCGTTCTAAAACATGTGTTATTGTGACAGGCGTAGGTTAGTATACCATATTAATATTAGAAACATGCAGAATTACTATGAATATCGTGGAAGAGAGATTTCTTGCCTTTTTCAGTTTGCTGTGTGGAAAAAGACAAACTCGTTAACTGATCTCTCACACTTACTTTAGAAATTCTGTAAACATTCATTTAAAATGTACAAAAACATAAACAAAGTTAGTCCAATAATAAAATTGGTAAAATTGGTAAAAAAAAGAACTGGTAAAATTGGCTGTTGAGATGAGATTTTAGGCAGAGAGAGAAAATAAAAAATCTTTTCTGAACCAATACTCCTCAAGCGGGTCACGGGACTGCTGGAACCTATCCCAGCTTACTTTGGGCAGGAGGCAGGGTACACCCTGAACTGGTTGCCGGTGAATCGCAGGGCACATAGAAACAAACAACTGTTCGCACTCGCATTCACACCTACGGGCAACTTTTAGAGTCTTCAATTAACCTACTATGCATGTTTTTGGGATGTGGGAGGAAACCGGAGTGCCCGGAGAAAACCCACGCAGGCACGGGGAGAACATGCAAACTCCACACAGGCGGGGCCGGGATGTCATGCCCCTGTGTTTCAAATTGTTTTTCTTTGTGTTGCAGTGTCTGGGTGACCGAAGGTGGGCGTTGACATCGGTGCCGCACCTGTCATGCATCAGCCTTTTTCGGGGGCACCGTGACAGTGTGTGGGCGTCGGAATATTCACTCGTTTTTGCCGCCGTTCTGACCGCTGTCAAAATTTAGGTTCTATATGATTATACCACACGGACCTTTTGTCGTGTCTCCCTGCGTTATCTGTTTTTTTATTCTCTCTGGTGGTGAGTCCCTTTAGTTTCGTATGTCTCGCCATCACATGTTGTCATTGAATTAAAATTGCTCAGACCTCTTTCCTAGAGTCTCTTTTTTGGGATCTGCCCTTACGGGATTGCCGTCCATGACACGGGGAGAACATGCAAACGCCACACAGGTGGGGTCGGATTTGAACCTCGCTCCTCAGAACTGTGAGGCAGATGTGCTAACCAGTCACCCACCGTGCCGCAAGAGAATAAAAAATAACCTGATTAATTAATAACAGTCCGAACCACAAAAATCCAGGAGGACTTTGGCCTTCACTTTTTGGATAAAACAATGCATCACACCCAAATCAAAGCACAACGCATGCATTAGCTAGCATCATGGGCTAGCGAGCACAACAAACAATTCACTTTCCCTTAAATGTCTGTTGTATGAATCTCCACGCTGCACATGGAGCAAGGCTAGTGCTGGGCGATTATATGATCGAGATTGAAGATCGGGATACATTTCCTGTCAATCTCTATTATCAACTGTTTGCGTATTTCCTCACTCTAACACAGCGAGAATGTGAGTGACAACAGCCAATCAGAGTTGTCCTTTTCCTGCTCCACTTCCGGTTCTTAGTTTTGGGAGTAAACAGAAAGTGCACATCCTCGGCTGGGAAAATCCAAACTCTGGGTCCAACTCAGACATCTTCACAGAGAGCATGCCGCGTCCTTGGCGGTCACTCTTCGCCCATGCTCCGTTAAAAGTTTTTTTTTTTAAATCCTGATAATAATCAAGATCAGACGATATGAAAAAAATAATTGTGATCTTTTTTTTTTGCCAGATTGCGCAGGCTGTGGAGTATCGGACAGAGCCAACACCGGTAGGTGTACCGGTTTTCCGGCATTTCATGAGCCCACAAGTGGCTAACGACACAACCGTCCAACTCTGTCGGCTCGCTGTGTGATCCGCACGCCGGCTCACCACTACAATGACAGTTTATCGAAAAAACTAGTGTGTGTATTGTATTTATCAACCAATAAGTCGATATATCTTGACAGACCTACATCCATCCATTTTCTATACACCTTATTTTCATTAGGGTCACGGACGGGTGAGCTATCCCAACTGAGTTTGGGAAAGAGGAAACACTGGACAGGTTACCAGCCAATCTTAGGGCACATTCAGACAAACAACAATTCAGATTCATGACTAAAATAAATTATAGAATCTTTAATGAACCTGACATGGGTATTTTTGGGAATGTTGGAGAAAGCCAGAGCGCACGGAGAAAACTCACACAAGCACGAAAGAACATGCAAACTCCGTACGGGATACAAGCCCAACCTCATAACTGTGACATGGTTCTGCTAACCACTCATCAAACATTGACTGTAATTGAGTCTTTATTTATTGTGTCTTCAATCAAATCTGGCAAAATACAGTGGACTATGTGGATGCAATCAGGAGAGGTGCTGTTTGTTCAGTCTTACATAATGGTCTAAAACGGAATATGACAGCATATGACTATAGGCGGTTGACCTACAACAAACTGGACTCAAAACAGGAAGAAATTATTTCATTCAATTAAAAACAATTTTCAAGGAATTGATTAATTAACTGTTAATTTTCCAAGTGGTGTTTTTTTTTCACAATATAAAGCAGTTCCCAGATTTCTTGCGAGCATGTCTGTGGCATTTTTATAAAAAAAAAAAAAAAAAAAAGGAGGAGGAGCAAAAGTTATATTACACTTTTCAAGGTTAGTGGTTATCGAACCCTGAGTAAAAAAAAAAAGCGAATGACAAAAGTGACGAACATATGTCCCCATAGAGACCTTAAAAGCATTGACTGTATTCTCACTCCCGGAGGCAGCGTGGAGGTAATTTGGCCGATTAAATTACTGTGCGGATCTGTGCATGTGACACAAACAAAAGCAAATACCTAGGGCTGGTTGGTATGGCCTTGAACATATACAGAGTGAAGGGTTGCATGTTCCCAGCAGAAAAGGAGAAGCTCCTCTATTGTTTTATCTCCAGTAGACTTGATTATTGTAATGGTCTTCTGAGTGGACTCCCCCAAAAGAACATTCAACAGCTGCAGCTCATTCAGAACACTGCAGCTCGGGTTCTGACCAGAATGAAGAGATCAGAGCATATTACTCCACCTCTAAAAACTCTATACTGGCTCTCAGTGAGCTATACAATTGACTTAAAAAGTTCTGCTACCGGTCTATAAATCACTAAATGGTTTAGGTCCTGAACACACGAAAGAAATGCTAACAGTGTATAAACCCAGTAGGGCTCTGAGATCTACAGACTGGTGGAGTAGTAGAATAGTGGGGCACAGAGTCCAAAGCCAACATCGTGAAACAGGATTTAGCTGTTATGCTGCACACAAATGGAATAAGTGGCCAACAGAAGTCAAGTCAGCCCCAAGCGTGAATGTTTCAGGCTAAAAACTACTGTTTTTTTTCCTCATGCTTGTAATTGAGCATTTCTATTTTTAAATTATCTTGAATGTTTTTGGTAATTTCAGTAAGCTGTCTTTTATTTTTCTGTACTTTGTTTTTAAATGTGTTTTGCTCTTTGTTATTATACGTGTTGTAATATTGTAAAGCACACTGAGTTACCTTGTGTATTGTAGCGGAGACAAAGAGTTTGATTGTAACGTTAAACGTACATCGAACTAAACCGGAAGTAAAGGCAAGTGTTTGCTTTCCAGCGTATTCTTTTCCAAAATTATTAACGCTTTTATCCAAAACCAATATATGCTACAGTATGAAATGCACTATATATAGTTAATACATTTGCCTTGCCTTGAAATAAAATAAAAACAATTTTGGAAATTAACTTTTTTTTTGCTCAGGAAAATAGAGGTAGGAGAAGTATTTGTAGCTTAAATTATTCCCCCGTGGGAAGTTTATGTCATACTGCTGCAACGTTTGGGGAACTTCTGGACACTCTTAATGTGAAGTAACACCACCGGTAGTCAGTGTCGACACCAGAGCACATCAGACAGGGCAGCAGTCGGTCCGCACAGAGCGGGGGGGCATATTTTACTGCCAAAAAAAAAAAAAAGAAAACGCTCAGCACACACACATTAATGACGCCGACACTAACGAAAGTAGTCAGGTAAAAAGTAATACACTGCAACTTGACAGAAATAAACCCCAGTGAAGTGTCATGCACTTGGATAAGCAACAGTATTGAATGTACAGTATGTACTGTAGTTTAATCACAACTTTAATGAACAACCTCCTCTCTGTTAGCTGCCATGGCTTCAGTGTAAACAGTGCTCATCAAGGGACTAGTTAAGACGCTAAGGGGGGGGGGGGGAAATCGATTTTCTTTTTTTAATTAAAAAGAAAAAAAGTAATTGCTTGAAAATGGGGGATTTTCACTCAGCCTAGCAACCAAGTCATGGGAAGAGAAACTCAGTGTCAGTACATTATTATGTACTGTGAATTAACCAAAATGTAAACTGGAAAAAAAAATCTGATCAGCTTCTCATACATTTTTGGAAATATGCACCTTTTAAAACTTTTCCTCGGTTGTGGAGGCCCTCCAGACCCTAATTATATGTATAAAAGCAATTAAAAGACTATTTTAATTAATATGTACCCTGAAAGGAAACATATGCCCATCGCTAAGTTGGACATTACAGTAAAGTGTTGTGTTTCGGGGATCTGGTATAGATTTAAAAAATAATTCATTGACATTGGAGTTTGGACAGACCTCATATGGATGTAACCATACATAATTCTAAAGGAAAAGCAATATGGTAGCGACGTTATTATCATGACCACACAAAGCTATCTATCCTGCCAATGGGAACCGGCTCAGCCAAGGCCAAGCACCATGGGAACAGCTGTCAGAAACAGAGGGTTCACGGCCAGTTGTCATGGTAACATGGCGTCAACTGCTCCGTGTCAGCGGGTGTCAATGCACCAGCTGTTCCTGTTCTTAGAGCCACATTTTCATCATTCTTTTATACTGCTTACAGCAGATAATGCTGCACTAAGTAATTCTTTTAGTAAAAAAAAAAAAAAAAAAAAAAAAAAAAAAAAAAGAAAAAATACATCTGGCACCATCACATACGAGCTCCACAGCAATCCTCTGAAAATATTTGGATTAATTCATATTCTAATGTTAGAATTCATTATCAGGACTTGATAAATTGAAAAAATGTCTCAAAACGCAGCTAGTGCTTAGTCCCATTCAATGTTACACAAAATAGGTACAGTATAACAAAATTATTTAAGGGTTAAAGGGTAAACTTACAGGTCAACAATATATAATATAGCCTATAAAAGTATGAAAATACTGTAAAACCTGTGGCACACATTATTTCAGCCAGTCAATTTCAATACCTCTTGTGCTCTGCCAAGCCCTGCAATCGCACCATTTTGTAGTTTAGTTACCGATAGAAGTTATTCCAAGTTTATTGATATAGCTGTCGACAATTTGGAACAAAATGATCAATGTGCATCTATTCCATTTTCCGTACCGCTTATCCTCACTAGGGTCGTGGGCGTGCTGTAGCCTATCTCAACTATCTTTGGGCGAGGTACACCCTGATCTTCTCGCCAGCCAATCGCAGGGCACATATAAACAAGCAACCATTCAAAATCGCAATCGCACCTACGGGCAATTTAGAGTCTTCACTTAACCTACCATGCATGTTTTTGGGATGTGGGAGGAAACCAGAGTACCTGGAGAAAACCCACGCAGGCATGGGGAGAACATCTAAACATCACACAGGTGTGGCCGGATATGAATCCAGGTCCTCAGAACTGTGAGGCAGATGTGCTAACCAGTAGCCCGTGCCACCCAATATCCTTCTTTTAAAGAGATACGGCTGGTTGTTAGTTGGTATCTAATGAAATGATGTGCCACAAGCAAAACTGCAAGCCTTGAGATGAATTGGGTGCAAACGCCGTCTTATAATATTACTGGGGATGTGGCTGTGTTCAGAATAACCAGTCTCTCTCTCTCTCTCTCTCTCTCTCTCTCTCTGTCTCTGTCTCTCTCTCTCTCTCTCTCTCTCGCTCTCTCTCTCTCTCTCTCTCTCTCTGTCTCTGTCTCTCTCTCTCTCTCTCGCTCTCTCTCTCTCTTTCTCTGCTATCGAGTCCAACAAAACCAGCCGAAATGTTTATGTAACAATATCTATATCTCAGTTCAGTTTTATTACAGTAATTTTAACCATAACGGCTCATTATTTGATCGTGAGACAAGACCACGACGATATCGAGGCACTTTTAAATTTGCGATATCGTAAATATTGTTACATTTATATTTAATTAGTGATGCACCGAAATGAAAATTCTTGACCGAAACCGAACTGATGAGCACAGGGTTTGAAAACCGAAAGCCGAAACACCAGAAGAAATGATCAATCTATCAAACAAACTTAATTTGTAAGGACTTTTCGTATATATATATATATATATATATATATATATATATACACACACACACATATATATATATATATATATATATATATATATATATATATATATATATATATATACATACACATATATACATATATATATATATATATATATATATACATATATACATACATATATACATATATACATAAATTTTCTGAGGCGCTTCTCCTCACTAGGGTCGCGGACGTGCTGGAGCCTATCCCAGCTGTCATCGGGCAGGAGGCGTTGTACACCCTGAAGTGGTTGCCAGCCAATCGCAGGGCACATACAAACAAACAACCATTCGCACTCCGCCTTTCGCCCGAAGTCGGCTGGGATAGGCTCCAGCACCCCGCGACCCTAACAGGGATAAGCGGTGTTGAAAATGGATGGATGGATGGACTTTCAATATAAGGAAAAATGTACAAAAAAACAGAGGTTCAATGAGGAAATGTCCTCGCCTTCAGCTGTTTACGTGTCAGGCTGTGACAGGCTGATATGTTCAAAATGTGGGCTATCAAATATTTCATGAGAAAACAAGCCTAAAATTACTACTGAGTCTATTTTGGGGTGAATTTTTTCTGCAGACATCATTTTTAAGTTCAGAACAATGGAAGAAGTGCCAATGTTCTCACCATTAACTAGTTTTTTTAACTGAGGCATGCCGGGCCTGCAGTTCTTTAGCTGTTGTCCCTGGTTTCTTTGTGATCTCATGGATTTCGCTGTGCTCTTGGGGTAATTCTTGTAGGTTAGCCACTCCTGGGAAGGTTCACCACCGTTCCATGTTTTCTCCATTTGAGGACAATGGCTTTCACCGTGGGTCGCTGGAATTCTCAAGCTTTAAAATGGTTTTTTAACCCTTTTAAGACTCATAGATGTTGATTGCTGAATTTCTCGTCTGCTCTTGAAATTCTTTGGATCCTGGCATTTTGTTGCAGCTTTTTGAGCTCTTTCGGGTAACTTCATTTTGCCAAACAGGTTCTATTCAATTGATCTCTTGATGAACAGGTTGTCCGCAACAAGCGGTAGCAGACAAAACAGGTCAATTAAATTGAAAAAGCAAAACAAAACAAACAAAGGCTTTACTTTTATTCGACCATTTGTTCGACTCAGAGGGGCCAGTTTTTATCGTGAGGGCTCCTAACCCTCTTCCCTTGGGAAAACCATATGATGGACATACTGTTCATTTTAAAATGATGATGAAATTATAATTTATGACAATGATGATGAAAGTATCGTTTATGGTTCAGTCACACTATTTAGCAAATCATTTATGAGCAATTCAAACCAATTTACCTATTTAAAATCATATTTCCAAACAGAACATGGCTAAATCGTTACTACTACAATATGGCACTTTATTTGAATGATAGTTTGTTTTCCTTTCCAATATTCTTTAAAGGACTGTGGGCTTTTTAACGTTGCACATACAGTATCTTCATATGTCTGTGCTATAAACAGGGTTTATATAGATAGATAGATAGATAGATAGATAGATAGATAGATAGATAGATAGATAGATAGATAGATAGATAGATAGATAGACAAATTAAACAGGCAATCTTAGCAGTTAGCTGTATAGCCCCCCCACCAAACACACACACGCACGCGCGCACACACACACACACACACACACACTCTCGTAATTTTGGGATGATTCGTACGTGACGTCACTTGAGGAAAAAAACTTTTGGTTTTATTCCCGTGACAAAGCTGCAGGTGGCTTGCGGTGGGAGCAGTTTACTGGCTTACCAGACTTTACAGGGTAGGTGCGGGCTCGCTAGCTTTCCCACCAGTAGTCCAGATGAGTTGAAGGCTCGCGCTTGTCATTTGAAATGAATAAGTAGCGGACCAACGTCAATATAGGTACATGGTGGCAACTGGTAAGATACAACGGCGTACTATCCTGTCTATGACATTAATATGTGGAGCGCATGTACGCAACGGTGCTGTGATAATATCGTGTCCTATCTGGAAGAAGCAGACAATTATGTTGCAGCAGGCACCCAATCATATTGCAGCGGGTTGCTTTTAATGCAAATAGAATAATCGATACAACGTCACAGTGCTCGCTCTCTCTGTCTCTCTGTCTGTCTCTCTCGCTCTGTCTATTTCTCTTTCTCCCGCTCTCTCTCTTTGGGACAGGTGGAGGAGATTGCTGTTGAAAAAAGACAACTGAACCATTAAAACATGCACTCGCTCAAATGCGACAAGATTACATTTTTAATCGCACAAACTGAAAAAAATGTTGCAATTGGTCGCAGTCTCGAGTCCTGCCAGTGGAAAACAGAACCCAATGCTTCCTGAGTATCTATGAATAATACTTGAGATGGGGTGGAGATGATGGAAAGATGATAGAAACAGGATGGGAAGAACAATGAGATGAAGAAGAGACAGCAATAGAATAGATAGTACTCCCGTACTCTTCATCACGTGTAAAAGTAATGAAAAGAGTAAAGAAAATAAAGTCAAGAATGACAGATGGGTGATTAACTAAATGTAAACATCATTGTTGTGTTCTTGTTTTCTGCCACAATGCTATGGTGACTTTTACATATCTGCCTCTCTCTTCTGTTTACAGGATTTAAAATTCTCATCTCAGAATGTAGACAGAATTAAAGCACCCAGATGGCCAGTCTGTGTCTATCTGACAGGCAAGAGTTTCTCAATCATTCTGGTCTATCTTCCCAAATAACCCAACTGCAACTAATCATCGATTTGTATTAAACCAGCTGCTACTCAAGGCTTTGTTAAATGGATGATATCATTAGATATGGGCAGCCACTTCCAATTTACTGTACACTACAATGAGTGTGTGACCATATTTTTCTCAACCTTTTTTCCACATGCAAACAGAATTTTAGATGACAGATATATTTTCGGAACACGCCACCCAAAGGCAAGACTTTCCAAGACAGCTTTGAGGATTTGACTGGAGACATTAGTGTAGCGTATATTGGTTTGGATAAAAGCGTAATTAATTTGGAAAGGAGGTTCGGAAAGTAAACACCTGCGCCTACTTCTGAGGTAATTCAACAAACGTTAGAATGTTACAATCAAAGCTGTCTTTGTCTCGTATAGGGCACCACGTCTCTTTTTATATTAGCAAATTTGAAGGAAAGTGACGAAAAACCTCTTTATCCATCTCTGTTCTCTAAAAGGCTTGCTACATTAATAGAATGATAGTTCTCGATTTCAGCGGTCAACTGTTGCACTCAAACACAGTGCACAACAGGAGGTTGAATTTTAGAGGAAATTTAATGAAAACTACGGGGGAACTTGGGGGAAATGCAGAGGGACTTTACTACACACACAAAAATCACAGGTAAACCTACATAAAGAACAAGATGTAGGGCGAATGACTGAACTCGTCGTGTGACCATGAAAGGAGTTAATGCGTTGAGAGAGAACAATAACTGCCATGTTTTACTCACGATCGCATATCACATGGTCTGGGATGGTCTTTTCTCAGTTGTCTCAGAAGGAAAGGAGCCAGGTTTAGTTGAAGAAGAAGAAGGTGCACAATAAGTAAAACAAAAGAGGGATGACAAAAAGAAAATTGTTGTACACGCGGGTGCACTCGTAACTTTTCCTGCCGTTTGGACTTGTTGGGGGCCACGCTCTTGCCCTAGACTGCGGCCGTATGTTGTGGTAATGCCAGGAGTGTCTCTCCTGAGCCCCCGAAAACAAGTCCAGGGTGGGAAATCAAACAGAAGCCGCATGGTAGGCTTCTCTCATCGGACGGCGCCTTTGTTCCTTTCAAAACAAAGGAAAGGGGGGGCTGGCTGGAACCAAGTAGAGGAGCTGAAGAGATGTTAGTCAGAAGAAGAGAAAGAGGTAAGAAGAAAGGATTTCGAGGCTTTTTGTACCTTCTGAGGTTGAGAAAGAGACCAGACCCATTGACTCGGGTTTCCATATTATTCATTCTATCTGAGTGAGTCACGCCCTAAGCATGGGTTGAAACTCAGCACATTTTCAAATAAACGATTCCCAACTTTGGAACTGTCTCAACACAGAGATCAAGCATATAAAATGATTGTTTAAACTTTAGTCTTGGCAAATCAACAACTTATTGTTCCATACAACATCATTTTGTACTGTTTGGTTTCAAATCAAGAGGTACAGTTCTCAAGTAAGGCTTCTTAATACTCGCGCAGACGGTGACCGCGCTGACGTCACTGCAGCTGTCCCGCGCGTAGTTTGCCTTTATACTCGAGCGCAACCCACTTAAGCAAATGTAGTGCTTTGTTTGTTTGTTTATTATTGAGTATTCATTTGGCACATCACTTTTGCTATCAGTTTGGCCATGCGTGTTCCATGGCAATACGTGAAGCCTGCAGCCGTAGTCGACCCACAATTAAGATTGTTTCATGTTGTTCCATGCTACGCATTACTATCAAAGTATTGGTTCATGTTATACCATTGTGAAATTTATATATACACTATTTGTGCTTCCTCTCGTGGTGTCTTCATTTGAGTTTAGTCAGCTGGTCTGTAAGCTCATAAACGCACATGAACCTATCCTGTATTATGTCACATACTAAAATGCTAGCTCCTCAAGTGAAGGTGGACAACATAAAGGCTGTTTATGCCTTTTTTTAATTCATGAAATGGTTTTTTTTTAGACTTAAAAGAAATCTTAAATTTAAACAGAAAATTTTAAAATCTCCAACACAAATTAATTTATTTGTGTTGGAGATTGCTACACTGCAAATGTTTAGAAAGAAGAAAATACAGTTTGCTACTCAATGTGAATTTAAGGGAAAAAATTAAAATAAAAAATAAAAACAATTTGTCGCTAATTATTAAGTGAAATGGCTTATTTTGTTCTTGTGTATTTATAATTGCTCTTTAACCAAGAAAAATAAAAAAAACATTTTTAATATAAATTTTTAAAATTAAAAAAATTGTATTAATTTGAATACTCAATTACTCAATGAAATTTTTAGTAGGATACTCGAATACTAAAATATTCGATAGCTGCAGCTCTACTATGAACGCTTGGCCGCCACAAGCCGGTTATTAAAATTTTAGAGTCTACAATTTATTATGGTTTAGGAATGTGAGAGTAAGCCACAATACCTGGACAAATCGTACTCAAGCACAGGGAGAACATGCAAACTCTACACAGGAAGGTCAGAACCTAAATTCGAACCACAAAGTTGTAAGGCATACATGCTAACCACAAGGTCACAAGGACTTTTTTGAGGTTTCAGATTGAAATTGTGAACAGTGGGAGGTTATAGCATGACTTGTTGCTTTGAACTTCCTGGAACTTCGGATAGATGGAGATATTTATATATATATATCCATCCATTTTCCAAGCCGCTTATCCTCACAAGGGTCGCGGAAGTGCTGGAGCCCAACCCAGCTATCTTCGGGCAGTAGCCCGGTCCTCAGAACTGTGAGGCAGACGTTCTAACCAGTCGCCCACCGTGCCGCCATATAGATAGATAGATAGATAGATAGATAGATAGATAGATAGATAGATAGATAGATAAAGTTTAGTTCTCAGTTCAGATAGAAGTACTATTTATTTTAAAATAAATTAAATAAGTATAAGACAATTACCACAACACTACAGTATTGTCGCGGGACCCTATCCCAGCTATCTTCGGGCGGGAGGCAGGGTACAACCTGAACCGGTCTCCAGCCAATCACAGGGCACATAGAAACAAACAACCATTCGCACTCACATTCACACCTAGGGGAAATTTAGTCTTCAATCAACCTACCATGCATGTTTTTGGGATGTGGGAGAAAACCCTCCCAGGCATGGGGAGAACATGCAAACTCCAAACTTGTTTGTTTGTATGTGCCCTGCGATTGGCTGGCAACCAGTTCAGGGTGTACCCCGCCTCCTGCCCAATGATAGCTGGGATAGGCTCCAGCACGCCTGCGACCCTAGTGAGAAGAAGCGGTTCAGAAAATGGATGGATGGATGGATGGATGAGCATTAGTGTCAAATGTTCTGCAGACTAGAGCCCTGCATGGAAGTCACACAGTGAGGGGAGCAATACAGTGAACTTGTTGACAGAAGCAATAAATTAATGGGGTTTGACGAAGAAAGTACTGGCAACTCGCAGTTGTCACAATTTTGCAAACATTCTACTTAATTAGGTATTATTAAAAACTTTGCAAATAATAACTTTAACCCTAACCCTAATAAGTAAAGAAATATTGTTTAAATATACATGCACTTTACTTTTTCAATATAGAGCTGTCATGTCTTTACTTGTGTAGTTCATGTGTACAAATAAGTTAATGTGCACATGCTTTTAAATTTATTACAATTTCCAAGAGAAAATAAATATGCACAATATATCGAGCAAATATCATAATTGTGGTAATGGAATGGTCAGTTTTCCCAATCAGATGTGACCTTAAATGCACATCGGCATCCACCCCCCGAGATACTGGTCTCCTAATAGCGAGAGCAGACCCACAGGCGTCCAGTGAGAATCTCAGCAGCAGCAGGAATAGGAAGAATGACAGATGCAGGAGAGGAGGAAATGAACAAGGACAAAAACAACAAACAACTTGTGCCTAAAATGTATAACACGTCTGAAATATGGGAGAATACATATACCCTGTATTTATTTCATTAGATAATAAAAATATATTTTCTTTACAGGCATTTTAAATATCGCACTAATATAAATATCGCAATATTCAACAACCATATTGCATATCGTATTTTTTTCCACTACCGTGCAGCTCTAATAAATATTAAGTCTACATACACTTTACCTTTATATATTTTAAATACAACTGTCAACAAATACTGTAAGATATGCGCAAATCTTTATTTTTAGATGTTATATTGCTTAAAAAATGTGACGTGGCATGACATATTTTTACATGGCATCAAACACAAAACAGTGGAACCTCGCTTTAACGGACCCCGATTTAACTATCGGAAGTAACAGACAGGTGCCGTGAGCCACATGGCTAATTTACATGCAGACACATGCGAATCGCATGTAAATTGCACTCGTGCGCTGGCTCGCTGAGGTCTTGAAAGCGGCAGGCCTGGTTTCAAATCCCACCTTTAGGAGGTGAGTTTGGATAAACTTTAAAACTTTTCAAACACGGTCACTGTTGGTGTAGTAGTACACTTGCCTGACTTTGGTGCAGACAGTGTGGGTTCAGTTCCCACTCAGTGACGGTGTGAATGTGAGTGCGAATGGTTGTCCGTGTCTATATGTGCCCTGCGACTGACTGGCGACCAGTTCAGGGTGTAGTCCGCCTTTCGCCCGAAGTCAGCTGGGTTAGGCTCCAGCGTCCCGTGACCAGAACCAGGATAAGTGGTGTTGAAAATGGATGGATGGACTTTTCAATCACTTTACATTTTTTTCTCTATTATGTATTATAGCCCATGAAAAAAAGTTTTAAATAACAATTTTGTTCTGTATGGTTGTATTTAGGCCATGAAAAAAAAGTTAGAAAGAAAAAAGTATAACGGACAATCGCCTGTAATGGACATTCGAAATCAGTTGTCATTTTATTATATGATGCTCAATAGGGGCTATGAAATAGCACACACCAGTGTCTAACGCATGTTACATTTGGCGACTTATAATGTGACCCATCGCTAGCGCTGACCACGCACAGAATGAGATGGGAGGAGAGGGAGAGGGATGGACTCGTCAATCTACTCATTAAAATTTAATGCCGGTGACATCTGGAAGCATTAAAATGCTCTGCTCACTTTGTCTCTCTCCCTTTGGAATGACTTCGATTTCTGCAAAAATCATATCATCATATGATCATATCATAAAATTTGATCTGATCTTTAACTAAAATGCAACAATGAACCATCATCTTAAACTAATTCCACAAGAACAATGATGTTTTCATATTGTTATTGGGCACACCATGTAAACATAAACAGTACAGTGTGGAAAAAGAATGTGAACTCTTAATGAGTTGTCCAACAGCTAAAGACTCAGCCAACTAATGTAGGTGAAGGTCATGGGGGTCAGGATGTAAAATCTGAACGCCCAGCGGTGATAGAGCGCCTGTTCTGATTGGGAGGTACCATGAAGAATTCCAGAGCCTCCGCTGCAGTGGGAGTGTTACCCTGGCCGCTGCAGTGGAAGTGTTACCCTGGCCAAAAGGGAGGCACAATGCGCGCACCCTTTAATAGGTACGCCTTATCTTAAACTAATGCTAGCAACACTCTGACCAGTTTGTGCCTGTCTCTTTAGGGTGAGGCCTAAGTGGGCCCAGGGGTATAACAGTTGATGCAGCAGTTGGTCTGTCCATGTGTTGCAGAATCTTTATTCCCCATGCCCGGAGAAATGTGAGGGCCACTGCCACACACTGGATAAAACCCAGGGCACAGGGGGAGTTATGAACAGAAGCACTTTGAACTGGAATTGGTGGCCCTGGTAGACGCTGCAATCAGAAACTCCTGATGCTGTGCAGCGATTGGTACGTGAAAATAAGCATCCTTCCAGTCCGTGGTCGTAAGCCATTCCCCTTGATCAATCACCTACATTCCATGTGGTAAGCATTCATAAGGGTCTCAGGTCCAAGATGGAGCGAAATCCGCCACCTTTCTTTCAGTGAGGAAGTACTTTAAGTAGAATCCTCAGGTTCCCAAAAGAGGACCCACTTTCGCAATTAAACACTTAACTAGGAGGTCACAGCTAAGTCCCAAGCAAGCGCTTGGGTCACTGATGACAGTCTGTCAGACACCGCCGTAGGAAGGGTGCTGGCGTCAACCTTGCAGTTCGTAGCCCTGAGTCATGTTGGAAATTGTTAAAAGCTCTGAGAAGCAGATAGTTGAGCTTCTGCTGGGAGTAGCTGCCATCCGTTCTGGGCCTTGGAGGGGCCATTGGGACGGTAGACCGTCTCAGCGCCTGCATACTATCTGAGACAGCGTGTTCCCCAGCCTGCCAATACGTGCTGTCGTATCATAGGTTTACAAAGGTAGCCATCAATGTGCCTACATTGGACTGAGGAGCACTTGGTATATGGTCTAAAAGTCCTATCAAAAGCCACAGTCGTAGCTGCCATAATAGGCCGAGGCTGATATGCATTTTCCATTGCCCCCAGAGTGCGCTCGTTGAACTCATTGGTGTGTAAAGGGCTGTCATCATAAATAGCTCAGCCCAATATCTCATGAGTAGCTCAGGAAGTCAATCAAATGCATGACATTGTAGCGTATATTGGTTTTGGATAAAAGTGAAATTAATTTGGAAAAGGAATACATCAGAAAGTAAACAGCTGCATTTACTTCTGGTGTAATTCGACGTACGTCGAAGGTTACAATCAAATTATCTTTGTCTCGTATAGGGCACCATGTCTCTTTGTATTTGTAAATTTGGGGAAAAGTGCTGATAGTTCACCGGGTCTGGTCTTTCTCAGTTATCTCAGGAGGAACGGAGGCAGGTTTAGTTGAAGAAGAAGATGCACAAAAAGTAAAAACAAAAAAGATGCAAAAAGAAAATTGTTATTCACATGGGGGCGTGTGCACATACTGTAACTTTTCCTGACGTTTAGAATTGTTGCAGTCCAAGCTTTTGCGCTAGGCTGCAGGAGTAACTCGTAGTAACACCAGGAGTGTCTCTCCTGAGCCCTGAGAACAAGTCAAGGCTGGGAAAATAGATAGAAGCCGCATGGGACAGTGCCGCCCGCATGGTCCGGGGTCGCTCGCACTGTCGTGGTCCGGGGTCGCTCGCGCCATGTGGTGACTGAACAAAGGAAACAGGGGGAATGAAGGGGGAAGGGGTTGGTCGAAGGGAGTATTCATTACAACATTTAATTTAAGGGTTGGGCCGAAAGAAGGAGTTGGGTGACAGATCCCCCTGCAGGGTGTCAAGCTGGCAGGACAGTACCGATAATGGTTCCGATGGAAGAGTCATGTGGCTCTGGAAGCCGAGGACTGTCAAACCACGAAGCTGGTTAACCCGATGAACAGTTAAATTGGCTCCCTGAGGCTGCAATTGTTATTGCATCTTCTGGTGTAGTTGACCGTTGTCCACATCCTTATACTGCCATAAGAGTTTTAATCTGTTCCATTTTGTATTAAAGTAAACAGAACACTGGCCCGCTTGCCTGTAATTTTGTGTAATATTGTATGTAAAAATGTCTCTTTTTATACCAAAAATGTTTAAACGTTTGCAGTAATGTACATGTACATATTTTTTTTCAAAGACTAACTGCTTCAAATGGAGACTGAGGGCGGGGCGATATGGCCTAAAATTCATTTCATGGTATAAAAGGAATCCCTTCAAGGTAAAGGTATATATCGTGATAAAAACATTAGTGTAAAAGTTATAATAGTAGTGTTTGAAAATGGGTTAATCTAATGTGAAATGTATATATTTCCTGGTTTAAGGGGCAGAAAGTATGAGATTTTTCTACTCTGCTTTTTTTCATTCAAATTTTGAAATTACATGTAAACGTCCTCTTTTTCTTTTATGCAATGAAATAAATTTAACATAACATATAGTCTGTTAGCAAAGCTAAATTGATTTTTTTTAAAAAGACAATGTAGGTCACTGATGGTATAGTGGTACACTTCCGTGACTTTGGTGCAGGCAGCGGAGTTTCAGTGACGGTGTGAATGTGAGTGCGAATGGTTGTCCGTGTCTATATGTGCCCTGAGACTGCCTGGCAACCAGTTCAGGGTGTAGTCCACCTTTTGCCCGAAGTCACCTGGGATAGGTTTTTGTGTTGTAAAAGAATTCTGACCATTAATTTGACCTAGAATTTGTATAACTCAACTGATCTTTTTGAGAGAGGGGGAGAACATAAACAACTGAAATACACTTGAATGTGATTGACTTGAACGACTTAACTTGCTGCCTTCTTGGCCAGGTCACCATTGCAAAAGAGATGTTCTGTTTTAACTGGTCTTCTACCTGGTTAGGAAATCTGGTTGCACAAGGATGTACTCCCTCTTACAACTGGGATATAACTGTGTTCAGAAGTAACAGATCACATTCAAACTCATGTTCCATGGAAGACCACACACACCTGCCACCATTTAAATTTTAAGTGGAAAAAAAACAAAAACACAGGCATAGTGCCGTACAGAAACATTATTTTCTTTATCCACTAAAATGACTGAATGAAGAAGCTGTTTGAAAACAAAAGGCTAAAAATAGATTACACCCTGAACTGGTTACCAGCCAATCGCAGGGCACATACAAACAAACAACCATTTGCACTCACAGTCACACCTATGGGCAATTTAGAGTCTCCAATTAATGCATGTGTTTGGGATGTGGGAGGAAACCAGAGTGCCCGGAGAAAACCCACACAGGTACAGGGAGAACATGCAAACTCCACACAGGCGGGGCCGGGGATTGAACCCCAGTCCTCAGAACTGTGAGGCTGAGGCTCTAACCAGTCGGCCACGGTGCCATGTGTTGTAACATACGACATATTTTTACATGGCATTAAAAATAAATATTTCAAAATTGTCAAAATGGACTTATAATTATTTGTGTATTTTTACTTCTGACTGAAAATTGAAATCAATATCGAATCGAATCGATATGCAACCCTAAAGAATCAATATCAAAGAGAATCGTGACGTTCTTAACAATGCCCAGCCCTAGTGACCTGTCTACGAGGAGCATGATTGGTGAACTTGGCAGGATACTATAGTTGATTCTGGGTCAGTCGGGAGAGCTGTAAAAAAAAAAAAAAAAAAAAATGCAGCTTTGGCGATCACATGATCGCGTTGTCTGAAATCACAATTTTGATCAGGAAACGATAACCCGTTCAGCCCTACAAAGCAAAGAAGGAAATCAACAACTAAATGGCATCAATAGAAGAAAATACGCCTTCCAGAGTGGCCCAGTCTGAGTCCTGAACGCAAACCAATTGAGAAACTCTGGCATATCCTCAAGCGACCAAGTCAAACTAGGCATCCCAAGAATATTGTTGAATTTTGTTACTTATGTAAAGATGAATGAAAATTTAGGTTGGTTCTGCAAATACAGGAAACGTTTGGGTGAGGTTATTGTGGCCAAAAGAGGGGCACTTGTGAACATATTTTCACCCACTAAAACAAATGTTTCACTTTGATGCACCAGTCCGGCATAATGATTAAGTCATGGTAAACCACCGAAACAAAAATATAAAAAGTATCAAATTTGTTTAACTGAACAACAAACAAAGCGGATATATTTGCAGGAAGACAAGACTTATTTGTTTTCACATTCATACCTACGGGCAATTTAGAGTCTTTAATTAACCTAACATTCTCCAGCTCAGCGTCTCACCTGCCATCTGCCAGTGGATTTACAGCTTTCTGACGGGCAGGAGACAGCAGGTCAGGCTGGGGGAGGCCAACTCATCCACACGCAGCATCAGCACTGGGGCACCCCAAGGTTGTGTCCTCTCTCCGCTGCTCTTCTCTCTCTACGTGAACGACTGCACCTCAGCGAACCCGACTGTCAAGCTCCTGAAGTTTGCAGATGACACCACTGTCATCGGCTTCATCAAGGACGGTGACGAGTCTGCATATCGACAGGAAGCGGAGCGGCTGGAGCTGTGGTGCGGCCGACACAACCTGGAGCTGAACACGCTCAAGACTGTAGAGATGATCGTGGACTTCAGGAGGCATCCTTCGCGACAGCTGCCCCTCACGTTGTCCAGCTGCCTTGTGTCAACCGTCGAGACCTTCAAGTTCCTGGGAATTACAATCTCTCAGGACCTGAAGTGGGCGACTAACATCAACTCCGTCCTCAAAAAGGCCCAGCAGAGGATGTACTTCCTGCGGCTTCTGAGAAAGCACGGCCTGCCACCGGAGCTGCTGAAACAGTTCTACACAGCGGTCATCGAATCAGTCCTGTGTTCTTCCATCACACTCTGGTTTGGTGCTGCTACAAAAAAGGACAAACTCCGACTGCAACGGACAATCAGAACTGCTGAAAGGATTGTCGGTAACCCCCTACCCACCATTGAGGACTTGCACGCTCCCAGAACTAAGACAAGGGCGTGCAAAATCCTCTCGGACCGTCTGCACCCCGGTCACCAGCTCTTCCAGCTCCTCCCCTCAGGTAGGCGCTACCGATCAACGCAAACTAGAACTAGTAGACATTCCAACAGCTTCTTCCCTCTTGCGATCAACTTCTTAAACACCTACCCTATAATTCCATTACAACAAGCTGGAAATTTTTTTGACTTGAGTTCGTTGTCACATTTCTGTGGGGCCAATTATGTATTACTCGTGCACTCACTGTAGTTGTCTCGCCATGCTGCACTATTTGCATATACTGGCCACTCGTGCCAGAGTAGCATCTGCTCCATTTGCACACTGATTGAGGAGTATCTGTAACATTTGCACAACCAACATTGTCCCAGATGATCGCACTACTCGTCACTTTAAACCGCATACACTCCTTGAAGTCTCAGCGCCCTTTGCACAATGGTCATTGCACCGGACTACTGCAATATTAGTCATTCAAACTGCTCTAAGTGCTAGAGGACTCTGCATCTTTTTGCACAATTGTTTCTTGTCAATGTCTTTATGTCTCCAAAGTGTTCTGTAAGTTGACTGTCTGTTGTACTAGAGCGGCTCCAACTACCGGAGACAAATTCCTTGTGTGTTTTGGACATACTTGGCAAATAAAGATGATTCTGATTCTGATTCTGATATTAGGATGTGGGAGGAAACCGGAGTACCCGGAGAAAATCCATGCAGGCACGAGGAGAACATGCAAATTCCACACAGGCGAAGCAGGGTTTTAACCCAGGTCCTCAGAATTGTGAGGCAGATGTGCTAACCAGTCGGTTACCGTGCCGCCATAATAATGCAATAATAGAAATTAATAATAACTCGTGAAGATATACTTTCGGTTTTAACCTAACTATACAAGAATAATTGATTGTCCTAAGAGTTAACGTATACCGAACCGAACCAAAAACCATGACCACAAAACAGAGATATGGACTGAACTGTGGATTTTGTAAACCTTTCCACCCCTACCTTCTACAGGGTGCAAAAAATGAAAATGGTTCAAAGAAGAAAAGAGATTGAGCGCAACAACAGCACCCAGTGAATTTAATATTTAAATATTTCAGGAGATACTTCCAAGTGTGTGCTATTTTTGCAACCTGATCCATAATTCAGCATTAAAATTTTTCTCCTAGGAACCCTGGAACACTTAGATCTGCTTGGAAAATGTGGCGGTCACCGTGAGTCACAAACGTCCTCAGAACGGCTCTGATAAAATAAGACTAAAAAGAACTACACACACTTAAACAGAGACAACTGCCAATTTTGCCAGACTGTCAATCACGATAAAGTTGTTTGGGATGAAACTGTGAAACTGAAAGGTATATTTGGAGGACATTTAAATATTAGAAGTTTCGTTTGTAGTTAGTTAATTAGGTTTTCAAATATGACGAAATATGAACTTTGGTAACTGACTCCAATCTTGATTTTTTTATGTCAATGTGAGACATGGCTACATGACAGAATTGTAAGTAGAATTGAGGTCCACCTTCTCTGAGAATCTATATAACATGGACACCTTGTTTTAAAAAAAATTTTAAAAAAGTATTTTGATTCATCCTCCTACTTACCTTCTTAAATCTGGGAATCCTGATGAGATGAGTAACTATAGCCCAATTAGTCTTCTCCCAGTCATGTCAAGTATTACAGAAGATGATCTCTGATCAGCTTCTACACTATATATATATAGCGAAAAAATAGAACAATGGTGACCCTTCCCATGAGTGGCCGGTTGACCAAAATACCCCATAAGCGCAGCGATTACTCAACCAAGAGGTCACATAAGACTCCACAACAACATCCAAAGAACTGACTCCACTATAAGAAAGAGAGTGGGGAAAAATGGCCTGCATGGGAGAGTTCGAGACGAAAACTACTGCTCAGCAAAAGGAACATTTGGGCTCATGAGAAAATACTCTCTGGTTTGAAAAGAACTTGGGTTCTACAGCAGGACAATGATCTAAAACACACCAGCAAGTCCACCTCTGAATGGCTGAAGAAAAGCAAAATGAAGACTTTGGAGTGACCTTTTCAAAGTCCTAACCTGAATCCTATTAAAATGCTGTGGCATGACCTTAAAAAGGTGGTTCATGCACAAAAACCCTCCAATGTGGCTGAATTACAGCAATTTTGCAAAGATGAGTGGGGCAAAATTCCTCCACAGTGCTGAAAGAGACTCATTGCAAGTTATTGCAAACGCTTGATTGCAGTTGTTGCTGCTAAGGGTAGCCCAACCAGTTATTAGGTTTGGAGCCAATCACATTTTCACACAGGGCCCTGTAGGTTTGGATTTTTTTTCTCCCTTAATAATGAAAACCTTCATATAAAACTGTATTTTGTGTTTACTTGTGTTGTCTTTGACTCATATTTAAATTTGTTTGATTATGGGAAACAAAGTGTGACAAAGATGCAAAAAAGTAAGTAGGGGGCAAACAGTTTTTCACCTAGTCACAATTATTCTTCATGTTAGGGTTTATATATTACTACATTGGACATCGATGCCATTTTCCGCTTTTATTTTGCAGTTGGCCATGGAACGCGGTCCGGCCCTTAACAAAGCCTTACCCATACGTTCGCCCCCTGGTGGCTGGCTGACTGGGTTGTGGACACTGCTGCAAATGAAGCTGTTTTCATATGCAACAGTGCCCGCATTTTAAAAGTAAAAAATTGCTAACAATCAGGCTCATTTAATCATGGCAGCCAAAATCGTGATCATGATTCAAATTTGCTAAATTGTTGTTGTTGCTTAATATCCACATGTGAAAGAGGCCTGGGTTGGATATGGGGGGGGAAAAAGGAATTGTACTGTTCGCATTGACATGACAAAAGAACATGTAGCTGCATGTCACATTGGGCAAAAAAAAAAGAGGAATATACCTGCAGTGTGAACACAGCCTAACTGGGGGATTTCAGAGGTACTGTGTATGAGTATTGTACATGGGCAAAAGTGTGCGGTATGCCTGAGAACTATCACGAAAAGTCCAGATGTGCGCTTTTCAGGCCTGACCACAACAAATTAAGGAACAAAAAATAACTTTCCAGATTTGAAGTTTAAGTCATCACAGATAATGTCCAGTAGAAGTACACCTTTATCACCAACAACTGTTTCAGTCTCAGGTAAAGCTGCCACCTGACTGGACATTGCTGCCCAGAGGGAAGGGAGCTACAAATACTATATACTGCCTACAGCATGACAGATGATAATAGGTTTATGAGTATAATACAAAGAATTATAAATAATTATTTATTTAATCCATCCATTTTCTACACCGCCTATCTACCTTAAGGTCAAGGGTGAGCTAGAGCTAGGGGTAGAAATGGTATAATTCGTATAAGGTTTAAATTTGAGCGAAGGTACCGATTTGGACTTAACCGACCAGACGTGATAAAGCTTTTTGATAATGTCATTATATCTGTCTCAGTATAAAAAGGTCTCACGTAAATTGTTATTTTTTTGTCATTGTTGTTTTAACAGCTCCGAGCTGGTTAAACGACCAATGCGTCCACGTACATTACTCTCTGCTTTACCGGCTGCTCAGAAAGGGTAAGAAATATGGGAATGCTTGCTTGTGCTGCATGAGCCAGCACAGTACGTGCTGTGGCTAGATAGCTAGCGGCTAACACACAGTCCTGAACCACTCATAAAAAAAGTCGCCCGTCGATTTGCTGGGTCGTACTCGAGGATGCGAATGTGTACATGTACCAGGGGTGGAGGGTACTGGCGGAGCAGCGAGGAAGTTGGGAGGTGAAAAAAAAAAAGTCCGGGAGTTCATCCTGGTGTACACTCTAATCCTCGCCTGAGCACCTCCATGGCAGGTAACAAGCAACACATGTTATGACTGGTCGGCACAGTAGGCGACTGGTTTGCACATCTGCGTCACAGTTCTGAGGACCCAGGTTGAAATCCGGCCTCACCTGTGTGGAGTTTGCATGTTCTCCCCGTGGTTTCCTCCCCCATCCGTGCAAAAACATGCAGGCTAGGTTAATTTAAAACTCTAAATTGGCCATAGGTGTGAATGTGAGTGCGAATGGTTGTTTGTTTATATGTGCCCTGCGATTGGCTGGCGACCAGTTCAGGGTGTGCCACGCCTCTTGCCCAAAGATAGGTGGGATAGGCTCCAGCACACCCACAACCCTAGTGAGGATAAGCGGTGCAGAAAATGAATGAATGAATTAACATAAGAAAGACACATCCTCACCTAGTTTTTGTGGAGACTTATCACAATATACAAGTTTGTTGCCAGCTAACGTCAAGCAAAGATTGTCATGAACGGAACAATGGACAGGACCCAAAATGTACAACTCCAATACAATGGACAGTGTCAAAAAAAGAGTAGTTTAATAAACAGGTAGCGGTCGGTACACAGACGGGCAATCCTCAAAGGCAACGGTATCCAAAAACGATAGGCAAAAGGCGAGGTCAATAATCAAAACAGGGTCTAGGCTTACTATGAGTCAACGACGTGGAAATAAAGAATGCTGGAAAGTGACAACAAGGTACAACGAACTGGCGACCAGAAAAAATGAGGCCTGAGTTTTAATGCATGGGGTAATTAGGGTAAACAAGGCACAGGTGGGGAAGATGCTCTCAGGAGCAGGTGTGTACGAGACAGGGTGAAGACAACAACCATAACACACAATGAAAAAGATATGCAGCGAAGCTTTTTGGACACATGTATCCCCCCCAACTCTTGATCGGCCTGCAGCATCCAAACTAACGTGTATGGTTTTATTGTAAAAGATGTAAGATGAACTTTTTGTATTCATTGTAACCCTTTAAACATTAAAACGGGTTTGTGCATTACCTTACATGTCACCTTGAGATCATTGGTCAAGTTATTTTTGTATCAGCTATGTGTGTGCAGCTGCAACAATCTTGTCTACGTTATCTTTTTTTCTTGTTTGTCACCATAAATCATTGATGAGCAACTTGTTCAGTGGAGAGCTCGCTTTAGAAAAAGAGAGAAAGTCCTCACTCTTAATCTTACTCATAGGCACCTCAAGTTAACAATATTGAGCAAAACATCATGCATGAGTCACCAAACGTTATGGGAGTTATTCAACTCTAAGATGTACCGCAGGCAAGCACAAAGTGATAGAACAACTTACAAACTTACACTGTATGTTAAGAGCAAGGTGTCAAACTCATATGCAGGCAACACCAGAATTACAGCAGAGGGATGTTTATGACTGTTAAACCCTAAAAATGTATCTGTAACTTTTAATCATTCATACATTATTACATGAAGGCCACTGCATTCAAATATTTGTATAAAACTAATTGATGAAACGGTGGACGACTGGTTAGAGCGTCAGCCTCACAGTTCTGAGGACCCGGGTTCAATCCCCGGCCCCGACTGTGTGGGGTTTGCATGTTCTCCCCGTGCCTGCGTGGGTTTTCTCCGGGCACTCCGGTTTCCTCCCAGATCCCAAAAACATGCATGAATTGGAGACTCTAAATTGCCCGTAGGCATGACTGTGAAGTGCGAATGGTTGTCTGTTTGTATGTGCCCTGCGATTGGCTGGCAACCAGTTCAGGGTGTACCCCGCCTCCTGCCCGATGACAGCTGGGATAGGCTCCAGCACTCCCGCGACCCTAGTGAGGAGAAGCGGCTCAGAAAATGGATGGATAATTGATGAATAACACGTTTTAAAATCAGAAGTCAAGGAAAAATAGTGAAAGCTGGTATTCAAAATTACAAATGCTCCAAATGGCATACAATTTGAAGTATGACCAAAATGAATATGATACTGTAAATATGCCCTTAAGTTACTATCTGACAATTACAGGTAAAAAAAAATGAGATGGGTGAAGTGCATAAGTGATGTGAGGTTTATCATTGTTTAAAGAGGATTACCATAATTTCTCGTGAATAATGTGCACCCATGTTGATGCAAATTGATCTTACTTTATGCCTCCCTGCTAATTTTTTGTGCGTCTCAGACGCTGGACACAAATCAAACGAGATCCCTGTATATGCCCTAAAAGGTGGGGGAGCTAGCCCATTTAAGCATTTAAAAATATACTTTACATTATGAAACTTAATAAAATGACTAAAACTTTAGGTATTGTGGTTGTTTACGACATGGCAGTCATGGTGTCTAATTGGTTTTTATCCAGGATTTCAAGACCCCGGTTATATAGACACTCGAAAGTTTTTTTTTCACTGACTGGTATGTTTGAGAAAGATGTAAAAGTATCATTGAGTTTATAAACAATTACCGGTAATTATATTACACCGGTTCAGGTCTAGGACATCTGCCTCACAGTTCTGAAGACCCAGGTTCAAATCCGGCTTCCCCAGTGCGGAGTTAGCATGTTCTCCCCGTGCCTGCCTGGGCTTTCTCCAGGTATTCTGCTTTCCTCCCCTAATTCCAAAACATGCATGGTAGGTTGATTGAGGACTCTAAATTGCCTGTAGGTGTGAATGTGAGTGTGAATGATTGTTTGTCTATATGTGCCCTGCGATTGGCTGGCGACCAGTTCAGGGTGTACCCCGCCTCTCGCCCAGAGATAGCTGAGACAGACGCCAGCACACTCGCAACCCGAGTGAGGATAAGCGGTACGGAAAATGGATGGATGGATGGATGGACGGTTAAGGTCTGATTATACTTACAGTAGATGGTAAATAATCATTGTGTAAATGTTAATTAAAACATTATGTGTACAGTAAATAAAGGTTTTATGATGGCAACAATTTAGACCCGGGGTCTCTAGCTCCACTTATCTGGGGGCCGCTGAAGATAGAGTCCGGGTGAGTCTGGGCCACTTAAGGTTTTCCACAAAAAAGGGTTTCACTTATTCAAAAATCGTAAAACTAATCAAATCTTTTCAATTTTTATTAATAACAGTTCAGAACATGTACAGTTATTCAGAACAGGAACAAGATTGGTAACCTGGTCCTCTTTCTCATCTCCCTGGTATTTTGCATACTCTTCAGCATGTCTAGTTGCGTAATGATGTCTGAGCACCGCAACTTTCTCTGTGCATATAAGACACGTTGGGGTTGCCTTGTACTAAACGAAAAAAAAAACATTCCATCTTCCGCTTCTTCTGAAATTGACTGTGCTCGTCATCAACCTTTCTCTTCATGGCAGTTTTTGAGAAAGATAGGACTGGAACTGGGTGACAGGACAGACAGTATTTTCTTTCCACTTGGTGGCATGTTTCAACTAATTACATTTGTGACTACGCTGTAAAAAACAACGAAATGCTGTAAAATCATGACAGGAAAAATACTGAACAGAAAAACATTACAAATTAAAAATGTACATTAATATTTTGTAAATTGGCACAGTGGACGACTGGTTAGCACATCTGCCTCACAGTTCTGGGGACCGGGGTTCAAATCCAGGCCCCGCCAGTGTGGAGTTTGCATGTTCTCCCCGTGCCTGGGTGGGTTTTCTCCAGGCACTCCGGTTTCCTCCCACATCCCAAAAACATGCATGGTAGGTTGATTGAAGACTCTAAATTTCCCGTAGGTGTGAATGTGAGTGTGAATGGTTGTTTGTTTCTATGTGCCCTGCGATTGGCTGGCAACCGGGTCGGGGTGTACCCCACCTCCCACCCGAAGATACACGGGATAGGCTCCAGCAGCCCACGACTAATTTTGTAAATTAGTCAATCATTCCCCAAATGTACATTTTACGGTAAAAATATGTTAAAATAAACACATTTCTCTGTATATTTTGCATATAGCTGTAGAGAAATATTGAAAAATTGTATTACAAAAAAGAACAATACATAGCGTTATAATAACATTTTGGGGGAGTCGCGTTGTCATAAATACGAAACAAATCAACTTGTGTTCATTTGAATCTGATGTGCTGATTATGGCGGACCAAGAGTGCCAAAATCTATTAAATGAATACATAATTTTAAAAAATATTAAATGTGTCATAAAATATGTAATATTTCAGTTATTCAATTTAATTAATTTAAATTTGAGATATTAATTTAAATTTTAGATATTAATTTACATTTTTATTTATTATTTCAATTTATATTCACTGATTTAAATTTGTATTTATTTCAATATTTATTTAACTAATTCACTGTCAATCCCGTGGAAGAAATAAATACTGAAATAATTAAACATGACACATTTGATTATTTGTTCAATAATGTATCTATTCAATTTTGGCACACTTGGTCCTTCATAACTGATGAAATGTAGGACTTATGTAAAAGAAAGAAGAACACTGACAAAAGGAAACTTGCTTTCAACAGTGAGATTATTGTTCGGGCGACAGTAGTATTTAAAATGCAGAATCAGTTCATTACATATTTAGAAGAAACAAGATTAGTAATTAGGATATAAACCTAGCAAGTCTTTATTTTATTTTGATTTTTACTAGGCTTTACACGATCAGGATTTTTGGGGTCGATCAGAGTTTAAAAAAAACGATAACATATCACCGATCCGATCACAAGATGGAGCAATGTGTCTATTTAAATGACTTGTTCATTTACTGTATGTACTTGCGTACTGTATACTGAGTTTCTTCAAAAATATCTTGTCAGGTCATGTATTCTAATCATCCATCCATCCATCCTTTTTCTGAGCCGCTTCTCCTCACTAGGGTCGCGGGCGTGCTGGAGCCTATCCCAGCTATCATCGGGCAGGAGGCGGGGTACACCCTGAACTGGTTGCCAGCCAATCGCAGGGCACATACAAACAAACAACCATTCACACTCACATTCACACCTAGGGGCAATTTAGAGTCTTCAATTAACCTAGCATGCATGTTTTTGGATTGTGGGAGGAAACCGGAGTGCCCGGAAAACCCACGCAGGCACGGGGAGAACATGCAAACTCCACACAGGCGGGGCCGGGGATTGAACCCCGGTCCTCAGAACTGAACAGACGCTCTAACCAGTCGGCCCCCGTGCCGTATTCTAATCAGTCAGGTCAAACCAACATTACAACATGACAGAAATAATGGGTGCTAACTCACTGTAATTAAATTACTTGATTGTTATTGAATTACTTCACACACACACACCGAAATCATGATTCGACAGAACGCCGGTACAACCGTTAGTGCTAGCACTAGCTTGCTTGGCTACATGACGTTTTGTTATATATATATATATATATATATATATTTTTTTGTTTTGTTTGTTTTGTTTGTTTTAATTGCTGTGTCTGTATCTTACAGAACTATGTAATGCAACCTTGTGTAACTGTCAAGTCTGATCTGATCTGTCCTAAGAAATTATTTAAATATTATTTGGACTTTTCTTCTTTTTTTTTGTTCATTGTAGTTACTCCTGTGGTATCTTGTTTTGATTATTTATCTTTGTCTTTTTTTATTGTTTGACTTACGTTTTTCACATTTGAAGCAAAGAGAACATCTGACTGTTCAATATGTGAAATACTGCAAAAGGCTATATTATTGTCGACAATTTTTCAGAAAAATTTGCAGATATTTTCGGTCGAAATGAACAGTATTTCCTGTTAATGTGAAGAGACTCACCACCCAGCCACAAGCATTAATCCTCATGCTGCATGTCAATTGACGTTGAAATTAAGACTTTCTATGTTAGGGTATGTTCTTATCTTGTATTACAGTGGTGAGCTTGTATGACTGTTGGATTGTGATTTTTCATTAGAGGCGTGAGGCATTCGAGGCAACTTGAGTCCTGTTAGCATACAGCAACATTATAGAGTACCGCACAGAAAATAACGAAGGTTTGCTGTATGTTTGGTTAAATCATAATTCTTTTGCATGGCTGATCTACTCAATGATTTCCCAGATGAACAAAGCCATTATTGACGGAACCTGAACTTTGCCTCACGGAACATTAAATACATAACTTCCTCTCAAGGGGCTTAAAGCAGCTTTCTGCCCTTACGGCTGCAGCCAGGAAATGAAAACAGCCATTAGAATTGAAACAACCCAGAGTGCTGAGATGCTGTAGGCCTGCAATGGCATCACTCTTGATTAGGTTCTTCATGTGTTGTGCCTGTAGTTCTGCTATCAAATACAGTGTGTTATCAATGTCTGTAGTGTTAGGAAGTAAGACTACTAGCCTCATTAAACAGCATTTTAACATCAAAAACTTGAACAGATAGTCGGTGCCATGGTGAATTATATCGTCTTCTGAGATCCATATAATTTCCCATCATGCTCCTTCTCTGGTTCATAGTTTATAGCAAGTATCAATCTGAGCTACAAGCTACCTGACAAACCTTCTGCAGGTGACAGGCGGACGACAAATGTCCATTTCATCAATGCCGACAGCATTTCCAAAGCTCACAAAAACCACATCTCATCTCTAATCTGTGCCGCGTCCAGGCAGTTTAGGCCTGCTAATATACCAAACCACACCCCATCTCCTTCTCTGCGCTGAGAGCAGCACAAATGGTCGTGCACACGGCCCATCCAACGTCTGGTGGGTTTTAAACCCCTTCTTCTTTTTTTTTTTTTTTTTTTTTTTTTTTTTGCAGCGCTATGATGCGACGGGTTTTAATGTTATGTTATTGCCGTGATTGTCAAACAGGATACCTCCACGTTTTACAAATAAAAGTCTACATAACGTACGGATTAGAGGGAAATTAGGATTTGTAAAGTGAAGCACGGGGTGCAGTCCCCATTGATAAAAAAAAAAAAAAAAATGGATGATGCTATGATTCATCAGCAACCCCACCAGTGTCACGCCCTGTTTTTCGATCCAACTATGTAAATGGTAATGGGTTGCTGATGATGATTTAAGGTCATCTCAAACTGGCACTGGCATCGTGTTGTTTTCATGTATCGATCCAGGCAGTGGAGCTGTCACACTATAGTATCTGCAAACACGTGACTGATCAGAGCTGTTGCTACAATGGTGCCTCAACACAGACGGACTGCATATTTAGAGCATGCAGAACACATCCCCTATGTAATACTCCATGGGGGAATATATATATATATATATATATATATATATATATATATATATATATATATATAATAACACTGACTGTATGTACTGGAGGCTGGATGAAACAGGCAAAGGGTGGGAGGGTTACTCGCAAACATTAGCTTGGTAAACTCAGTGGATGTGGACACAGCATTAAGTTGCGATGAAAGGGATGCTCTTACTTTAACATGGCTTGTTCTTTCTCCTCTTCTTCCTTTTGGCGAGCCATCACTGCCATGATGATTTCCCGCTCCTCCTCGGTGAGATGGCTCAAGTCCGGAAGGTCCGGCATGGATGGCGGCACCGCGGGTGGGCGAGGGCCGCTCCGTGGCCCCACCGAGGCGGACATCTTTTCCACCAGCACTCCACCGCCGCCACCACCTCCTCCTCCTCCTCCTCCTCCTCCTCCTTCTCCTCGTCTTCCTCGTCGTGTCGTTTCGGACGTTTTCTCAGCCACACCTCAAGAAACGCTCCACGGACATGGCGGCGGCGGCGGCGAATACTGCAAGCCGGTCATCGTCGCGGGAACCCCCGGGTTGTGCTTTTTTTTTTTTTTTTTTGCCCAGCCCCACCTGCACACCTCCACTTCCCGGGTTCACAGAGAGTCCATCAAGGCCGAGGAGGAGACGCGTCCTTTGGATGCCTCCGCCGTCTTTTCTCAAGTGGAGCTTCTGGATGTTAGTGTGGTATATTTGGCGGAGTCATCGTCATCATCGTTCTCTCTCTCTCTCTCTCTCTCTCTCTCTCTCTCTCTCTCTCTCTGCCTATGTCTCCCTATCTGCAGACTGTCTTTTGACGTGACTACTTAACACCCACGCACATATATTACGCACAGTCCCTTGCTTCACGTTCAACCCCTAACACGAACTCGTCCACCCCCAAAGACATCCCAACACCAAGGACAGCATATTCTCAACAAGGTTGGACATCAATGAAGCAGCTATTAAGCGACCCAATCGTCACAAGTTACAGACAAAGAACTGTTTGTTTGTTTGTTTGTTTTTTTGCCCAAATAATCCCTGCAAGTCTCCACGCGCAGTTCCAGTGGAAATAAATGGATGCCAGATCACATCCTCGCTTTCGGGATGAGGTAATGCTTTCTCCTGCTGATGTCGTGGCTCGCTGTGACGCCCAGGCTTGTAAAATTGACGTCATCGAGAAGTGGCTGGACCCGCGATGACGTCAACTTCCCGTGGTGCATTATTTTGTCATCATATCGGTCGTGACTAGGGAACATCAGCCCAACGGAGCGGAATTTATATATATATATATATATATATATATAAACTAAATCATTTTTAAATGCTAGCATATTGAGGAATGATTTTAATTCAATACATCAATTTAATTTAGAGGCAGGTGACTCCAGTAGGTTAATAGGTATTTTAAGAAGTCCTATACCGGTACCTTGGAATCAAATTTATCAGAAGTGTTGGGAAGTTTTCTAAATTTAGATAACAGATGCACAGTTGGGGACTATAAAATATGTGTGTGTGTGGGGGGGGGGGGGGGGGGGGGGTAATATGACTGAAATGTGTGTACAGTATACTGTATTCTTACAGTATTAGAAAATCGTTTTGCAAGAGAAAAGTTGTGTTTTATTCACTTTAAGTTAATTTGTAGAGTTTGCATGTTCTCCCCGTGCCTGCGTGGGGTTTCTCCGGGTACTCCGGTTTGCTCCCAAAAATCCCCCAAAACATGCGTGCTAGGTTGATTGAAGACTCTGCAACGGAACGCAGCAAAAGTAAAGTAAAGGTGAGTAAAACTATCGGAGAACGACAGACTTCAATGTGTTTTGTAAACACTATCGATAAAAACAAGGCAAATGTCTCAATTTCAATTAAATGTAATCTCACATTTCATTGGTGGGTTATTTCATCTGGAATTACCTTGTGATTCACTTAGAATATAGTGGCATCTAGTGCGCAAATTGGAACACTGCATTTCGGTAAGAACAGGACATACTGTACATAAAATGAATAGAGAAATTGTCTAAAAATCCAAATCTAAAAATAGCTCAGAATGTCCACCATGATCTCTAAATACCATACGATTTTACGACAGTTATGCAGAGTACATCCATTTTTATAACCTTAGAAGTATTATAGAGTATAGAAGTACTTAGAAGCACTTGACACAATTGTAAATCCCTCCATCCAGTCATTCTTTGTACAGCTTTCCCTCGCTAGGGTCGCAGGTGTGCTGGAGCCCATTCCAGCTGACTTTGGGGCAGTGGCATTCAAAGAGGAGGAGATCCAGGGAGATCCCGAGTCGTTCCCCGGTCAGCAGAGAGAAAAACTCTTTGCAGTATGTCCTGGGTTGTCGCAGAGGCCTCCTTCCGGTGGGACGTGCCCAGAACGCCTCACCAGGGAGGCTTCCAGGGGGAATCTTAACCAGATGCCCGAGCCACCGTATCTGGTTTTTCTCGATGCGGAGGCGCACCGGCTTGACTCTGAGCCCCTGCCAGATGACCGGGGTTCTCACCCTATCTCTAAGGGAGAGCTTAGAGACCCTACGGCGGAAACTCATTTCGGCCGCCTGTATCCACGATCATGTTCTTTCGGTCACGATTCACAGCTTGTGGCCTTAGGTGAGGACAGGAACATACTGTAGATCCACAGGTAAATCGACAGCTTTGCCCTTTGGCTCAGTTCCTCCTTTACAACGACAGACCAATACAGAGTCCGCATCAATGCAGACGCTGCACTGATCCGCCTGTCGATCTCCCACTCCATTCTTGTGTCACTTGTGAACAAGACCCCAGGATAATTGAACTCCTCCATTTGGAGCAGGAGCTCCTCCTCGACCCAGAGAGGGCACTCTAACCTTTTCTGACTAGACCATGGCTTCAGATTTGGAGGTGCTGACTTTCATGCCAGCCGCTTCACACTTTGCGAACCGCTCCAGTCTTCGAACATTCCATTCAAATCTAAGTACACATGGTACACGATTGGCCGCCCCCCGCCACCGTTGACAGAATACGGAATGATTTAAAATGTGTAGTTGGCCCGGTGTTGATCGCAGATGTACCGTCAGCATCCACTTCTCCCCCCTTTGATGGGAAGGGGGGAGCATTTAGGGGCATTGCATAGGGTGCCATACAACATACAAGCCAGCTGCGCTACTGCCCACAGTGCCACCCATATTTGTAAATATTGATGTAATTTTAAAAAATATTAATAATTTACATTCAATGTCATTATGTAGTCTGGAGCCCTTGGACAATAATTATTACCTCTCTGAGGTGCGTCGTCTAGTTTAAACATGGGCTCCTGTTCCATGAGCAGTCAAGCATACCCTTACCATAACAATGCCTCCATTATATTTGATGCCTTGTGTGATTTGGAGCTTGAGTTGTCCATTTCCGTCTACTTACTTTTGTCTTTCAAGTTGACGTGCAAAAAAAATCCGTAATCCAGGACATGGAATGCTTTTTTCAAATGTTTTCTGACTATGTTACGAGTTGTAAACCTGTATTCACATTCACAAAACCATCTGTTAACAATGGTATACTATAGATTCAGAGACTGATGTCTACTTACTACAGACTTCAGGCACTCATTGACTGCGTAGGACTTTCACCCAAGTATCAAAATGAATGGTTATACCTGTAGCCTAACAATTTAAACTACTCTTCATGAAATACCTGTAATTTTTAAAGAGTATAGGCAAAATCTTTTAAAACTACGTAGCTAATAACTTTGAAGTGTTGCACTGTAGCTATCAACAAATCGCCTTTCCTATAACATTTTGATGTTCATTGGTGCGACTTCAAACTGAGCTGCTGCCATTTTTCTTTGGGAAGCAAAAGCTTAACCGTATTGTTAGGAACTCCCGCTCAGACAATCTTGATCTGCTTGCCGTTATAGTAACAAGAGATAATGAGCAAAATTATATTTTTACTAGCACTATTGTGCACTGTTGCCACAATTATGTTAACAAAAAATGCTGTACATTTATATGTAAAGCAATATCTCACTCCAAGTTACACCCACCTCCAAAAGTATTGGAATGGTGAGACCAATTCCTTATATTTTTCGCTGTAGACTAAAGGCATTTGGACTCAAAATATCTATATGAGACACTTAAGAGATTGTTAGTGATATCAGCAATAAACTCCAGAGAGCAGGAGTGAAGATTATAAAAAGGACAGATGCTCAACTGGAAGATGCATACCACTCATTAGCAAGAAGAATAAAACGATCAAAAAGTACAGACGCAAGCCTAAAAAAATGAAGAAACATGGATACATGGACTGCTAAGCCCTTGCCAAAGCGATGAAAAGGCAAATGTTTGCAGAAATGTGTTCATGATCTCAAAGACAAGCTCAACTGTGTAATGTCATGCCTCAGGTTTATATGGTTTCTTCACAAACAGGGTCCTCATTGAGGTTGTAACACATGGTCGCAGTAGTAAAATGAGTTACAAAGTGGCACTACCATGTAAAGTTAAGCAAGAGAGACAACGACCGTATTTTCACGACCATAAGGCGCACTTAAAAGTCTTAAATTTCCTCCAAAATGGACGGGGCGCCTTATAATGCGGCGCTTCTTATGTGTGCACCGAGTTCCAAAATCTGTAAATGTTGTTGTGTGACTTCGATGCGCGCGCCGCTTGACTGACTGGGAGCATTTCTTGCCGACACGCTACTTATATAGAGGAAAGGCGGACGTGACTGAGGACAGCATGCGGACGTTAAAGGGGGGAGGGTGCACGTGAAAGAGGACGCTAAAGGCACGCCCCCAGTAGGTATATAGTGCCGGTATGTGCATTGTGCAAAACAACGGTTTGGATACGGACCCCCGAAAATGGCACCTACGAAGAGACACACTTACGAAGCACAATTTAAACTGCAAGCTATCAGTTATGCGGAGGAACATGAGAATCGAGCAGCCGCGAGAGAATTCAAGATCAACGAATCCATGGTTTGCAAGTGGAGGAAGCAGGAAAACGAGCTTCGCAGTTGCCCAGCTGTTCATTTCGGATACGGAAGATGAGGACTTTGATGGATTTGTGGATGAGAATTGATCAAAAAATAACGTGAGTACATTGTTAAATTCTTCAATAAAGTACAACCGAACTCAGTTTTGCTCCCACTGCGTTTTTAAAAACATACGCTAGCATGCATGCTAGCGTATGGTTTAGGGTGCATGCATGCTACCATATGGTTTAAGCTAGCGTATGTTTTACCATGCGTGTGCCCAATAATACGGTGCTCCTTATGTATGTGTTAAATACAGAAATAGACCCCGTAACTGAGACTGCGCCTTTTAATATGGTGCACCTTATGGTCGTGAAAATACGGTAAATGGGACAGGAAAATAGAACCAATCTTTCTGTACATGTTACTCGGCCACAAACGAACTATTAGCTGTTAGGAAACTACAGTTGCTTATTTAGTTTCAAAGTCAGCTTGGAGTAAATGTGAGTGACGTCATACACACTGCTGTGCAAAGGTGTGGTGGGGGGGCAGAGTGGGCGGTGGCACCGTACATCCACCTGGGGGAGAATCCCCTCCACCTGTCATTCGAGGATGTAAAATTGCTATCCGCACCCCCAACCTCGTTGACAATTGCTTTTCAGGGCCTTCACCAAAGCATTGTGTGGCCCGGCCAGCAACAAATCCTTTTGCGCGCCACTGTGATTGCGGCATCTATGATGCCTGCACCCTCATACTGGTTAATGGAGATTTCAATCTGGCTCCTCTCTCTTCTATTAACAGCTTCAGACAATTTGTGAAAGGGAATACATTTCTGCACGTCCTATACGCGAATTGCCAATTTGAAGGGAGTCATATTTTACTTTGATTGGAAAAGTAAATTGTCTATTTATTTATTTATGTATTTATTTTTAATGGATTGTGTACAGCGCTTTGTTACAGCTGTGGCTGTTGTAAAAGTTAAATAATATATATAATAATAAAAATAATATATATCATAATGAATAATAAAATAAAATAAATAAAAAATAAAATAATAACATAAATAAAGTTGAGATGAGAGTTGAGTTATTAACACTAGAATGATTTATGGTGCACTGTAAAGCAGACATAGTTCCTCCCAGTGGTGTCGTTAGGCCTATTTTAGGGGGGGCTTCAAAATCTTCTCAAGCCACCCCAAAAATATTTGGTACGTTAAGGTCAAAGGTTCATTTTCCTAGCCCCCCTAAAAACGCCACAAAGAACCCCCCCCTCCTCCTCCCTCATTGACAATGAAATTTGGGGCTAAAATAATACGACCCCCCACCCCCCCCACCCCCGCTCCCGACAAACATTTTTTTAGACTTTGCGATGCCCGTTTCCTCCATCTGTGTATTATGAACTTTTTTGCTCTTTTCCTCTTATACTAACCAAAAACATTTGTGTTTTATGTTAGCTATGCCTTATACATATCCATTTTGTATAATATGAAGCATAAGTGGGTTGGGGTGGACGCTTTCCCAGCCTATTTTTTAGGGTGAGAGGCAAGGTAGACCCTGGATTGACAACCACCTCATCAGAAGGTTGAGCTGGGCTACACCCTTTTTCTGATAGAATAGAATCACCTTTTATTGTCATGAACATGCATGCGCACAAAATTTGTTCTCTGCATTTAACCCATACACATGTTAGTGGAAGACACTGGAGCAGGGGGCAGCTGAGAGCATTTTGGGGTATCAGTGTCTTGCTCAAGGACACCACAGCCGTGAGTCCGGGGGATGTTGGCAGATGGTCCAGTCGGGGTCTTGAACCTAAGTCCCCCACGGTGGCAGGCAATGATCATAACCATTGGGCCACGGCCAATTTTACTCTCGCACAAATCTTTTTATTGGCATTTGACAGAGAAGGCATTTGACAAGTCAGTGATCTGCAATAATCTCTTTGTTCCTATTACTTTTTTTTGTGAATTTTGACATATTCAAATGACACACCAACATTATGTCGCAAAGAAATCCAATAGCAATAATAGGTGTTACATAACTTTTAAATGTATTACTTGACATATGTCTGGTGGGATCCGGTCTTTCTACTTGTGGAAATCAACGTCCACATCTTCTGTGCGGGACACCACTTTTCCATCAACGATTTCCTCAATCACAACTTTCCTTCTCTGGGTTATTACTGGTTGAGCTAAAGAGAGATTCAAAATAAGAATTAATATACTAATATATATATATATATATATATATATATATATATATATATATATATATATATATATATATATATATATATATATATACACACACAAACACACACACACACGTTGAAAAAATGTTTGCTCCCCAATTTTTTTCATATTTGTCACACTTATGTTTCTCGACATCAAACAAATTTAAATATTAGTCAAAGACATCCCAAGTAAACAAAATGCAGTTTTTAAATGAAGGTATTCATTATTAAGGGAGGGAAAAAAATTCAAACCTACATGGCCCCGTGTGAAAATGCGATTGGCTCCAAACCAAATAATTGCCACCCTTAGCAGCAACAACTGCAATTAAGTGTTTGTCATAACTTGCAGTGAGTCTCTTACACCGCTGTGGAGGAATTTTGGCCCGCTCATCTTTGCAGAATTGTTGTAATTCAGCAACATTGGAGGGTCTTCAAGGATGAACCGCCTTTTTAAGGTCATGCCACAGCATCTAAATAGGATTCAGCTCATGATTTTGACTAGGCCACTCCAAAGCCTTAATTTTGTTTTCCTTCAGCCATTCAGAGGTGAAACTTGCTTGTGTGTTTTGGATTATTGTCCTGCCCCAGAACCCAAGTTCGTTTCAGCTTGAGATCACGAACAGATGGCCGGACATTCTCCTTCAGGGTATTTTGCTAGACATCAGAATTCATGGTTCCATTTATCACAGAAAGTCTTCCAGGTCCTGAAGTAGCAAAACAGCCCCAGACCATCACACTACAACCACATCTTTGGATGTTGTTGTGGGGTCTTTTGTGACCTCTTGGATGAATCATCACTGTGCTCTTGGGGTAATTTTGGTCAGCCAGCTACTCCTAGGAAGGTTCACCGCTGATACATGTTTTCGCTATTTGTGGATAATGGCTCTCACTTTCGTTCGCTGGAATCCCAAAGCTTTAGAAATGGCTTTATAGCCTTTTCCACACTGATAGAGCTCAATTACTTTCTTTCTCATTTGCTCCTGAATTTCTTTATAGCTCAGCAGATCTCTAACTTTTGAGGATCTTTTGGTCTACTTCACATTGTCAGGCAGGTCCTGTTTAAGTGATTTCTTGATTGAGAATAGGTGTGGCAGTATCAGGCTTGGGTGTGGCTAGATACATTTAACTCGGCTATGATAAACCACAGTTAAGTTATGTTTTAACCACACAGGGCCATGTTGGTTTGGATTTTTTTTAACTCCCTTAATAATAAAAAACAAAATTTAAAAACTGCATTGTGTGTTTACTTGTGTCATCTTTGAGTAATATTTAAATTAGTTTGATGATGGGAAACATTTAAGTGTGAAAAACATGCAAAAAAGTAAGGAAGTTAGGAAACTCTTTTACACCACCATGTGTGTGTGTGTGTGTATGTATATATTATACATATACAGGGTGATTGAAAAGTAACTCCCTATTTTAAAATATTTATTGATTCATATGTTGTAATATTTTTCTAAATTGTTTGGTGTTTGTTCCATGATTAAAGGAGCAAGTGTATTCTACCAAACCAACGACTTTGGAAGAAGTTGAAGGGCGAAGAAGTTATGTCTTCCATCCCACAAGAGTTCCTTGTGAAATGAGTTAATGCGGTTCACAGGTGGCTTGAGAAACTGGTGGCTAATGCTGGCGCCCATATCGAATTTTAATAAAACTCCATGCAATACGCTTTATTCTCATCTTCATTTCTTGTAAGAATTACAGTTAAGAAATTAATTAATACTTAAAAATAGGGAGTTACTTTTCAATCACCCGATATATATATATATATATATGTATATATATACATATATATATATTGACAAAAAACTTAACTGACTGTGATGTGTCATCAGCTTACGTTTTATTTCTTTGACAATTTGGATGGTCCTGGAAGTAAGAAAAGTATAAAATATCATTAGTTTCAGCTTGGTTTCTGGAGTTTAGAAAATATTCACAATGCTTATTCTTTGTCAGAGCTAAGTTAAGAAAAGCCAAGTGTCTTTCTCTTACTTTACATCTTCTCCATCCAGCAATCTTCTGTATTCAGCAATCTCCATCTCCAGCCTGGTCTTGATGTCAAGCAACATCTGGTATTCTGATGCCTGCCTCTCGATGTCCAACCTCATCTGGCTGAGCTCATTCTCCAGGGTGTTGATAATGGCCTGGAGCTGGTTCAGCTGCAGGCTGTAACGGGATTCTGTTTCTGCTAACTGACTCTCCACTGCAGCTTTCTGTCAAGATATAACAAGATATGATATTTGAGAGTACGTTGTGGTCACATCTTGATTTTAAAATAAGAATAAACGTGTGATCTGCTGTTACCAGGCTCAGCTGAGATTGGAGTTCAATCTGCAGGGCCTGTAATTGTCTCTGGAGGTCAGAAATTTCAGTACGGGAGGTCTGAAGGGTCTGCGTGCTGCTTACAACTTGCTTGTTCAATTCGTCAAACTGCAAGATGTGGATGGGATGCAAAGTTATTCAAACTATTGGAAACCATTTTGGCATCTGGCATTGTAATGTTCAATGGCTTATCTTGCTCTCCTGACCTTAGTCTTGTACCAGTTGTCCATATCACGGCGGCTCTTTTCAGTGATACCGTCATACTGTCTTCTGATCTCATCAAGGGTCCTAGACATGTCCTCCTGGGGTTTGGCATCCACTTCTACATTCACACCACAGGAATTCACTTGGTTTCGCAATGCTGCCATCTCCTGCAGGAAGAAGCACACAGTCGGTGTAAAAGACCAGGAAAACAAAGCACTGGATCTACAAGAGCAGGAGCAAATCTGGTTTCAAATGAAACAGGCTTTTCAATAGGAAATAACACCACTTTTATTTTGCATTGTATCATATTCATTTCTACATTTGAGGTATTAATTGGTAGCACTATAAACACAGTGAATTTCACCCAGGTGCCAACTGGGCCAACTTAAAAATGTCAGTATGTTTAACTAAGATACTTTTTTGCATCACATTTGCTATTTCAGTCAATGTGCAAACATGAGAACATTTTAGCTTCAGGTGTTTCTCACATTGCAAGGAGACGATGAAATGTTATTGCATGTTAAAAAAATACTGTAGATCACCTTGTAACCGAGAATAATAGACGAGCATGACAGCTTCCTGTTACTGTTAGAATATATAATAATTTCCTCTATAAAGGTTTCTTAGGATCACCACAATAAAGTACACAACTTATGGACACAGTAGATGGTCCTCAGGACTTGTTAGTTTCCAAAACGGGTCTCTGGAAGGCATTAGTGCAAATAATTGACTTGTGTCAATAGCTGACTCTGTCTCATGTGATCTCTCTGTAGCTATGACCATGAATAAATAGGTCACTTAAAACTACCTGTAGAAAACAACCTAAAGTAAACGACCCAACGATATAGTGTGTCCAATCAAGAGTGCTGAATACGTTTGGTGTTTTTATGAGTATACGTGTTACCTCAGCATGGTTCCTCTTCAGGTAGACCAGCTCTTCCTTCAGGCCCTCCACTTGCATCTCCAGGTCTGTGCGAGCCATAGTCAGGTCATCGATGACTTTGCGCAGTCCAGCAATGTCTGCCTCCACTGACATGCGTACGGCCAGCTCATTCTCAAACCTGTTGGTCATAAAAACACAGAGGAGCTGATGTTGGGGCATGATCTGAATTGGTATTACTGCCAACAAAAGAAAAGATGAAGCGCCATCAAAACCAGTTTGACCAGTTTTCCCACCCTTAATTAATGTCTGTGTGACAAAACACCATCCCTGATTAAATACACTCTCTGACCGCTTCATTTAGTACATCTAAAATATAAAATGAGAATTATTTTATTTCATTTTATTTTTTCAAGCAGGAGCTGCATTGATCATTTTGACTTCATAAGTAGAGTAAGGCGTATCTCCTTTACCTTTTTGAGCAATACAGGAGAGTGGGAACACAAGAACCTCCTCTCAGTTCTCTGTGAAGTTCTACTGTCAACTTCAACCACACTTAACATTGTTAATTTAAGATCTGTAAGAATCAACCAAAACCGAGCGTTATCTCTGTATAGGCATTTCATGCAGTCACTTGTGTGTGTGTGTGTGTGTGTGTGGAACTCAGGAAGTGGCTGGTGTCACTTAGAACTGTTATTATTATTATTATTATTATACATCCCACTCACTTAATTCTGAAGTCTTCTCCTGCCAGTCTTGCATTGTCAATCTGCAGCATCAACCTGGCATTGATCTGAGCAGCATCACTGATCTTAAACGGCATAAAAAGAAAAAAAAAGCATGGGCACAAAGTCAACCATAATCGTACTACGCATGATTTAATATACCTTAATGTGCAGACATCACTCACCTTTTTTCGGAGGTCAGCGACGATCACCTCGTACTTGGAGTAATCTCTCAGTATCGGGCTCTGCTTGTCGTACCACTCGCGGATTTGACGCTCCAACTTGGCGTTGGAATTCTCCAGGGAGCGCACCTTGTCCAGGTAAGAGGCCAGACGGTCGTTGAGGTTCTGCATGGTCACTTTCTCGCTGCCAGTTAAGGCGAAGTTGCCTCCATCCATGACACCCGCGCCGAGAGACGCCCAGCCCAAGTCTATGCCCGAGCTGAGCCCGGTGCCATAGGACACCTGCACATTTTTACCGCCGGAACCGGCATACACGCTCATTGCCCGCCGGGAGCCGGACACTGGCAAAGAGGACAGGGACAATGCCGACAGTCCCGTGCGGATTGAGGACGTCATGGTGACTTACTGAACGAAGATGCTCGGGCTGCGTTCTTCCCTGAAACGTGTCAAAGCCAAAGAAAGGCGAGGAGGAGATGGTCTAGAGCCGAGCTAGAGAATGGATTTTATAGGCCGCTCCAATGTGGGGGGGGGGGGGGGGGGTGGTGCTTCAGGTGGGTTGAGACAAAGCTCTCCGTGTGACTCTGCACTGGGCGTGTCACACGGAGAGCAGCGGTCGGCGACGAGTTTGGGCTCGTGAGACACCCACTGACTTTCAATTCAACATCTCCCACTCCCAGCCTGGCCCACCGTAAAACGGAATTTTAACCTTATTGTACGGGATTTTATTCATACATACTGTGAAATATGAATTCTTCATTGATATATCTGATATAACCATGTGATGGTTCACAAAATGGGAGGAATTTATGCTTGCTTCACGCTCACCAATATAGTAGTAGTTTCTTATTTAGCAGTATATTAGAAAAAACATTTTAAGATATCGTCTTTATCAAGATGAACTAAATGAACTGTTAAAGTGGTTTAGTCGAGTTTGAAAAAGACCAAGCTAAAGAGTAACTTGAATGTGAAGGCGAGCATTTGAAGTCATACGAAACTATTTAAAATGATCAACATTCCACGCGGGGCCCAGCAAGTCATGTAGCTCCGCTGTCGGCATCTGGGAGAGGCTCGTTCATACTTTGTGCAGGCTTTTTAAAAAGCAAAAGTTGTTAATCATTTTTTTTTTTTGCTGAAGGTATTTAGAGCGTTGTACTGTATTGGCTGTCATTTCAGAATAATTGCAATCTCTCTTGAAACAGGAATGTTGTAAATCTCTCATACGCTATTAAAATCAGATTTTCTTTTTTTACTGTATTCATTTTATATCCTATTTATTTATTTAATTACTGACTACACTATGTAAAAAAAAAAAACACAAAAAAGTTTAAGTTTTCTTTTATATGCTGAGATGTGTCTCTTAAAACATGTTCTCTCTGAACTATTTTACAAATTCATTAGGAAATTTCATTCCCAAGCATGTAGTGCTCAAAGTGAAAAATCAGGTTCCAGCAACCATACTTGTTTGGCTTGTGCTGGTGTGTTCTAACTGTCTTGGATAACAGGAGCGCCATTATCTTATTGATGACGACCGTGATTGTTCCTAAACTGGATAAACTGGTGTAATTAGTTATTCTCTATCGCCCTTTTTCCATGGCCAGTCAGTTAACTTCTCTTTGTATTGCTGTTAACTGCATTACACAAAACAAACATAATAATCCCACACCTGAAGTGGCTCATAATTTATGCTAACTAACATTTGCAGAGAAGCTCCAGTACTCAATCAGAACAGAAGGACTTTAAAGAGTGTCATTACACCTGCCAGGGACCCTTGTAGTGGATGAAATACTTTCTGTCTTGGAAACTTGCCATGATTCACACTTTTTTTCGTAAATGTAAATGGGTGTCATCCTGGATTGCTGATCAGTCTGGGGACCAGGCAGGTATTAGCTTCTAATTTATTCTAACATTTCTGTGAATTTACAGCACAGGTTCTCATTTTCATACAAAATGTACACTTTTTTTTTTGATTCAGTCAATCAATCATTCAAACTTTGTTTGTAAACCACATTTCATACATGCAATGCAATATAAAAAATATGGAAATATCACCAGCCCTGCTGCAAACGCTGATACTTGTTTAACTAACTTGGTCCTGACTTGTTTGCCTAGCCGCATTCTACATAACAGTCAATGGTAGCGAGACAGTGACACGCCTCGTTTAATTGTTTTATGAGCGTATGTAACCCTAAGGCACTCAGCAAACTATCAACGCATGACAGGTCCAACAGTTTTTGCCCAGCTACTTCACTGCTTGTAAGGAGCAGTAAAAAATATATATACCTTATCCCGATAATGTAGCACAGCATGCTTCATCTTTCCTGAAAATGGTGGGTCATATTAAATTAAACCTACCTATTAATGGAGCCATTAGTTCCTCTCACTTGGGAATACTCATTCAACAATTCATTGCCTTGACTTTTTTTTTTTATTTCTCAGTCCTAAATGGAATTGAAAGGGTTTTAATAATTACTGAAGTTAATTACACATTATTGTGTAATTACTCTCATTGTACACTCCCTTGTGTTTTTTTTTTTTTTTTTCATTTTGTTGTGTAGTTTTAAAGGTATTGCTTTGTCTTCTGCACTGATGGACAAAATGTAAGGAATGAAGTCTGGATGTGGCAAGAAAAAAATCTCACATCTCTCCCACTGGTATGTTCTGCACACCGTTCTAAGGCGTGGTTTGTTTGTTTGATACAAGCAACATATATATATATATATATATATATATATATATATATATATATATATATATATATATATGTAATGTACAGAAAATGTATGATTACATAAGAGACCAAAGAATGTGAAGATACAGAGGTCAGATAAAGTCAGCAATGTTAAATACTTTTCACAGCAAAACCTTTAATCTGTCTTTCCATTCCCCTGAACGCAATGTCCATCTCAGCAGCCTCACTTTCTGATCCAGAAAGGCAACTGACAAGTCAACTGCTGACTTTCACTAGCCCTACTAGCTTTATGTGATTTCCCTAAGCAAAAATTCATCTACACTCTACATCATTTGTAGATGATGACACATGACACCTGGAAACAGGATTGGTGACAATCCATGTTTAAAGAATTCATGTGCTAAAGACTTTCATAACAAAACTGCCAGCAACTGCATAGCAGGAGTTTTCAGAGGGGGGAAATAAATACTTAGTCAGCTTCATCATCATTGTCATGTTCACGCCAACAAGAGGATAGCATCAACGGTATTGATGGTTTGGCGGTTTGTTGACAGGCCAGTCAGGTTTCCATATTTTTCAGTCAAAACTGTACATTTAATGATAATGTTACCAGGAGTTTGTAATATTGTTAATGGTATAAAATAGATTTTTAACTACCTGTATATGAAATTTTTTTTTTATTAATATTAATCAAATTTGTAGTTGTTATAAGTAAAGACTCAAGTCATCTTTATAAGTAATCCCTATCCTGCCCCTTTGGAACTAGTTCTTATTTACTTATGAGACAAGTCATTTGATGAGCAAATTTGCTGAGTCACAACTGCAAATTTACAAAAGCGGTGAAAGGACATCATGGCATCCACACCTATCGTGGTAGATAAACCTATAGTATTTTTTTTTTTTCCTTCAAAGCCGGAGAAAGTAATTGTTACACCACAAAATACATTTTGTTCCTGTTGCTGAGTATGAATTTTCCAGAAGAGCAATTAGAGAGGTAATTTACAAACACTATTTTTAGTCAGTTTAAACAGGTTGGGACTTCATAAAGGTAAGCTGTGCCTAATATTTTGTGTACTGTATTACCATAATAAACAATGGGAGCAAGCAAGACTATTCTTTTTGTCTTTTTATTGCGTGCATGGAAGAGAAAAGTTTGGAAAGGATAATACAGTGTGTGCTCCGGAAGGTCTTATGATTAACAGAGCAGTAGTGGGAGCACTTTTAGCAGACTTGTGTTCATGACAATAAACTACTTTTTATATTAAATTGACATAAAATTCAATTCACATTATTGCGTGATTTAATGGTATGTAACGGAAAGCTACGCAAAAGATGCCACCCGGGCAAACCAGTCTCGCGCTATCGCCGTTCCCCGTCGAGGTAAACGTTAACTCCAGAGTCACACGCAGACTCTAAACGGATCAACGCCATAAACTATCTTCAACAAGACATTTGCTTTGCCATGCCGACGCTTAGTGAATCATGGCTGCCTGGCGCTTCAAAGCGGAAACCCAAGGATGCCGAGTTCTCCCACGGACGCTAAGTTAATTAACTCCCCTCCAGTCGAAGGATTGCACCAACAAAGGCGCCTCCAACCTGTTGAGTACTGCCACTTGGGTGTTGGAACAGGCAACAGCGACAGCCACGGGCGACGGAATGACACTACAGACATGGGTTCATAAGACAGTCTGTGACTCGACTGGGAGTTAATATTTTAAGAACTTTACATGAACGCCACTAGTGACTGTATTGCTGCAAACTGGAATGTCTGATGTCGAATATGTTGTTAACTGAACCAGATGTAATGTTCTCCACACCACACAACATTTGAAACATTCATTACAGGTATGACAAAGAGGATGAGCGTGGAACAATGCAGGGTTCGCCCCCCGCCCCCCCCCCCTTTTTTGACCAGAGGAAAGGCTTTTGGGAGTTTTGGTGGAGAAGTCTTCCTTTGGTCACCCCAACCAACTCGCCGATGACCGGGCCAAGGCAGGACGCCCACCTCAAGGACACATCGGATGATCCCCGGCTGCAGAGCCTCCTGCAAGCGCTCCGAGCTACCCTGCTTGGGGGCCCGAGCTAAAGTCCGAGGGAACGGAGGCGGACGCAACGCGACCGCTCCGAACGTCTGGTAAACAGAGACACCCGAGAGACGCCCTGCCTGGGAACTCGTTGGCCTCCTGTTTTTCCTCTGTTTTTTCCTTCCTCCCTTCCGTCGAATCCACCTGTTCCCGGTCCAGACCGGGCCGGCCGAACACTCAGGGAGCCTGACTCGCCTGCCTCAAACGTGTTCCAGACACCTAAGTCCAACATTGCGGTCTACTAAAAGTACGGATTAGTGCATATTTGAGTATTATATTAACACCTAACCTATAATTCCATTACAACAAGCTGGCAATTTTTTGACTTGAGTTCGTTGTCACATTTCTGTGGGGCCAATTATGTATTACTCGTGCACTCACTGTAGTTGTCTCGCCATGCTGCACTATTTGCATATACTGGCCACTCATGCCAGAGTAGCATCTGCTCCATTTGCACACTGATTGAGGAGTATCTGTAACATTTGCACAACCAACATTGTCCCAGATGATCGCACTACTCGTCACTCGTCACCGCATACACTCCTTGAAGTCTCAGCGCCCTTTGCACAATGGTCATTGCACCGGACTATTGCAATATTAGTCGTTCGAACTGCTCTAAGTGCTAGAGGACTCTGCATCTTTTTGCACAATTGTTTTTTGTCAATGTCTTTATGTCCCCAAAGTGTTCTGTAAATTGACTGTTTGTTGTACTAGAGCGGCTCCAACTACCGGAGACAAATTCCTTGTGTGTTTTGGACATACTTGGCAAATAAAGATGATTCTGATTCTGATTCTGATTAATTATACCCATTCACTACACACCCATTCTGCTCATCTCAGGTCACAAATCCCTTCCTTCGCCAATGTTCATCTGTATCTTGTTTGTTTGTGTTTGTCTGTGTTTTATCCTGTAGAAACCCCTTTTTATTATTACATTTTCTAATAAAATTCACCACTTGCATTGATTATGTGTGTGTTTGGGTTTGGAACGAAACCTTGAGAAAGTCTAGAACTCAAACTTTCTAAAATGTAGCCACCTTCCGATAAGAGACTGATTAAAAAGGTTTGTCGTCATTTCGCCTCAAGTTAAACTTGTAAAAATAGGACGTGGTGCCCCACATGTATATCAAATATCTTGGTTTATAACGTTGTAATTTAAAATTACGATAACCCGGAAGTGACGCAGGCGCCGCTTCCAACTCATCATTTCCTTCTAAATTAAGCACAATTCTTATTTCATTCCATTCCGCTAGAGTATTTATTGGGTAGAATATTTGACGGGCTAGTTAGATTACGGTTAGGTGGAAAACAGGTAATACTAAAAGCATTTGCTGTTGTAGACATTGTAGACAAGGATCTCGTGATAGTATTGTTTTGTTTCACATAGGAGTTCATGAGGATATGGGGATAGAGATTGACGTTCAATTGTTGGTCTATTTTTGGCACATATAGGCTGGTCACGGGCATGTATGTGTATTGTGTACTCACTTTTACAGAAAAGGTGGCACGAGGCTTGCGCCCATGTCTGTGTTGATCGGGTTACTAAATAGTAAGAGATTCCTTCAGGCAAACGATTCTTGAAAGGGCAAAAGGTGTATCGGAAGGGTTTGGGGAAAAGCGGCATTTAGAAAGGACAAAGTGGATCCTAGTTTGCCGGATGATAAGCTCTCTTCTAAAGCTCATATGACTTCTGGGCTCGTTTCCACCAGAAACGGGTGCTGTCAGCGGTGGAACTTTCTTGCAATGGCATGGATCCAAGTGGCAGGGCACGGCGGCCCATGGTGTGGTTGTGCTGCCTGACGCAGCAACAGTTTTCCCCTCTGCAACACAAACGGCTAACTGCACTTCTATGAGTAACATTGTGACATCACAGTCATGTGGATGAAACCGATATCTGTGTGGTGTCAAGCATTTCCCTCATGTGAGATAGGACCTTTATCCACAATTCTAGTGTCTAATGTCATCTGCCAAAGTGCACCTGCCACCGTATCACTCTCTTGATTATAATCTATTGTGCAAATCAAACTCCAAAATATTAGAGACCGTGGAACATGTTGTGAAGGCTACATCACACACATTTTATTGACCGAACATGTGCACAATTTGGAACAGAAAAACAAGTAAACGACAATACATTAGATGTACCAAAAAAATTTAGAATGATTAATATACGCCTGACAGTTTAGCTTAAAAGATAAGCAACTGGGCTTAGCCTGTTACCATGCTGCTAAAATACAGATAATAAAGAAGTCTCCATTGCTTCATACCACACAAAAGATTTGTGTTCTTTTGGGTTGGACAAATGAACAGTGGTAGGTTCCATTATCAATACTACTTTAACAGTTAACACAGGATCCAAGCATTCAGTCAGGAGTTGAGATGTATCATCATGTTAGAAAAATTCAGCTATCTGTTTAGGTTTGAGGTAGGCGTTTGGCATTTGTTTGGGAACCAAGACTTTGCTTCTGTTAACAAGGACCAAAATGATCACAAATACAGCTGGAAGGAGCGATATTTAAAGAGGTCAAAACATTTGCATACACGGGAAGCATCATGGGGAAGGATGGAGGCAGTGACAAAGACATTCTAGAAGAAGAATATAGAAGAATATGACTGGTGAGTGGGATGGCCAACAAATTCATGGGGGTGGGGGTGGCACCAATAAGAAATGAAAACTTGTGGAAAATTACCAAACAAGAACAAATTGAAACACCGATCAAACTTCCTTCCAACATGACCAGGAAGGTCTTATCCTGCAAACACCGGGGTAAAACGAAGCTGGGACGATCAAAGCACAGCTGGAGGAGGCCAGTCAAGGTAGAGTTAAAAGAAGCGTGAACATTTTGGAAGGAGGTGGCAAAGATCACCCAGGACTAGGGGAATTGATAAGAAATTAGGTGATTCCGATTACATTATCAATACTGCTCTATCGAACAGACACTTTATTGATTTTCTTATCGATTCTCATTGGGTGAGGAATCAAATAAAACAAATGATATATGACATCATTGATGTCATTTTCAATATATAATTATACGATATGATTATACAAAAGATGTTTCTGCATAGTATTGTGTGATATGGACAACATTTCTCGTGTCAATGTATTTATAAAACACATTTTATATAGAACAACAATTAAATGGATAAAAGATAAATTAAATTATAACTAAACAATTATCGAGTGAAAAGGGCAATTTAAAATATCTTTGACCACAACCAGTTTTCGATGTTTTTTTACATCCGTGCTCCAGTATTTACAGGTGATGGAAACCATTCATTGTTTATACAATGTTAGTGTGGCATCTAAAGTCACTCTTCTCACACAAAAACCTCACAAACTCTTGGAGCACATGTACACTGCACAGACTCAGTATGTAGAACTCTGCTCACAATTAACCAGCAAAACACAACAGGCACTTCTTTGGCACGTCATCCCTGCACCAGCTCTCCAGGCATGGGCGCATATGGTACTGGAAACATGAGGACAGGTTTCAAGCACTAAAGCTTGTGTGGCGAAGAAGAGCCTTAAAGGAATGCAGAAATAAGGGTTCTCGCCAACAATTTATACAGTTGACTGACCTGATGACCATCACTGACAGTGCTTTGTGAAATATACCAACAATAAGTGAACAGTAAAAAAATAAAAGGGTTAGATGAACGCATGTAATGTCTACTACAACTACTACTACTAGGGTATATTTAGTATCTTACACAAACAATAAAAATGCCATTCTAAGCAACTATTTACACAAGGCCGCTCGGCATGCTGGAAATTCCAGTTTCAACTTCCTCCTATTACAAAAAGAGAACTGGGAATAACCTTTTACAGGAAAAAATATTTTTGGGGACTTTTTTTATTTAAACGTTCTGTATTAATAGCACATGCTTTGACCTTGACTAAAGTAGTAAACCTTACTTGAATCAGTTGAGCAATGAGCAAGTTCTGACTTATTTTCAATGTCCAAGCATTGCCTTTGATGGGAACATTGCCACTGCCAACTGCCACCAATTGTCCAAGTTTTCCCACATAAAAAGATGAGAGAGGCCAGTAATTTTCATCATAGGTATACCTCACCGATGAGCGACAAAATGAGAAAAAAAAAATCGAGAAAATCACAGTCTGATTTTTATTTATTTAATTTATTTTTTAATGTATTTTTTGTCCTGTTCGGCTGTTCCTTCAAGCAGAAAGTGGGATCTGTATCCCTTTTATGCCGCAACAGTTTTACTCTGTCACAGTGGACTTATTAAGCTTCCGCTGTGGTTTCTTAGTATTATAATTGATTAATTTATTTATTTATTGAGACTCAGAATCGATCAGTCGAACAGAACAAAGTTTCTAGAGGGGAGAGAGAAATGAAGACAAAAGACAAAGCACTAATTGTAAACAGGATGAGAAAAGTGAATCCTTACATATCTACAAGAATGAAACATTAGATATGAGTGTTGCATGGGTCTGCAGTGCTAAATTCTGTGAGGGAAGGACACGACAAGATAGAACAGGACAAGGACAGGAGAAGAAGCATGCAGGACAAGGGTCGTGAACCCGGCTGTACAACTGAAGTGTGGTGGCATTGGCTATCTAAATTATAAAAGTTTATAGGACGAGGGTAGGCGTGAGGGGATACACAAGCAATCTGCATAATCATGAGTTATTTGTCGCAATAAGTGAGTGGCCCGACACCTAGCGAAAAAGTCCCAGGGGTATGTGCCTGCGAACACATGGAAGTGAATTGACAGCGTTTTGCATGCACAAAGACTGACAGAAGTGTCCTGTAATTGCTGTGCCTGCACTGCGCAGGCTGAGGAACCCACCCAATCAATCGAGGGGCGGGATCGGGCCCAGGGGTCCACCCGAGAGTAGCCCGGTGGACGGGACATGTCCCACACCAAAGGACCCAGCGCCGGCCCCACCGAGGCGCCCCGACAACTGACCACCCGCTGGAGGCCGCAGAGACCCAATGCCATCCCCCCCAGCCAAAATGCTAGATTTAGCATGTCGAGTAAAGGTGACCAGCTTTCTACATATATATGTAATTTATTTATTTTTTATTTTTATTTATTTATTTATTTATTTTTGTGCGGCACGGTGGACGACTGGTTAAAGCGTCAGCCTCACAGTTCTGAGGACCCGGGTTCAATCCCCGGCCCCACCTGTGTGGAGTTTGCATGTTCTCCCCGTGCCTGCGTGGGTTTTCTCCGGGCACTCCGGTGTCCTCCCACATCCCAAAAACATGCATGAATTGGAGACTCTAAATTGCCCATAGGTGTGAATGTGAGTGCGGATGGTTGTTTGTTTCTATGTGCCCTGCGATTGGCTGGCAACCAGTTCAGGGTGTACCCCGCCTCCTGCCCGATGATAGTCATGCCCGCGACCCTAGTGAGGAGAAGCGGCTCAGAAAATGGATGGATGGATGATTTTTTTTGTTCTGCTGATATTTTTTCTCACGCAATATATTCTATGATGAGATTTAGCCACTGATTGATGTTAATAACTTGTTTGTTTTTCCAGTTTAATAGAATTGTTTTCTTAGCGGTAGCTAACGCGACGAGTAACGATAATGATAATGAGTATGTGAATATTTAATAGGGAGGTCGAGGTGCTTAAATCGCCAAGTGTGCACAATCTTGGGGAAACTGTAATCCTCAAATTCAAAATATTATAGATATTTTGTGTAACTGAAGACCAAAAGCATTGAATCTGTGTGCATTGCCATATAGCATGAAAATAGGTGTCTGGAGTATTACATTAGCTGGAGAAAAGCCCCTTTTATCCATAGTGGCCTGAGTAAAGTGTGTTCTATGGACCACTTTATATCGTATAAGATGTTGATTTGTGTTTTTTGTCATTCTAAACGTATTGTTACAAATCTGTATCCAGTAGCTACGATCAGCGAACATGGAAAGGTCTTCTTCCCATTTGGTGATTGGTAAGTTCACTGATTTAGTGCATTAAATTATTTCATAAACTTTTGAGAGATTTCTTTTACTTTGCGGGAAAAGCTTCACTATTTGCTTGAAAAACTCCGGCAGTTCGAGGGTACTCTGGAGTGTTGGTATTCTTTTTTCATTGCTGCTTTTAATTTATTGTATTGAAGAAAGTTTCCAAATGTAGCCCTATGGGGGGCACAAAGCCAGTGCAAACTGTAGGCCGGTCCGAAGGATGCACAAGATAGGTTTACATGGAAAAGGATGACGCGCTGTGGTGACCCCTAAAGGGAAGAAAGTTTCCGCCTGTTATTTGGAATTCTTGAAACAGTTCATCACATGTCCTAAAAACTTTCTTGTTCAATAGTTGTTGTAGGTGGTCAATTCCATGTTTTTCCCATGTACTAAAATGATGGGGTATATTATTAATTCCGAAATCTGGATTATGACAGATTGGGGAGAGCATACTGGGAGCTAATTGAGATCCTGTAGATTCTAAACTTTCCCACCAAGCCGTTAAAGTGGATACGATTATTGGGTTCTTGAACCAAGACTTTTAGACTTGTGGAAATAAATGGGAGTTTTGGGAGTTTAATGTTGTTGCAGTCGAATTGTTCCAATTCTAGCCAAGAATCATACTCCTCATTGTGGTGCAACCATTTGATGGTTTTTAACCATTTAAATGTGGTCTTAAATTATTCCAGTGTCTTAAATCAGCTGAGATTTTTTCCAGAAGTGGTGTGTAATTTATATTTGTTAGCTCTGTGAGTTTTGGCAAAATATTAATACCTAAATACTTAATGTTTCCTATTGGAATATGGTAATCTTTCTTTCTTAATTCGTTAAAGAATTTATGAGCAAATTATGGTGGAATATAAGTATTTGGTCACCTACAAACAAGAAAGATTTCTGGCTCTCACAGAGCTGTAACTTCTTCTTTAAGAGGCTCCTCTGTCCTCCACTCGATACCTGTATTAATGGCACCTGTTTGAACTCATTATCAGTATAAAAGACACCTGTCCACAACCTCAAACAGTCACACTCCATACTCCACTATGGCCAAGACCAAAAAGCTGTCAAAGGACACCAGAAGCAAAATTGTAGACCTGCACCAGGCTGAGAAGACTGAATCAGCAATAGGTAAGCAGCTTGATGTGAAGAATTCAACTGTGGGGGCAATTCTTAGAAAATGGAAGACATACAAGACCACTGATAATCTCCCTCAATCTGGGGCTCCACGCTCTCACCCTGTGAGGTCAAAATGATCACAAGAACGGTGAGCAAAAATCCCAGAACCACACAGGGGGACCTAGTGAATGACCTGGAGAGAGCTGGGACCAAAGTAACAAAGGCTACCATCAGTAACACACTACGCCGCCAGGGACTCAAATCCTGCAGACCTGTCCCCCTGCTTAAGACAGTACATGTCCAGGCCCATCTGAAGTTTGATAGAGAGCATTTGGATGATTCAGAAGAGGTTTGGGGGAATCTCATAAGGTCAGATGAAACCAAAATAGAACTTTTTGATAAAAACTCAACTTGTCATGTTTGGAGGAGAAAGAATGCTGAGTTGCATCCAATTAACACCATACCTACTGTGAAGTGTGGGAGTGGAAACATCATGCTTTGGGGCTGTTTTTCTGCAAAGGGACCAGGACAACTGATCCGTGTAAAGGAAAGAATGAATGGGGCCATGTATCATGAGATTTTGAGTGAAAACCTCCTTCCATCAGCGAGGGCATTGAAGATGAAACGTGGCTGGGTCTTTCAGCATGACAATGATCCCAAACACACAGCCCGGGCAAAGAAGCAGTGGCTTCATAAGAAGCATTTCAAGGTCCTGGAGTGGCCTAGCCAGTCTCCAGATATCAACCCCATTGAAAATCTTTGGAGGGAGTTAAAAGTCTGTGTTGCCCAACAACAGCCCTAAAACATCACTGCTCTAGAGGAGATCTGCATGGAGGAACGGGCCAAAATACCAGCAACAGTGTGTGAAGACCTTGTGAAGATTTACAGAAAACGTTTGACCTCTGTCATTGCCAACAAAGGGTAGATAACAAAGTATTGAGATGAACTTTTGTTATTGACCAAATTCATATTTTCCACCATAATTTGCTAAGAAATTCTTTAAAATTCAGACAATGTGATTTTCTAGAGGCGGCACGGTGGACGACTGGTTAGAGCGTCAGCCTCACAGTTCTGAGGACCCGGGTTCAATACCCGGCCCCACCTGTGTGGAGTTTGCATGTTCTCCCCGTGCCTGCGTGGGTTTTCTCCGGGCACTCCGGTTTCCTCCCACATCCCAAAAACATGCATGAATTGGACACTCTAAATTGCCCGTAGGTGTGAATGTGAGTGCAAATGGTTGTTTGTTTGTATGTGCCCTGCATTTGGCTGGCAACCAGTTCAGGGTGTACTCCGCCTCCTGTCCGATGACAGCTGGGATAGTCTCCAGCACGCCCGCGACCCTAGTGAGGAGAAGCGGCTCAGTAAATGGATGGATGATTTTCTGGATTTTATTTGTATTTATTTATTTATTTATTTTTTTGCAGTTTGTCTCTCATAGGTGAGGTATACCTATGATGAAAATTACAGGCCTCTCTCATCTTTTTAAGGGGGAGAACTTGCACAATTTGTGGCTGACTCAATACTTTTTTTGCCCCAAGCAAACAAATGATTGCTTGGAATCGAATTACTGGGAACTAGTTCTCAGAACCGGCTTTCAATTTCCATCCCTACCCAGGGCAGAATCAGCTGGAGAAAATTGACGAGTGACCTACATTCTCTAAAGAGCTATTGGGGTTTAACTAACTAACTAGTGTGACATTTTACAAACCTCCTTGGAGGAACTGCACACTGAATGAGAACAGAGTCTCCTTCTCGCTGGCTTTTGGAGATTTGGCAGCAGCTGCTGATTGGAGAACATGCTTGCACAGCGAGTCTAGGTTTTGACTAACTGTGTGCACAGGAACAGGAATGAATGAATTTAAAAGAACAGAACAGAAAAATATGCCTTTGCTTAAACTTGCTTAAATGATGTGTGGCTACGTGCCCTCAGGTGCTTGTGCATTTCATTACCTCGTCACAGTACTACTCAGTTCATCTGTGAAATGGAAGAAATGGGGCTATGCACTGAGATCAACAATGAACAATAATGCCTTCTGTCAACAATAAATCAACAGGCCGATCATCACATGCAAATTAGCCACAATTTACAAACATTTTCAAAAAAATCTTAAATCCTAAATCATCCAAACATTGGATATATATATATATATATATATATATATATATATATATTATTTTTATTTCTATTTTTTGTTGTCAAATGTGAAAAGAGTTTAACGTGAAGAGGTAAAAAGGTAGACAATAATGATCAATCACTCAAACCTAAAATAAAAGTGGAATGAAAAATATTTATAAACATAAAATTGTGGAATAGTTAATAAAATAAACTATATATAGGAGGTCAGGGTACTCTACAACCAATAAGTAGTAACTCGTGATGAACAATTTCCCAGTGTTCCAGCACTGCTCCATGGTGGAGGTTTTTTTGTCTGCTTGGGCTTCAAGCTTCTAGCACAGTGATTTCCAACCTTTATGGAGCCAAGGCACATATTTTACAATTGAAAAATGTCACGGCACACCAACAAACAAAAATGTCACAAAAAGTGGATACATAAATGACTGTATGTACTTCCTGCCATCTAATACAATAGCAGTTATTTGTTTTGTCTGTCACTATGCCTCACTGGCATGAATAATGTAGATGAACAAAGATACATTATTTCTTTTAAATGAATAATTTTTTGAGCAATTACGTCCAATTTTATAATTTCCCGCGGCACACCTGAAGAGTGCTCACAGAACATTAATGTGCCCCGGCACACTGGTTGAGAAACACTTTTCTAGCAGCACCACCGCCTTTTGTGCAAGCAGAAACTTATGCTTTGTGCTCTCCTTGTGCATTTACTACATTGTTCCTACATGTGAGCACAGGAGCTTGTTTTATTTTATCGTGTACTGTGTTGCTTTAGCATTGTGAGAGGGCATCAATTGAAAGATTTTATCACTTGCATTTTATGGATTGTCCATAAATTTTGCACATTATTATTGTTCATGACCACACAACCAACACTGGCAAAATTCCTGACCGCCACCTGTTGTCATATTTTGTGTACACACAAACCAAACTCACAGTATGAAATATGACTACAGTATAAATATTTAAACAGTCTGGTTACCTGTCGGTGGAAGTGTATTTCATTTTTGCTGGTTATGAGTCTTTTTTTAATTGTTTGGTTATTGTTGTCCATGTAGGCAGTTTTGTATCAATTTGTTTGGATTTGGCTGAGGGAGTGTGTCTTTAAACGATTTAATAATTGTAACTGGCTTGACCAAACATGTGTTATAGGCAGTGTATTGAGACACACCTCCTAATTAAATAATAAGAGTAAATCAAGGATTGGTCAAAAAGAACCCTGAATTCACTAAAATATTGACTGTGCCCCAGTACACAAGGCAAGACCCATAAAGACACTTTTTCAGTTTGGAGTAAAACATTTCCACCAATTTCAATTCCTGGAGATGTAATGGCCAAGTGGCTTCTTTTGTCCAGCTTTGTATTTTTTAGACGTGACAACACAATGCATTTTCATTGTTATGAGAAGAATGAAATCATATTGCTGGATGAATCTGTGGAGCATGTATTTGCAGTACCAAACACAGACATTTTAACTCAGAAATAAGAGTGTCAAAAACTTTGCCCTAGACAGTCAGACCCAAGGTGCTCTCTCAAAATAGTATGTCATTAAGCAATAGTCTGTTTTGAAAAAAAATTGTGTATTACTTATGTGAGAGCAGTGTGCCGCCCTGTATATAAACAACACGCAAATCCAGAGTTTCACTGACCCCCCCTACATGTCATGACATTGGGTCTCCCTGAACATTGTGTTGCAGCGTGTTTGAAAGCAGGAAAGTAATCCTGGATCAGAGTGGACAAAGGGCCCCATGCTGGTCGTGATGTAAGAGCTGTGTTTGACCCCCCCACTGCTCTCCCCTCACCTATTTTTCTGTGTGTTTGTGACAGCAGGGGGTCCCTGCTGGAGTTGACCATCGAGACTACAGAACAGCACATCACAGGTTCTTCGGGCGGGCTGATCACAGTCCACCTGCTGAGTCTCAGTGGCCAACTGATGATGACCTCACACACAGTGGGAGGAAGAACATATTGACCAGTTTTCTGGAGAGGAATGTGCTGAGCCGTGAGGAGAGGTTCTTTTGATTCTTGTGATCGGATAAAACAGACTGGGAGAATTTTGTTCCTTTCATTTTTACTACAATTATTGTCCTTTATGCTTGGGAGGCCACGTTACCTCACGTGAGTATCACTGGGTAAACATTTACTTAGTTCACGCCTCTGAAAGCGTGCCCTAAAACAAGCGTGACTTTTAGCCATACCTGCGGGTGCACAATTATAACATCTCCGGGGATCAAGTAAGTATGTGTGCTGTGTTTCTTCTAAGATGAAAAACAATGGCAGTGACCAGAAATGTCTGGCCTTTGACTATATTTGTCAGTTTCTTCTAAGTTCACCATGGACTTGCTGCAGAACTCCAATCAGATCACGTGGGGACTGAACACCCGTTTGAAGGGCTTCCTGGAGCAGGTGAACAGGCTCCAGGAGACCAACCAACAGCTGGAAGCCCAGATAACTGAAAGAGGCATGAGAAACACCTCTTGCTCTCAGGACTGGTCCAAACAGGAAGTAGCTGTGAAAGAACTCCGTGCTCAGGTAAGACGATTTAATAATTAATCAAGTGTGTGATAAACAGGAGGCTGTTTGCTATCTAGAAATTCAAATAACTCCTCTTCTCTGACCATAAAGTTGTTGGAATGCTCCGAATGTTATGGAAAATTTTGAGTGCTAGCCAATAGGAAACCTTTGGGCACTCAAATGTTTAATTATATTTCATTTAAAGTGGTACATATAGTTCATAAAAAGTATATTGTACTAGTGTTTGAACCCCAATGAATACATTGGGAATCCATAATATCAACGTAAATATAACACCAGTTACCAGTGTAGATGCAGGCACAACAAATGTAACTACTTGCTCCTTGTTTGTGCCTCTTGTGTAAATGCATCAGATTTTTTCATTTTTGGTTTTATTTGGAGCACTTTCATTTATCCTAATCATCTGATAAGACATTAAGCAGTTTTTGATCTATTAATCTCACAGGAGCTTACAAAGGCTCCTGAGGATTGAATGTATTGAAACCCACACTTAATGAGTGCTTTGTACTCTAAATCCTATAAATGTTTTGCATATTTCTTGTTGTACTGCATTTGGCTTTCCTTGAACATGGGTGTGTCTTGTCTTGTCTTGTCTTGTCTGTAGTCATGCTAAAATGTGGAAGAGTTTCATATTGACAGTTGATTTTTGTGACGAAGTTGAGGACAGGTTTTTCATATTTGGCTGTTTTATGTTTCTTTCCTTTTTTTCTTTCTTATTTTAGAATAAGTAGGAAATGTTTAGTACGCTTTCTGCACAAGCAGCGACTAAATTCAAGGGCAACAATGTTAATAATGGATTTACTGTTTTCATTGCATCCAATGTGATCTAACACAAGCGCTTTATTAAAAGAAAATGAAATCACAAAGATAACTGGAATGGCACCAAGAAGACTGGCAAACTAACCATGTGCGTTTGACTAGTTAGTAAAAATAGAATAAATATTGACGTGTGGGACAATACTGTTCCACTCCAGTCATATACATGGCAGTAATGCTCAAAGCGAGTGCTAGCTGCCACACTGCAAGTTTTTTCTTTTACACCAGTGTGATCTGATGGACAATGTCTGGTAGGACATTGCCCGACTTGGCCCCAGTGCAAGTCGAATGTCAAAACAAAAACCCATGTACAAATATTCCTACCTTCATCTAGGCATGCACCGAAGGTAATTAATTTGATCGTGTATTTATATCAAGTGTATACAAACAAACTAGGGCGGCACGGTGGACGACTGGTTAGAGCATCAGCCTCACACTTCTGAGGACCCGCGTTCAATCCCCGGCCCTGCCTGTGTGGGTTTTCTCCGGGCACTCCGGTTTCCTCCCACATCCCAAAAACATGCATTAATTGAAGACTCTAAATTGCCCATAGGTGTGACTGTGAGTGCGAATGGTTGTTTGTTTGTTTGTTTGTTTGTTTGTTTGTGCCCTGCGATTGGCTGGCAACCAGTTCAGGGTGTACCCCGCCTCCTACCCGATGATAGCTGGGATAGGCTCCAGCCCGCCCGCGACCCTAGTGAGGAGAATCGGCTCAGAAAATGGATGGATGGATGGATGAGTTGGCTAAGGTAACAAATGGACAATTTCACTGTGAAAATTAATTGCTGGTGGCTGGCGTACCTGAGCCGGTCGTTTGCTTGCTTGCTTGTTTGCTTTGCTCTACTAAGTCATGTGTCGGCACCGTATCGAAACACAAGAGTTGACGCTGAGACAGAAAAAGCGAGTCTGGCATTGCCTGTTTGATGAAACCGAATTAACCCATTCAAGAACGAAACTGAAACTACTGTATCAATATTTACACGCTAGTATCGAGCCGATACTTATAATGACTTGGTATCAATAGTATTGATATTTGGATCTATCCGCCCACCGCTAGCTCAAATGTTCATTCCTCGTGCAAGTATTTTCAGAGCCCAATGGCAAAGAAACAAGCTGGGAGGTTGAGATGGATGGATGGATGGATGCAATACTGCATTGGGGTTGTTATTGCATTTGTTTTTTTGCTTTGCCAGGTTGGCAAACTACTGTTGGAGAATGCCCAGTTGGCATTGCAGTCTGAAAGCATGAAGTCCAGAGCTGCTGCCATCCAGGCCAGGTCAGCTTTATGTGCCTGTACTTTTCCTGAAAGTTCTCTGCCATATTTTAGCCTTTCAACTATAACAGGGACTGGCAACTTGGATAATAGCAAGTGCTACAAATGTACTACAGGGCCAGCTTGTGCACGTACACCACAATGGGTGAATATTTACTATATACTGTATATTATAAATATAATAATGAATCATTCAAACATTTCATACATTATGAGATTTTCATTTGCAAGTGTATTATGGTTCTATTCATTAATTTACTTGAATGACCAAACAATCTACATGAAGGGGGTTGTTTTTAATATTTTTTTGTTTTTATGAATTACACTATTACGTGTAATAGGTGACATTGGTAGTGTAATGCAAACTCCTCATGTATGTCAAATGAATTGTCAATAGCTTTTGTAAAGAAAAAATATATATATATGCAGTCTGGTCTGTTAGTAGTACAGTCATTTGTTTTGAAGCTAGGAACAAGTGTTCATTCCAGTTGATTTTATTGCAAATATTTTGTATACTCCAATATTTGAATAAACTAATATTAGTGAAAAGGAGTATACAATGTAAGACATTCCTGTTAATTCTACATTTACCACATACCATACAATAAATCACTGTAAAGTACTCATACAATAATTAATGTAATTTCAACTACATCATGAGATTTTGGTTGACATCAGAAACTATAAACAAAGAGTTATTTTGTTTATTTAATTGATTTAATTACTATACTAAACAAAAACCTTTGGTGCAAAAATACAGCAAAATACTGCATACCCATTTCAAATTTAACTCAAGCAGGATTTAATGCCAACTTGGCGAGATTTTCACAATATTTATCGACTTTTCCAACCTCTGCAGTGTCTATTTTTCAAGAGACTTGTAAAAAAATCTATCTATCTATCTATCTATCTATCTATCTATCTATCTATCTATCTATCTATCTATCTATCTATCTATCTATCTATCTATCTATCTATCTATCTATCTATCTATCCATCTATCCATCTATCTAGCTAGCTAGCTAGCGAGGCTAGCGAGCGCACTACCTAGCTTTTACAAAAAAAAAAAAATCAACCAAATTTAAGCTACATTTATCCAACAAATATTACAGGACTCTTGCTAATGTAAGTGTTCGGTGGGCTGCATTAAAGAGCACCGTTGTATAAAGGTTTACAACGTGTTAGGAATATAAATGTCTTATTCGAACAACAAACAACAAATATTTGGATATTATTGTATGTTTCAACGAATGGGATGGAAGATGATGAAACATACTGTAATCCCATAATTTCTATATCGAAACCTATATATCACATTCTCCAAATATTTGTACATAATTAACATGTAATTAATCTTCTCCATACATGTTGCAGGTGCGACACGGAAGAACGTAACACCATGCGTCTGGAGCAACAGGTGGCTGTGCTGAGGGAGTCAAAGAAGAAGACTGAGCAGAGCAGCATGATTCTGCAGGCAGACATTGATCACTCCATGACAGAGCTTCAGGATATAAACCAAGAGTATGAGGTCATTACGTTTCTGTACATTAGTAATACTGTATGATTTTTTTAAATCTTGGTGTATATATTCATTTTCTTTGTAAGTGTAAAGCTTTAGGTCAGGGGTGTCAAACTCATTTTTGTCTCGGGCCGCATTGTAGTTATGATTTCCCTCAGAGGGCCGTTAGAACAGTGAAACCATCCATCATCCATCCATTTTCTGAGCCGCTTCTCCTCACTAGGGTCGCGGGAGTGCTGGAGCCTATCCCAGCTGTCATCGGACAGGAGGCGGGGTACATCCTGAGCTGGTTGCCAACCAATCGCAGGGCACTTAGGAACAAACAACCATTCGCACTCACAGTCATGCCTACGGGCAATTTAGAGTCTCCAATTCATGCATGTTTTTGGGATGTGGGAGGAAACCGGAGAGCCCGGAGAAAACCCACGGAGGCACGGGGAGAACATGCAAACTCCACACAGGCGGGGCCGGGGATTGAACCCGGGTCCTCAGAACTGTGAGGCTGACGCTCTAACCAGTCGACCACCGTGCCGCCCAGTGAAACCATATAAATGTTTAATCATCAAATCATATTATTATCATTACACAACAAATTGAGAGATAACTACTTTTGAAATCAGAAGACAAGGATAATAGTTTGTTCAAGTATTGTTTAAGTTACTGTAGAAGAACGGTTTGGTCATAGAAAAATGCAATATCTCAACATTATTGTTTATTATTATGACAATTTGGAATTTGGGTACAGATTTTAGTAAAAATCACGGAAGTTGACGAGCATGATTTGCTTTGGCGGGACACATAAAATAATGTAGCGGGCCGCATCTGGCCCCCGGCTACAGGAGTTTGACACCTATGCTTTAGGTGATGGATAAAGCCCAATAATGTCATCAAAAGATTAAGAGTATTTTTATGAGAATATTTTTTAAATATATTTTAATGTAACTTGAATAAAATAAGTTTACATATCTATCAACCCCATTCATAATGCACCACTGCATATTACAACCATGATACAAATATTAGGATTATTTAGGAAGGATTATTGATACAGCTCTAGTATTGAATTTTTATTCTGACTTTTCAGTTTGAATCTTAGATTGTGTACACAATGTTATAGCCAATGAGCAATAAATGATTATAAATTGTTTGAGATATGACCTAAAATACCAGTTGAAAGTTTGGACACACTTTATTATGCTATTGAATGAGAAGCCATCTCCAGACCTTTGACTGGTTCTGTACTTTAGACACGGTTCAAATGTTAATGCGACATGTAAATGATGAATTAGTTCAGGATTGTTTACGACATACTGTATGTCTAAAGTTTAAACAAAAACTTGATCGAGTTACCGTTAGGTCCAGAACTACTTTTTATGATTTTGTCTTTATACACAAGCACAATGGATATGAACTAAAACAGTCACAATTTGCTTGATGTGTACACTTCTCAGCTTTAATTCAAAAGGGTTCACAAAAATAAGGCATTCATCATTTAGAAATTACACCATTTTACATTGTAAAGGTATTTGGATGACGTAATTCTTAAATACCGTACTATGACTAGAAAGAGTTTCCTTGCTGATGTCACCAGTCACACCATCGAATATTAAGGGTGATTCTATTTCATTGCCAAGGAAAGACTGTCGGCTTATTTCTATTGTGCCAGTTAGGAACTATAGTCAGTATTACATTGATGACACAATGTTTCCATGTTGGGCACGCATGACTCATTTTCTCCCTGCAGACAATCAGGCAGGAATGCGCCAAAATTGAGGCAGGGCCAAACGTTTTCTTAGACATCACCAAAACTTTATATAATTTATTACCCCATGCTATGAGCAACTCCCCAAATTTATGTGACAGGATTGATATTGTGTGTGGTAGCATGTAAATGAGGCCATACAATTTGCATTCTCGGGCATGGGTTTGACAGTTACATTGAAAGCAAATGGCGACACACTTGTGGAGCAGCTTGTAGCAGGGAAGAATAGATGATTAGATTTACCTTTTGGTGATGTATAGGTGAGAACACATTCACTTTGGGCACTTTTCCCTTCATGCACAATTTCCCTTCGTGGCTGTCCAGCCCTGCCTAGAAAATGAATAGCTCGCAGAGGATTTTCTCATGCATGAGCATGGGCATTGACGCCCAACATGGAAAAACTTGTATAATTTGTATGATCACCCACAAAGTTTCAAATAAATTTGTGGTGTGTTTTTTTTATGTAATCATGCTAACTAACTAACTAGCTAAATAACTGAATAACCAACATGCAAACAGGACTAAATGACAATTATTAGTGATGATGGTGGTAAATGGTGGATCTGTCACGATTTGTAATCGTACGGTATTGGACTGGACCCAAAAGCTGACGGAGGCGGAGGAAGTAGTTGAGAATGGTTTATTTTGGGATAGCTCAGGGTCTGTATTTCCAAGGTGTGATGGTGGTCCATAGGAACAAGGAGCATGCAGGAAGAGGGAACGTGAGCAGGTGGAAGAGCTTGACGGCGTGGTTGGAGCAGGCAGCGAAGCGGGAGACTGGAGGCGGAGGAGAGCACAAGAGGATAATTACAAAAGTAATCTTTTCAAGAGTAGGAATTCGAGAGTCGCCACGTGTATCACGGATGAGCGCGAATACTCTGGCGGTGGATACCTGGATCTGGCAGACTTAAATGCAGGTCGTGATGAGTGCTGATTGAAATCAGGTGCGCGGGCGAGGAGGAGATGATTGCTGGAGAGAGTGGGAAAAACAAGGCGCAAAGTGCCACCCAATCTCCAAAGAAGAACTGCAGGGCACAGATCATGACAGGATCCACATGCAGGGGAGCAGGCATAATAATAATTTAAAAAATTATTTACTTTCAAAGACAAAAATACAAAGAAGGGCACGTGGAATTATCAAAGTACTTCATTAAGAAAGTCGAAAAAAACCAAGATTCAAAGTAACAAGCAAGCAAACAAGCTAAAAATACACTTAAGGGGCACTGATACAATTCCATTCAACAGGGTCTTTTTAATCACTGGTGCTCATTTTGTCTTTGTCTGACCTCATCCTTCCTCTCTCCTCTTCTTTATCGTCATTATACTTTTGCTTTCCCTCCTGAGTAATACCTGAGTCACTCTCTTCTGTTGTACTTTCTCAAATGTAATAACACACTGCCGCATGCCGAATTCCAGACTCCGATGCTTTTTCAATACATAGCTAATCTTTCGCTCACACTCCTATCTCCCTGTCTTGTTACAGTACGTACTTTACAGTAGCTGTCATTGCATCTTTCGCTAACTGTCTCTGTGTCCTTCCATCTCTCATTTCCCACTTCCATCTCTCCTGCTGCATCCCACTTGCTCCCTCCATGCCCCCTCCCCTCTGGTTGGCTGCTTGCAGGTAGCCCGAGCTCTGCAGTTGCAGCGAGTCCCCTCATGTGATGCTCTGTTAGCAGCGACCACTGCGGCAGGTAAACAGGAAGACGATGGAAGAGGGATGGAGCTCACCAAACTCCTCGACCAAATCAGAGCTCAGTGCAACCTGAACAGACTTGCCAACCACAATGAGAGACGCCTCAGTGCAGGCTCATATTCACTTCCCAGCTATACCGGGCCAAGCGAATCTGAAGCTGGAGCTACAGCAGCATCAACAACAACAACAACACACAGTGGAGCTCTCATCGAGGTACACGTCTCTTCCTGTACCTGCACTCATCGTTTGGTTTTCCTTCTGTGTTCTTTTGGCCTGTAGCCATCAGACACAAGGCTACTCCTCGTTAGATGAATACATGGTTATACAATAGGTTTGAGTTTCAGGACTCACTCTGTCTCTGGCTGCTATGATGCATGTTGGTATTTACTGAACCTTTGTGCAAGTGTCCATGAGGCATATTTTTACTTAACATTCTATTAAGCTCATTGGCATGCATAATTTCCCAGTTACCATGTGGTAATTTGTGCTCACACACTATAGCTTTGAAAAATGATCAATCGTACAGTCCTTTTTGATGTGAGGTGTATGATTGTGCTTTTCCATTAGGGTAAATATTCCCATCACTTCATTGACAAACAGCACTGAAATAGAATCACGCTCCTGATAGATTCAGGATTGGATTAAACTTCCGATTAAACGTTTCTTTTCAGATTTTTGACAATTCTTTTCTACACATTACACGATAAGACAAAGATAATGACATTCAAACAAACATGAATTTAAAAAATCTATTAAAAAAAAAAAAAAATGGTCAATGTTTGCAGATTTTTCTCTCTGTTCTAAAGTTAAACAATTACTAAATGATAAAGTATTGTAAAACAGTCAAATGTTCTGCCTGTTATGTAATATCTTTTTTGTTGTAAGCATTAAGTGACCCAAAAATAATTTTTTTATTCAATATATATTTTTTAAATTAATCAGCTGATTAATTGGTTATCTTTTTATTTTATTCAGCCAAATATTGGAATCGGCATCAGCTAATAATTATTCTGTATTATTTTGTTTTTGAGTGTGTAAATATTGTCACGTGTGTTTCACTGTATCTTAGAGGGTGTGAGGATGATGGGTGTGAACGCCCAGCAGCTGTACAGTGTGTCAACACAGCTGGCACAACTGTGTTTGAATGCAAACTCAAAGGGCGGCACTGCTGCCTGGTCACACAACACAGAATTCACAGAATCAAGCGCATACAACCTGTGGCCTTTTTTTTCTTTTGACTCTGCGTCAGTGGGAATTGTGCCCGGTATTTGGACTTAGTCCCCATTTTGCTTTTTTCATTTTTTGTATGGATCATTTCCAAGAATCCACACCAGACATGACATTTAACACTTTTATACCGTCTTTATTTCCATCTGACCCAGGAGAAAGCAGCATGGGCACAGGTTAGCCTTGGCAGCAATGCACTGAGGGAGGCTCGGGCAGAGTTAGCTGAGGCCCGGAAGCAGTGGCAGTCCCTTCAGGTGGAAATTGAGACACTGCATGCTTTGGTAAGGAAGCCCGAACATCCATAACGCCAGTCCTCTTACTTGAGATGGCAGATGGCATGGCAACTTTGCAGATGTGATCACGTATGAAACTAATCACAAGACGCAGTCATCATCGTACGCAAACCACCCGGTCAGCATGTCATTAGCTCACTAGGCCTCTATTTTTCCATGGAGCTGTGACTCACATTTCTCTTGATGTTTCACCTTCTTGCACAGGTACTTCCAGTGATTACTGTAAGCAGCAGTCTACCTATTTTATATTAGCACACTGCATCTATTTGCTTCCCAAGGCCAACCATTGAAGATAAATACATTAACATATTCCATAAAAAAGTTCAGTGAGGACAAGAGTGCTATATTGCTGAGAAATGGCCATAGTTTTTTTTTTCAAATGAATACGAACTGAGCAAAACATCTGACAGATGGTTTCGCAAACCAGTAAACCAGGCTTCAAAACAGCGAAGGATAATCCAGACAATAAAGTCCAGATCGAACCAGATGTACTACTGTGCAGGTGTGAAAGAGAATGTCTGTGTAAGAATTTAAGAAAGGGGCCAATACTTTTTCATGGCCCTGTATATTCCTTAGACAAAAAGGGTCGTTCGATGGCTCTTTAATGTCATACTACTGGAAGATCCAAAATTACCATGCATTTGCTTTGCTTCTTTTGTTGGTTCTCCAGGAAAAAGGCCTGGAGAACTCCTTACAGAATACCCAGCAGCTGTACTCCAGCCAGCTGCAGGAACTTTCCCAGGTGATCACTGGGCTGGAGGGTGAACTAGAACAAGTGAGGAATGGACTCGCCACACAGCGTCAGCGCCACAGCCAGATGCTCAACACAAAGATACGACTGGAGCGAGAGATCTCCACTTATAGACGACTGCTGGAAAGGGAAGAGGGCAGGTGAGCGATGAGAGGCACCAGAGGGTGCTTTAACGACTGTAGGAACCAGGGAGGGGTAACTGGTTTCAGTCTGCCAACAAGCGCGATCAAGCATGGTCATGACTCACATCAATGTTTTTAATTTGAGTCACACAGGCCCTCATATCCTGTCTGAGCTCATAGTCGCTGCCTGCAATTACCTGTTTTCTTGGGGTATTTTCCATTTTCTTCGTAGGGCTTCTTAGTTAACAATAGGTTTGATTCTGTAGCAAACTCAAAAGTTGTCTGTACAACTTAACAGAAAGACAGAAACCACGAGAAATCAGAAAGCCTGTATCATCTTGCAAGGTGTTGTCTGATTTCATAATGTCCCTGACATGCCGTTGCAAGAATAATTAAGAGAAAACGATAATGATCACAGCACTTGTTCTTGTGGCTTTTAAGTAATCGTTTTACCGAGGCGTTTCAGACATACTGCAGAGTAAGTGTCTTGACAGAGGAGAAGTGAGTTGTCTCGGACTCACAGCTTTTACTGGGTGCAGAAATCCCGGCATACAACGTTGAGTTGATTTAGGGACGGTAATGTCGTACAAGAACACAGTACTTTGTGATCTGAGATACAGGCTTTTTTAGACTTGCTTTGATCATTGCAGTCGTCTTTTGGAAATGATGACATCATAAAGTTCCTTTCTCAACTCTTCTGGATATTGATGTCACCACTTAAAGACAAGCTCAGTTCTCAGTCACATTTTGCTGTTTGCTTGACAACCTTGGAAAGGGCTATCAAACTCATTTTCATCGTGGGCCACATCGTAGTTGTGATTTCCCTCAGAGGGATGTTATGAGTGTGAAAATCACATTATATTATTATACGTGCATGTTTCTCCTTCATTACATTATATTTTTTTTAACAACAAATTACATTTTAAATCATAATTCATGCGGCGGAACGGTGGACGACTGGTTAGCACATCCGCCTCACAGTCCTGAGGACCGGGGTTCAAACTGAAGACTCGAAATTAATTGAAGACTCTAAATTGCTCATAGCTGTGAATGTGAGTGGGAATGGTTGTTTGTTGGTATGTGCCCTGCGATTGGCTGTCGACCAGTTTGCGGTGTACCCCGCCTCTCGCCCGAAGATAGCTGGGGCAGGCTCCAGCACGCCCGCGACCCTAGTGAGGATATGCGGAATGGAAGAGGAATGAATGAATGAATAATTCATGGTCAATAATGTCAATCAAATATAAATATGGTACTATATGTTAAAAACAAATATGGTGGGAGGCAAAAGCTTTGTAATATCTGTTATAAAAGCAGGGAGTTGGGCGGGGTCACAGTCCTTAGGTGACACTTCCAACAAAGAGGGCAACCATGCTCAAATGTGTACTATTATTGTACATGTTACTCTTTGATGGGTTGCTACATGTAATTTTGCGACTGATAAGCAACATATGCTCAGATAGGCACCGCCAAGTGCAATAAATAAAGGGTTGTGAAAATACACGTAATAAAAGGCACATCAAAGGCAGGCCAAAAAGTAGGGGAAAAGGATGCGGCGTGTCGGATCCTTGAGTTTGACATCCGTGACCTAGGAGAAGAAGCCTATTGCGGTTTTATTTCATCGCTGAGCAGAAAATCAGTTTCAATGCCAGACTTTGTTCTGAGAAAAAGTATTTTGCAATACTAGGAGTTCTTAAATGCCAGTTGACAGTTCACACCAAGTGTGTGTTTGTTTGCACACCCATGCTGGAGGTGCACACGCAAATAAAGAAGTAAAACTTTTTGACGCAGCCCATTCCTCATCTATGCATTGCTTCATTCCTTTAGGTACATGGTCCACAGTGAGCGGCAGATGGGTTTGCAGCTCTGGAGATCGTCTTTGCTGGAACCGAATGAAAAAGGTGTGGAGAACAGCTTTTGTGATCCCACGATCACCCCAGATGAACCAAAATCAGAGCCTCTGCCTGAAACAACTTCCCTCCTACAAAAAGACAGCAAGCCAAAGGAAAGCGCCGTACCCCATCGGCCACAGAGCCTTGTGATACTCACAGGTAACACGTACACAGCGATCGCTGCCCAGACATGGTTCATCACCCAAGTCTTCTTACAGAACCACACGAAGATAAACATTTACCAATCTCCACTGTGAAGACTCAGGAGATTCTCCAGGGTGACGTAGTGCAGGAGAGTGCAGAGGGCCACGGCACTGTTGAGTAAGTACCAATGTTAAGCTGCTGCTAGGACCTGGTTCATTTTCACCTCATACTAAGACAACGCTTTCCTTTGAAGGCTCTTCTTCATTACAACAGGTGGTGTTTTTAATTAAACCAGTAGTTTTCTGCTTTCCCAACATATTGATGTCAAAGCACCTCAAATTGTAAGATGTCAAGCATTGATTAACTGTGCTTTTGATTAACTCATCAGCCTACAATGCAACAATCACCAACGTCCTCCCCACCCTGTGTCATACAGCCTGAGCAATTTAAGAGGCATACAAACGTAGTCTGCTGCTTGAGATTCCCATGGGTGATTCATCAGGAGGCTGCTTGGGAACTTCTCCTCCCTTTAATAACTTTCGTTTGATGTCGAGAGTCCCGCCTGGCGTGATGTCTTCGAGGTGTGGCACCTGTTGTTGTTAGACCAGACAAGTGGAATTTTTGTTTTTTTGTTTTTTGTAAATGCCTCAGGCGCCATAAACTACCCCCCCCACACACACACACACACACACACACACCGGTGCGCAACAATTTACATGATCTCCCACATGTACGCATCTCATGATATTTAGATTATTGAAACACTGTCTGTCTTCCAGACTGTTTTGCTTGACTGAGGTGTCATTTAAAGACACTGGCATTGTGTTGCAAAGGCTCACATCAGATAACATGGCTGGTATGTTTGGGAGGGTCTGGTACATACACTTTCACTCACAGGAAAAATACATTTCAAGGTTTTAGGCGAAGGAAAGTGCCACCCTAAGACCAAATAATTGGAGTGTACTGTATAAAGCATCAAATATTGTCTTTTAGATCAATACTTAACTATATTCATAAAAGCTTGTGACCAAAACGTGCCCAGCGAGGTACGTACACGCTGGGTACGTTCAAATGAAAGGAATCAGCAAAGTACAATATACTGTCGTTACGGCATCAGACGGCTATACAGGCTCGCTGCCGGCAACTGTTATTTTTATGCCACGGTCCGGTTCAATCAGGTTTGACCGCATTGCACAGTGTGCGGCAGGCTTTAGGTTAGCTCTCTTACAACCTATTACATAAGGGTAAAGGCACTGCAAATTCAATTTACCGTAATTGTAGCCCAACAGTCATTATTTGCTGTTTTACAGTCTCGTTCCTGCGTCTCAACCTTCAATTCACGAATAAATGACTACGGGCCTAATTCATCCATTCGTAACGGTTTGAATCCCTCTTTAAATGAAATACAGTGTTTCCTGGCATATTCACAATTGGCGCATTCACGTGTTCAAAGATTCGTTTCAAAAAAAAAAACAAAAAAAAAAAAACTATCATACGTTATTAGCTGAAAAACTCTCCTGTTCACTGTTTCTGTGCTCGGGCCAAAGCAGTGAAACTATTGGCTTGGCACAATTTTCTGACATTTTGGTGGCAGCGTACTGTAATAGAAGTGAGTTATTCGACCAAAGTAGTGCTTTGCCACCATCTTGTGGTAATTGTGGCAAATGTGGCAATTACAACTCTTTTTCGGGCCAGCGTCAATTACTTGTGATTAGCGGCAGGCCTCGGTACCCTACCTATCCTGCGAGAACAGCAGTGGAACACCGTGTCCTCAAATATACATTTACATTCACATGAACAAAGCCCGTAGGTATTGAGCATATGTTCTGGAAGAAAATAGGAAGTCGTGAAATCATGTGCATCATCTCCCAGATCATGAAATAAAAGAATAATCGCTATTTTTCCAGGACCGAAAAGATCGACAAGGTCATTAAGCAGTGGGAGAGCTCTTTCTTCAGGGGGAATCCCAAACTCCGAAAGAAGTCTGTGTCGCTGCGCTTCGACCTGCACATGGCTGCTGCAGACGACGGGTGTGCCCGGACTGAACATGACGGCCTCCCGGACGTTGAGGTGCGTCTCATCATGAAAAGATCTCGCAGCAGTGCAACAATCACACCCTAAATTGTGCGATTAGCCAGTGAGTGAATACTGGAGTCCCTGCCTTATGCTGCTGTCTGACCTTGATAAATGAATATTGATTTGTAACCAAAGTTGCCAAAATACAATCTTGGATGACGGTATTTAACTCCAACTAAAAATTGACATGAGGAAATGAAAGGTCGCATATCCCTTAAGACAATGTAAATTTTACGTTTGGGTCGAATTAACATGTGCACTAATATATATATATATATATATATATATATATATATATATATATATATATGCTTTTAGGTAGTATTAAGCGAGAAAGAATGATGTATTGGAAATTGAGATTGTGTTTAAATGACGGTGATCTTTGAAAGTGTTCCTTTTTAATTTCATTGTCTCGTTTGTCCATATCGCCGCCGACATTGCCTTATTTCGAGATCATGTTAAATTCCTTTTGTTCCCAAATGGCAGTCGATTGAACCTGCTCCTTTCGTTAACCTTAAATGTTGTGCTGATTTTAGTTCAGGTGAAACTTGTGACGTGGATGATTCCGGGGAGGTCCTTCCTTGTGCAGTTATTATTGTCATAATCCCCGAATGTTTGCACAGCTAAACCATAACGCACTTAAAACAACTATAATAAAATGACATAGCAGCACTCCTAATGTGTGTGTGCTGACAGCTGATAATTGCATGCGGAATTTCAAAGCTCACACGTGCAAAAGCTCTTTGCTCGGATATTGCTATATTTATTCAAAGCCTTAACCCTGACACATCATCACGTCCACCCAAGTGGAGTAATTAATTTTGTGGTCCGCGCACAGTACCCGTTTTAGCCACACAGCGGCAGCATTTGTACATAGTGTGCTGTACAATACCTGTCCTGTAGTACTACAGTATATTTTGCCCAATACAACATATGCTATTATATATTTTAATACATTGATTTTTATTTACATGTGGTAAAATATGTGCCACTGTGCATTTCATTTCCATTAATGTCTGTTTCATGTTTCACGTATTTCAAATGATTGTCGATGCAGTTGTGCTTGATTTTACTTTGCCTGAAGATGCACACGCTCTTCACTCGGAGTAGGCCTACTTCTGTAACATCCCAATGAAATATTTTGTTTTCAGCTTACAAATAAAGTGAATAGGCTGGCTGATGGTTGCGTTTAACCACAAAGCACTCAGCTATGTTTACGTTGACTTTCTCTTCCTCTGAGAATTGTACATTCACAATGTGCACTAGGACACAAGCTCAGCATGTTTATTCATCATAACAAATAGTACATGGACAAGAATGAACAGAATGTGCATATATATATATATATATATATATATATATATATATATATATATATATATACACTGTATGTATATATATATATATATATATATATATATATATATATACTAGCATAAAAGATCACGCTGTACAAAAAAAAAAAGGTGCCAGTTTCATTATTTGTATACATTATCAAGGTTGTGCATTTGCCTTACAAAAAGCTCACCAAAACGTCGTTTTGTTTGTTACAAACAAATGTTCGTCTCATGTGTAATCAGTCATACATGTACTGTATCTTCATTCGCGAATCAGTCAAAATGTACCTTTTATTGGGTTGATGAAGCTAGGTTGTTATTTGGCCTCTTATATCATGCCTTTGACCCTCCTTATCGCAGCTAAATTTGACGTTTGATTTATTGTTGTATGTTATATAACTAACCAATCAGGGTTTTCAAAGTACCACAGCCTGTTTTGTTTTCTGCCCAACGGTCCCTTCTACAGTGGCAAAGTGAAATATTTTGTAAGCCACTGTGGTAGATAACATAGTTGAACTCGACAGAGAGAATTTGTTTCTGACAAAGACATGTTAGGAGCCAAAGTAGCCAAGCCATTGAATCGAAGTGCTAAACAATCCGAGAACTTGTCGATGTCATGACACGTCCGATTATTTTAGCGTGTGTGTACAAGCCTTGTACCATTTAGTCACGCAAACCCAAACACTAGCAATAACAAAACTCAAGAGGTGTTTTGATTGCTCCAGCAATATTGCAGACAGCTTGAGTAGGCTCAAGTGTGTGGGTTGCCATGGCAATGACACAGAGGTTAGTCTGCCTCTTACAAGCCGGTGTATCATCTAAAGCTGTTACTTTAAGGTGATATTGTCACCTGATGTCGCTTTAACGCTAAGCATTTATTACTTGAAAAAATAAAGTCGAGAGACAGTTTGTGCAAAGTATCTAATGTTGGATGTTATTTCAGTATTAGTGCTCGTATGACTTGGCTATGACAGCCTTAATAACACCGACAGCTGTGCTGCAGGGCTGCAGAGGGTCATATTCAGCAAAGACGTGGCAGACGTTCCCCATGCCAGCTTCCACACCTTTCGCCACAAAGCCAAACATCCTGCACACCAAAGCAATCACTGTAATTATGTGGAATACAGGATACAACCACTGTGTCAAAGACACTGCATAATGAAATATAACACATGAAATGTATTGCCTTGTAACTCATACATTTAATGAGTCATTATTCGGTCAAATTATACGCAAAACAACTCACCTTGCACCAAACTTTGAACCTTTTATCCACCTGTAATAGCAAAGAAAAAAAAAAAAAAAAAAAAATGCATCAAAAGGCAGTTTTTTTCCCCAATAGTGTAACAAGTAACTATTTTATACTGTATGTCTCAAATACGAGCAGCATGGTGACCAAGTGGTGAGCACGTTTGCCTCACAGTTCTGAGTTTCAGAGTTCCAATTGGAGCTCTGGACTTCCAATGTGGGGTTGTCATGTTCTCCCTGTGCTTGCACGTGTTTTCTCTGGGTACGTTCCAAAAACAGGTAAAACAGGTGATGTCCATAGGTATGAATGTAATGTACTCTAGTAGTCTAAAGTGTACTCTGTCCCTCACCCAAAATCAGCTGGGAGAGGTTCCAGCCCACCCGTGACCCAAATAAGAACAAGCAGAATAGACCACGATGAACAGGCATATATTTTGAAAACAGCAAAATAATTAGCTGTAAGTCGAAAAGACAACGGAAATGAAAACATTTTAATCCAAAAGCTAAAGCTGGCCCAAAGAGCGCTTATTTTATTATTGCATGAATATTGAATTCTATTTCATTCATTCATTCATTAATTTTTCGTACCGCTTATCCTCGCCAGGGTCGCGGGCATGCTGGAGCCTATTGCAGCTGATTCTGGGCGAGAGGCGGGGTACACCCTGAAGTAGTCGCCAGCCAAACGCAAGGCACATAGAAACAAACAACCATTCGCACTCACATTCACACCTACGGACAATTTAGAGTCTTCTATCAACATAACATGCATGTTTTGGGATGTGGAAGGAAACCGGAGTACCCGCCGAAAACCCCCGCAGGCACGGGGAGAACATGCAAACACCACTCAGGAGAGGCCGGATTTGCTAACCAGTTGGCCACCGTGCCCCCCCCCCCCCCCCCCCCCCCCCCGTTCTATTGCATATCCAATAAATGTATTATGTGACGAGTGAGAGAGAGGCATTCAAATTAATGCATTATCGTGCATTATAAAGTATTGTATTATTCACAAACCCCAATTCCAATGAAGTTAGGACATTGTGCAAAACATAAAAACAAAAAAAAATTATGTGCAAATTCTATTCAATTGAGGCGGCACGTTGGACGACTGGTGAGAGTGTCTGCCTCACAGTTCTGAGGACCGGGGTTCAATCCCCGGCCCCGCCTGTGTGGAGTTTGCATGTACTCCCCGTGCCTGTGAGGGTTTTCTACGGGCACTCCGGTTTCCTCCTACATCCCAAAAACATGCATGGTAGGTTAATTGAAGTCTCTAAATTGCCCCGAGGTGTGAATGTGAGTACAAATGGTTGTTTGTTTATGTGTGCCCTGCGATTGGCTGTCAACCAGTTCAGGGTGTACCCCGCCTCCTGCCCGATGATAGCTGGGATGGGCTCCAGCACTCCCGCGACCCTTGTGAGGAGAAGCGGCTCAGAAAATGGATGGATGGATGGATGGATGGATGGATGGATTCAATTGAATTCACTACAAGCACAATATATTGAATGTTCAAATTGATAAACATGATTGCTGTTTTTGCAACTATTCATTCATTTTAGAATTGGATACCTGCAACACGTTCTTTAAAAGCTGAGACGGGGGCATGTTTACCACTATGCTACATCACTTTTCCTTTTAACAATACAAAATAAGTATTTGTTTACTGTGGACACTAATTGTTGAAGCTTTGTACTGTAGGTGGAATTCTTTCCCATTCTTGCTTGATTTTCAATTTCAGTTATTAAACGGTCTGGGGTCTCTGTTGTCATATTTTGTGCTTCATAATGCGCCACACATTTTCAGTGGGAGAGAGGTCTGGAATGCTGCTAGGCCAGTCTAGTACTTGCACTGTTTTACCACAAAGCCACACTGTTGTAACACATGTAGAATGTGGCTTGGCCTTGTCTTGGTGAAATAAGCATGTTGCTTGGATGGCAGCATATGTTACTCCAAAACCCGTATGTACCTTTCAGCATTAAAGGTGCCTTCACAGATGTGCAAGTTACCCATGCCATGGGAACTAACACCCCATACAATCACAGAGGCTGGCTTTTGAACTTTGCACTGATAACAATCTGGAACCTCGCCCCATCCTTGCTTGTGAACAACTGAGCCTTTCGGGATGCTCCTTTCATACCCAATCATGACACTCACCTGTTTCCAATTACCCTGTTCACCTGTGGAATGTTCTAAACAGGTGTGTTTTGAGCATTCCTCAACTTTCCTAGTCTTTTCTTGCCACTCTCCCCGTCTTTTGGAGAACACTTTGCAGGCATCAATTTCAAAATGAGAGAATATTTGCAAAAACAATCCAAAAATAAATAAATACCGTTCATCAGTTTGACGAGTAAATATCTTGTCTTTGTAGTGTATTCAATTGAATATAGGTTGAAAAGGGTTTGCAAATCATTGGATTGTGTTTTTCTTTACTTTCTACACAACATCCAAACTTCATTGGAATTGGGGTTTGTAATCATTACTATTATGCTACGCTAACGTTTAAATGATTAAAATCGCTCAGAAGAAAATGCTGTGCATATTTGGTCCATGTAAGCTATTATTTTTCTCAGTCACATTTAGCCAAATATTGGACGCTTTCTGCAAAAAGATCACAGGTGGGATCTCTAGGCCGCTTTGATGTTATGTTAGTTATTAGAAAGCATCATAGTCTGCAATTGGTTTTCTGCTCAGTGACACCCTCTTTCATCATTCACACAATTTCTTGTGGAATCATGCTCTACTTTTTAACATCACATGATCTACAGTATATTCTGAAAATCACATCCCGCTGCTGGCGTCGTGTGCGTGTGGATTCACTGCAATTCCATTATAATGAACGCTCACCTTCGATCCCCGGGATCATTTCCGCCGTAGCTCAGCAGGTGAACAGGGTAATGACGTCTGAAAAACTGCCTAGAAGAAAAAAAACACGCGCATAGAATTTTACCCCCAATATCTCAGTGTGAGAAACGTGACAGGATGTGTGTCGCCTTACTTCCTGTTGATGTCTGTCAGTGTGATGCCCTTCAAAGACACTTTCAGGTTGACTATGGCGGGTTCAAAAGAACCTGATGGTAGTTGAAATGTGAAGGAGACCGCCCTCTCTACAGCACAAGGTCCCGTCAACATCTCAGTGGGGACAGCATTCAGGTAGATGAAATTGCAGGCTGCAATAAACATACACGGTGACCGACTGGTTAGCACATCTGCCTCATGGTTCAAATCCCGGTCCGGACGTGCCACACTCAATTCATTACTTTACTGAAATTGAAATAAATGAATTCGTACATTTTACTGATAGGAATTATTGTCACTTGTTATCATTCAAACGTTAATAATTGTTTCTTGGAATAAAAATATTCAAAAGTAATGTGTTTAAAACATTTCATGCCAAAATGTCTTCACTGTTATGTGCCCCAAATAAAGTTTCATGAGTTGCCACATTTTATGAGGATGTAAATAACAGTTTTAGAAATGTAGGATTTTCCTCCTATCGCGTCTTATGGCTTTTCCATGAAAACTAATGCAAATACATCATATTGTACATTGTTTGACAAATGGTCTGTCTTTGTCTGTCTTTACTGTTAATCCCAGTGGAGAGAGCCTCATAAAATTGTTGCAATGCGCCAGAGGAATCTTTGAGCTGTGAAGTGCCAGGATGAGGCAGTCATTTTGCATTCACACAACAGCAAAAGAAATGGTGTTATTTCGGAGATATGAATGAATATGTTTGAATTTGTTAATGTGTCGGAACTATTGTTAATTAGTTTTGCCATGATTACAACGGCATAAAGACAAGAGTGTAATGCGTTTAATGCGTAGTTAGGATCACTGATGCACTCGTAATGCGCAGAATTTGAAGAGCAACGCGTAAATTGTGCAGGTCACACAATTTTTATGAAGCTTATTTGTCTTTACCATGATGTAAGAAGTGTATTTCATGTATTTACTATGAAGGCCCAAAATTTTAAATCATCCAAAAAGTATTTTAAGTCTGGCTGTTTCAGCACAGGAGACATTTACCCAGATAAAACCAAGGCGGCATTAAAAAAAAAAAAAAAAACAAATTCTAAATTAGAACGTATTTCTTTTTTTTTTACTCTTATTGATCAAATTCGATGAAAATGACCCATGTACGGTTCCGCACACAAAGGCAAGGTAAGAAATCAGAAGTAGCTATTATGTCGTTTTGCATTTTGCATTTTGCCAACTGGTGATGTCACAATGAGGATGACTTACATTCATTTTAATATATTTCTTTTCATTAACCAGTAATGGCTTACTTGGCCTGATGTTTGCCATATTTATATAATATATAAATAATATTTTGAATATTGAAATATTTCTGGTATGTCATCGTCATAACATTCAATATTTGCATAATTATATAAATCTAAATATATATAAAATATCACAGCATCTTACCTGTTCCCTTCTTTTCCTCTGATGATGATTTGTCTTTTCTCTCTTCTTCACCACCAAATCCTGTTGAGAGGCAGGTCAAGTTAATGAAGAAAACTTTATTTTGCTTTTCTCTTCAGACTCTGGACTGGTTGAGCACAAGTAGCCGCTCGCTTTGTCCCAACGCCCTAGCTCCGCCCTAAAACTATGTCTCCTTTAATTCATTTATCATCACACACATACACACGCACACGCACGCACACACAAACACACGCACCTTACCCTGGGAGTGGAGCAGTAATTTGCAGGGTAACGCAAAAGTGGAAATAGTGTGTTGGAACACCAGAGCAGAAAGGCTTCCTGTAAAGATGACCAAATTATATTTTTTAACAACAATGAATGACCACAACAACACCAACCAGTCAAAATCATCGAAAATAATATTAATGAATAGAGCAACTTTGGCACTGTAAACAAGTTTAAAAAATACTCAAGGCAAATACCGTATTGTACTTAGTAGCCACTCTGCATTAGGGATAGATCCAGTAGATGGAGTTTTATATTATTTGTTTATTTCTAAAGTGTATTTTGGAGTCTGTGTGTTCTTCTCATACTCGCATGGATGATAAATCATTACATTATTATTTGCCCCCCTTCTCAAAGTCTTTTTTTCAAATGGTTATTTTATTTATTAAGGGGGCAAAAACTATTCAGTTACCCTGGCCCTGTGTGAAAAAGTAGCTGGTTGGGGAACCCTCAGCAGTAACAACGGAATTCAACTTTTTTCTATAACTGGCAGTGAGTCTTTTCACATCTCTGTGGAGATATTTTGGCCCACTCTTCCTTGTAGAATTGTTTTAATACAGCAAAACTGGAGGGTTTTCAAGCTTTAGCAACATTTTTAAGGTCATGCCACAGGATTTCAATCGGATTCATTTCCGGTCTTTGACTAGTTCACTCCAAAACTTTCTTTTTTTTTTTTTTTTTAAGCCATTCAAAAGTTGAATTGTTGGTGTGTACTGGATCATCATCCTGCTGCGGAATCAAAGTCCGCTTCAGTTTGAGGTCGCGAATTTATGGCCAAACCTTCTTCTTCCTTTTCTGTTCATGGTTCCATCAAGCTCAGCAAGTCGTCCCGGTCCTGAGCTAGTGAAGTAGCCCCAGACCTTCACAGTACGACCAGCATGTTTGACTGTTGGTAGGATGTTCTTTTTCTGAAATGCTGTGTTATATTATATCAGATGTGACGAGAGTCACACTTTACAAAAAGTTCAACTTCCATCTTGTCAGTCCAGAGAATATTCTCCCAAAAGTCTTAGGGATCATTCAGATGTTTGTTCGTTTGTTTGTTGTTGTTGTTTTTATCAAAGTAAGACAAGCCTTTATGTTCTTTCTCCAGTCTCTTTCTTACTGTTGAGTCATGAATTCTGACCTCAACCGAAGAAAGGGAAGCCCGTAGTTCTTTAGATGTTGTCCTGGGTTCCATTGTGACCTCCTGGATGAGTCGTCACTCGCGCTTGGGTTCATTTATGTATGTTGGCATTTTTATTCCTGCTTTTTTTAGATCTTTTGACCAACTTCATCTTGTCAGACAGGTTCTATTTGGGTGATTTCTTGAATGAACAGGTCTGAAGGTAATCAGACTTGGGTGTGGTCATTGAAAATGAACTCAGCTTTCCCAAAAATGTGGTTAATCGCAGTTAATTCATGATTCAAAAAAATGGGGCATTACTTTTTCACACGGGTCCAGGCAGCTTTTGAATAGGTTTTTTTCCCCCTTAATAATTGAAATCACAAATTAAAAACTGCATTTTATGCTTACTTGCGTTATATTTGTCTGATATTTACATTTGTTTGATGATCTTAAACATTGAAGTGGGGAAACTACTGGATATATGTGTGTGTGGGGGGGGGGGGGGGACGCAAAACACGAACACAAGTTCGTTTCACAATAAATTATTTAAACTTTGCAGAAATTTCACACTATGCATGACAAAATATGATACGGAAGCAGATTAAGTAATACACCTCCCACCCTTCCGGTGCAGATGTTTGGGTCCAGATGAACATTGATAATTGTCACAGCTGATTAATTCAACCGTTGAATAAAAAAGAAAAACAACAAACACATGCCAAAAAGGCAAACATGGCCCACTCAGATGTGACAGAAAAACTTGATTTTTGTTTTTACAACAAGGTTGAACAAACAAAGTGTTGTTGGCCTTACCAAAGTATGGTTCCTGAGGAGAGCCTTTAAGGCGAACACCCTTTGCTGTTGATTCGATAAGGAAGTGTTTGACAAGCTGGGAGCTGCTCTCTCCTCCTGTTTGAGACGCGCACAAAAAATGTAATCAGCAACAAAGTGGACTGCTCTCCCTTTCAGTGTACCAAATAAAAGTTACAGTAATATTGAGCCTGAAGGTTTGTGTTTTTAATTTAAGATGGGAGGATGGCATGAGTGGACTTGATATGATTTATTTATTTATTTATATATTTATTTTAATAGTAATTGTTTGTAACAAGATTCATCATCATGATGTTCGGCATATGTCTTTGCTTGAGGGATACGCCTGTCTAAAACTGGCGTGGCACCATCACATCTCTGCTGGTGTCATCTACATCTGTCATAAAAAAAAAAAAAAAAAATGTCCTGTTTCTTTTTTAAACATTTGTTTGTTTGTTTTGTCTTGATACGTTCTTAACACCATGGCCCAACTTATATTGTGGGTGGGAAAAAAAATATCTTAAATAGTGTCTTGTTTCTTGCCACAGAGAGGGTGTAAACAAACGTGCTCAACCCATTATGGGTTCGGGTAAGTGACTCCTTAGGCCCCTTTTAAAACTTGACATCGTTCTCTTTTGTTGGGTTCCATATGCTTGGCCAAAATGCAGCTGTAACGTTTCAAAACCCACTACTAAAATAACCACAAAGCCACAAATGAAACTTACCGATACCTTCACTTGCAGAAGAACTGGTTACTGTTTGGTCAACCTTCATCGCAAGACCGAAACATCCTCTGTATGTCGTGCTGTCTCTCACCACAAATCTTCCTGGTTCCTTGTCCTTCACAAAGGCCTCAGCTGAGTTGGATCAGACATTATTTGACATTGTTATTGCGTGAAGCATTGCATTTTTTCATTGCAAAGGTCTTCATTGAGCCATGTTTGGTGACCTTTGTCAGAATCTATTATGAGAAATCACAACCCTGTGATTTTGTTTTGCAAAATGTGCCCCATACCAGCTTTATAACGCTCACCTTCTGCTCTGCTTATATGTGGACGGAACCAAAATTTTGAAGAGTCCATAACAAATTTCATTGATGACTGACTCCCACTTAAATCGGCTTCAGAACCTAAAATATCCATGGAATGTATTCATTGGAGTCAAGTGTCGAAAAGAACACCCAATATAGACACAACAGCAACACTTCGGACTCACCGTGATGAGTAAATGGCTTCAGTGTGACCTTGTCTTCTGCAGAAGGAGATTCCTGGTTGTCCTGGTGTGGTACGCCATTAATCAGCAACATAGGAATATCAGTAAAAGAACCAGAGAGTGACTGCTCAGGGCTGCTAATTGAGCAGTTGGTTGGCATCTCCTGTCCTTGTTTATGTGAGCCATCTTGAGGAATATAGTATCTCGCCCTGCACCCATCACTGTAGGCTCCAGATGTGGGAGAGAGGATTGACCCGAGACCGTCGGCATCTTCGCTGGCCAAAGATAAGGTGCTATACAGAGAGGATGAGTATATGTACACGTCATGATGTTTTTATCAGTATGACCAGAGAGTGGCCTTCTAGAACATGCATCATACAGAGAGCTGGTGATTATTATTTTATGATTAGTTTAGCTTTAATTACAGGAGGAAAAGGTAATGCTATTGTAACGGAATCATTTAGGTTAGGCAAACGACAATCACAACTGAACCGTAATACTGAATGAATATCTCATTGGCTAAAAACATAACGGGCACATCAAAGTATTAGAACCAGATTTTAGCATGCCGCAGTGCAGTTCTCCAGATTGCAAAGCGTAACCACAAAAAATAACAGAGTATGTGCATTAACAGCTTCCTGAATGTGAGCAGTTATACAATTGAAACCAGAAGTTTACATACGCGATAGACTTGCTCTGTTTTAGGTCAATTAGGATGACTAAAGTTATTTGTATTTGCTAAAATGTCCGACTAAAGAGAGAAGGATTGTTTGTTTTACTTTCTTCAAAGTCATAAATTTACATTCATTGTCATTACTATTTGGTACCGTCGCCTTTAAACTGCATGACTTGGATCAAACAGATCTTCTCACAATAGTTGGGAGGAACTTTGACCCATTCCTCCTGACAGAACTGGTGTAACTGAGCCAAGTTTGGAGGCCGCCTTGCTTGCACATGCCTTTTATATGTCTGCCCATAAATTTGCAATAGGACTGAGATCACGGCTTTGCAATGGCCGATCCAAAACATCGACTTTCTGATCCTTAAGTCACTTAGTAATCAGTTTGGCTGTATAGACTGGATTTTCGTCCATTTGGAAGACACATTTGCGCCTAAGGTTTAACTTCCTGGCTGATGTCCTGAGATGTTGCTTCAATATTTCCCCATAATCTTCTTTCCTTCATGATGCCGACTATTTTGTGAAGTGCACTAGTCCCTCATGGAGGAAAAACAACCCCACAATATGATGCTGCCACTCCAGTATTTCAAAGATGTGATGGCCATCTCAGGCTTGCAAGCGTCCGTCTTTTTCCTTCAAACATAACAATGCTCATTAGGCCAAAGAGTTCAATTTTAGTTTTGTCGGACCACCGGTCATGTCTCCAGAAATGAAGGTCTTTGTCCTTGTGTGCATTTGCAAACTGTAATCTGTCTTTTTGATGTGTCTTTTGGAGTACTGGCTTCTTCCTGTCAGAGTGGCCTTTCAGTCCATGGTGGTTCAGTACGTATTTCTCCGGGCATAATGACACACTCCTACTAGCTTCAGCCAGCATCTTCACAAGGTCTTTTGCTTTTGTCCTTGGGTTGTTATGCACATTTCGGAACAAAGTACGTTCATCTCTGTGACACAGAAGCCGTCTCCTTCCTGATGGCTAGACATTCCCATGGTGTTTATACTTGTGTATAATTGTTTGAACAGATAAATGTGGCACATTCAGGCATCTTGAAATTGCACCCAAGGATGAACCAGACTTGTGCAATTCCACATTGCTCTTCCTGCTATATTGGCTGATTTCTTTTGACTTTCCCATGATGTTACACAAAGAATCAGTGTGTTTCAGGTGTGCCTTCAAATACATCCAGAGGTGTGTCTCTAATTAACTCAAATGTTGTCAATCAGAAGCTTTAAAGACATGTCATCATCATCTAGGTTTTCTCAAATTGTTTAAAGGCGCAGTAATCTTACTGTAGGTAAACGTCTGACTTTCAAAAAAAGTCATGAAATATTGGCGACATAATTATTCCTCTCATTATTCACTATTTTATGTCAAACAGTAAAAAGAAAAAAAAAAATATATATATATATATATATATACAGTGGATGTAAACATCTGGTTTACTTTGTAAATGCAAATTGAACTCTTGTATCCTTGGATTGTGCAAGTATACATACAGTAAGGTTGTTAATGATCCGTTTTTACTTATTGTTCACGAAGGAAGTGAATAGGTTAGTAAGTTGTACCTGCCAAGGATGTAGCTGGTATCTGAACATGTTGATGTGGAGAGTAGCGAGGCAGCGCTGTTCCTATTTGGGTAGGATAAGCGTTGGGATGCTTGGGAATAGGTTATGTCATGCCTCATTGAAGGATTTCTTCTTGGTGCACTCCCACATGGCAGAGGAGGTCGGGAGGGGGACTCAGAAAACACCAGCGTGCCTGAGGGACTGAAGCTGACAGTGGCGGTTCTGGGGATCGGGATACTGGGGGACACCGTGGGCGAGGAGCAGCATCTTTCTGAGAGAGACCATGAGATATGTGCGGTCAAAAAGGTTAAGGCAGGAAAAATGAAATATGAAACTGACAACTCCCGCAGGCTCCATGATTTGTCTTCATGCTCATACTTTGATGCTTTGGTTTGCATTGACTAAAAGGGTTTGGCTAGTGTACGCACACAAACTGCTGTGAAAAAATGCTCATGCAGGTACCTGCCTGCACAACACAGAGTAAACCTTCCAAACTGGCTGTTTTATTTTGGACAATTTTTCTGTTGTGTCACTCATCTGAGAGAGGTTCCAACTTGTTCTTGCTCACTTCAGGTTACGTCTCCCTCTCTGTGTTGATGGAAACTGGATTCAATTCATTCAATCAGTAAAATAAAACATTGCGGTCATAGAAGGAGCCACACCAAAAACTTCTGCAGCCAAAATTACATAGCAATAACGAATGTACATAAAGAAGCCGCACAATCCGTGATGGTTGCTGGGTACCCTCGTGCTCTAATTACAAAGGAAATCCTGTGTTTAGCAAATGGAGGCTCACTCCTTTAACATCTCCGTTAATTATTCATGTATTTTCTTCGTAAGCGTTTGCGTCCTTAGGATAACCACAGAAAGGCACATACAACGTACATAGCTACTACAAGAACAACAGGAGATAATGATGATCTATTTCTACTGTATATTATATAAGGCAAAGGACACCTGTACACCACTATTAAACTTTTATGTGACTTTTCTTTGTGTGCCAGGGTGTGGCTCATAGTCTGGGCAGCAGTCCCAGAACACCTGAATTGGTGCAATTACCCTGTAATACAAGTGGGGGAAACGCCGAAAGGGTGGGTACACTTGTTTTTCTTGAAAAGGAATTAAACATTGAAGAATTGGTGAGCAAAATAATTCACCACGATGTCTTTGACGGAACCTGCCTTTTGCTGACCTCAGTGTTATGCTTTGAATACCATTTACATGTGACATTTACCTGTTACCTGAGTGTTGCTTCACTTATTGCTTTATTGCTCTGCTCTTAATGTTAATCAAGATTTAATAGTGTGCCCTCATACTGTACCTGCAGTTGGACTGATGCACGGATGGTTATTGTGGACCTGAATTGGTTCAAAGGTTGGATCCATTTCCAGCATCAGCTGGTTGAGGTTATCCAGGGAAATGTCCAGATCCACGTCGCCAAGGCAACTGCTGGGCTCACTTGACCGTGAACATTGAGTGATTGTCTCCTGCTGCGGGTCCAGACGTATAGTTTGACCCACTCTCAGAACGTGATTGGGTATGATGTGGGACATGCCTTCAGCGATAGGCATCATGTTAGAAGGAGCGCTCACGATCTTTTAACTGAAGACATGGACACAATCGAGAGAGATGAGTTACACCAACCGAGCATCGTATCTTTTGAAAATACACACATTTCCCCACACATCAGATTTGTCATGGTTACTAGACATGGTAATGTTCTTGAAATTATGTTTTTGATGTGACAAATCGGCGGCACGGTGGGCGACTGGTTAGAGCGTCAGCCTCACAGTTCTGAGGTCCCGGGTTCAATCCCCGGCCCCGCCTGTGTGGAGTTTGCATGTTCTCCCCGTGCCTGCGTGGGTTTTCTCCGGGCACTCCGGTTTCCTCCCACATCCCAAAAACATGCATGAATTGGAGACTCTAAATTGCCCGTAGGCATGACTGTGAGCGCGAATAGTTGTTTGTTCCTATGTGCCCTGCGATTGGCTGGCAACCAGTTCAGTGCGTACCCCGCCTCCTGCCCGATGGCAGCTGGGATAGGCTGCAGCACGCCCGCGACCCTAGTGAGGAGAAGCGGTGAAGAAAATGGATGGATGGATGGATGTGACAAATCACCATGACAATAACCCGTTGTTGTCATAGCAAAATTCATGTACCCCATCAGCATCATCCGATTGTTCATGATAATCTTTGTGCAATAAAAGTTGTTTCAACAAACGTTTCTTACAATAATGTCAGGTCAATTCAACCTTGTAATTGTCCTTAGAATGACATTAAATCAATGAAAATATAGACTATATATGCTCATTGTTTGAATGGCATTGATGTGATTAAGGTTTGATACGTACAGTACTATATGCCATAACTTGAGCACATCACATCACAATTGAAGAGAAGGATAGCGTTTTTCCCATGATGGGAACAAATAAGAAATGCTTTTTTTCCAGCTTTGATGTGCACATTGTCATTTGTTTTAAATGTTCGGGTAGCGTGTTTAATTGAATTGCCTCGCTTTACAGGGGTTGTTCTTCTTTTTACAAAGTGTGTATGACAAATGTATTTTCAAAAAAAGATGCCTAAGGCGCATCTACGACACAAGCCGTCTTTGCCTGACACAGTTATTATTCACTATTAAATCCGGGGCTATTGGAAAGGGTTTATTCTGTTTATGTCTTCATATAACAGTGATTAACTTCTTTTTATACTTGACAGTTAGGAATGTTGAAATGTTACTGAAACCATTCAACCAAAACAGTGGTCGACAAGAGTCACGGAATTGGTTATGTTCAACCTTGGAGGTTCTGCTGTCCTATGTTATCCAGCATGTGTTGCCACATAATAAACTCAGTGAATATTGACTAAGTATGAGTAAATAGTGGACTTCTATGAGTTCAGTATGAATAATTTCAAAGAAGCAAGGCGTGTAACGCAGTATATGGATTTATCAGCCCGACTCATAGCATGTCTCATTTGCTATTTCAAGATAAGGAGTGGGGCTCAGTGAGTCACTGGGCATACACCGCCGGTTGCCACGACTGTACGAAGTGTTTTCCATAAAATGTTTACATGACCAGGGCAAAATTGAGCAAATCCCTTCTTCACTACCTTTTAAAATTGTGTGACCATTCCTATGAAACTCAAACCTCAAACCTCACTTTTTAATCCTGGGAACTTGAAAAAAAAACCCATTTTAAATTAGAAAAACATTAAGAAGCATTAAAGTAGCGATTGTTTTGTTTTTCTTGTCATCTTTACAGATGATCCGAGTACTCAATGTAAAAGATATATCGGTACCGACAATGACAGGTAATACCTATTCTCTCTGTTATTTTATCAATCTAAATGTGGCCTTACCTTGTTTTCTCCCACTATGACTCTAAAGCAGGAGACTTGCAAAACTGATATGTCCAGGGCTCTTTTTTCACTTGGCCTCGACATGTGCTTCATGCTTTTATTGTAAAATCCCAACCCTTTTCTCTCTGAGCCTATCAGCAACTCTCGATTACCAACCCCTGCAGCTGTAAAGTAATGATGTCATTTTAGGTGTGTAAATGTCTACACTCGCATGACCGTCATCAGTAGAGTATAGCTCATAATGGGACAGTTACTGCACTGATTTACTGCTTTATGTACGACTTTTATGAGCATGTTTTTTTATTTCTTTAATGTATTTTCTATTTATAAATTATTAATGGCTTTCACGGTGGGCAACTGGTTAGCACATCCGCTAACCCGAATCAAATCAAATTCAAATCCGGGCTCCGGCTTTCCTCTGTGGAGTTTACATGTTCTCCCTGGCCAGAGTCGGTTTTCTCCGGGTACAATGAGTGTGCCCCTGAGCTGTTTTAGTACCTTGCTCAAGGGCACCTTGTAAGTTGTCAGGATGCAGACTAGAATCTCTCCAACAAATGCCCCATGTGCACAGTTATTAGGCAGGTAAGTATTTTGTCCATATCATAATTTTTACTTGTATTTCCTGATGCTAAACTGTAGAAATTTGAGTACTTATTGAATATGAGCATTTTAGGTGATGTGTATTTTGTGCTATGAGGTAGAGTGTAAAATGTTGCAAAATGTCCTCGGTCAAAATGGGCCAAAAAAAAGATTTGGCAGACTCTGATAAAAAAAATAAAATAATTAACCCATCCATCCATTTTCTACTGCTTATCCGAGGTCGGGTAGCGGGGGCAGTAGCTTTAGCAGGACTTCCCTCTCCCCAGCCACTTCCTCTAGCTCTTCCGGGGGGATCCCGAGGCGTTCCCAGGCCAGCCGAAAGACGTAGTCTCTCCAGCGTGTCCTGGGTGGTTCCCGGGATCTCGTCCTGGTGGGACGTGCCCGGAACACCTCACCGGGGAGGCGTCCGGGTGCCGCAGCCACCTCATCTGGCTCCTCTCGATGTGGAGGAGCAGCGGCTGTACTCTGAGATCCTCCCGGATGACCGAGCTTCTCACCCTATCGCTAAGGGAGAGCCCGGACACCCTGCGGAGGAAACTCATTTCGGCCACTTGTATCCGGGATCTTGTTATTTCGGTCACGACCCACAACTCGTGACCATAGGTGAGGGTAGGAACGTAGATCGACCGATAAATCGAGAGCTTCGCCTTTCGGCTTAACTCCTTTTTACCACAAGGGGCCGATACAAAGTCCGCATCACTGCAGACGCTGCACCGATCCGCCTGTCAATCTCCCGTTCCATTCTTCCCTCACTCGTGAACAAGACCCCAATATACTTGAACTCCTCCACTTGGTGCAGGATCTCCTCCCCGACCCGGAGAGGGCACTCCACCCTTATCCGACTGAGGACCATAGTCCAAGATTTGGAGGTGCTGATTCTCATCCCAGCCGCTTCACATTCGGCTGCGAACTGCTCCAGTGTGAGATGGAGATCATGGCTTGCTGAAGCCAAAAGAACCACATTATCTGCAAAAAGCAGAGATGCAATGCTGATGCCACCAAACCGGACCCCCTCTACGCCTCAGCTGCGCCTTGAAATTCTGTCCATATAAGTAATGAACAGAATCGGTGACAAAGGTCAGCTTTGGCGGAGTCCAACCTTCACCGGGAACGAATCCTGCCGGATATGCAGACCTAACTCTGACTCCGGTCGTACAGGGACCGAACACCCCGTAACAGGGGGTTCGGTACCCCGTACCCACAGGACTCCCCGAGGGACAAGGTCGAACGCCTTCTACAAGTCCACAAAACACCTAGTCTGGTTGGGCGAACTCCCATGCACCCTCCAGGACCCTGCCGAGGGTGTAGAGCTGGTCCACTGTTCCACGGCCAAGACGAAAACCACACTGCTCCTCCTGGATATGATATTCGACTTCCCAACGGACCCTCCTCTCCAGCACCCCTGAATAGACCTTCCCAGGGAGGCTGAGGAGTGTGATACCGCTGTAGTTGGAACACACCCTCCG